>NC_064408.1:35681250-36040000 GCF_023375975.1 Astyanax mexicanus
TTAAACATATCATGCTACATCATGTTGTGTTTGTCACAATTTATTGCCTGTATTTGGCCTTTTAGTGCAAACAAGCTTAAAATCAGCTATTGTTGCTTCTCTGCTATGTTAAACGTATACCCATATACTGCCCCCTCTTCTGAAACAGTTAATAAGAGCAATGATGAATAGTATTAAAATGCAACACAGGAGTAAATGAACAAGTAAAACGCATTACATAAACCCAGAAATAAAGTCATTTCATAGTGATCTTTTGAAAAACACAGGAAACTGGGAATAGGATGATTTTAGGATGAGATTTAGGCGTAAAGAAATTGTTTAAGATTAGGTTTAAAGTTAGATTTTTGGATTAGGTGTAGCATAACAAAATCAATGGTGGTCTTCACCGTCACAGAAAAATGAACGTATGTGTGCCTGTGTGAGTCTATGCATTGTAATTTGCATATATGAAAATGTGTATCTTTTGTCGGGAGCAAAAGTCCCACCACGTAGAACCTTTCTCAACAAAGGCACAGGCATGTAAAACTAAGGGTGGAGCTGGATTTGGATGTAGCTTTAGCAGTATTTACCTACTGTGTGTGTGTGTGTGTGTGTATGTATGTGCACAAGTGTGAAAGTGAGCCAGTCAGGGTCCTTAGAGTCTTACACACTCTTTTTAAAAGCTGTGACTAGATCTAATCTAAATATGAATTGTGTGTTTAGATTTATATGAAAGCTAAAACTGTTTAAAATTAATGTGATCTAGTGGTCCATTCACAGTGAAATATTCACACTACGTTATTTTCACACAAAGTTTGTACAGGAAACTGCATGTGCATGTGTGTGAGTGCGTGTTCTTACACTCCAGTAGTTTTTGTAGACTGCTCCTCATTACATGGATGTTCTCAATGCCCTGGAACTGAAACCTGATGTTGGAGTAGTTCCCCTCATTCTCATAGCCTTTACCTGCCGCACGATTAGCCATGGCATTCAGCTGAAACACAAACACCCCCACACATACCAAATTGTTTATTTTTTTAGGTATTAATTCCCAATTTCATCACATTTTCATCACGTGTTACATGAGGTGGAACGAGAATTTAAAATTGAATTTAAATCCAAAGTGAGCACTTTAATGTCTGAGAGTGTGTCCCATGCTAATTTATAAGCTTCCATTACATGTTAGCTCCATTAACCTCAAAGCTCCAGCATAGAGCTACAGAAGCAAACTTTAAACACTAAACATGTCATGACTTATCACCTATACTTGGGGTAAAAGTAGGGAAGTAAGAATCTCTTATTTAGTTTTATTAAATTTAAATTTAATGTAGCATACTGTACCTTAGGCCGTGTGTCTACTACATAAATGAATGGGCAGTTGGGGTTGGCTTCACTGATAGCCTGCAGCATTTGCTCATCTTCGATGCACCGTGAACTCAAACCTGACAGCGGCTGGCTACAGCGGCAGATGGCTGCCTAGCAACAAAACAACAAACAAACAGGTAGATGGCACAACAACATTTCTTATTCACAGCTTACAGGCGTAGACAAACCCAAAGCCAACCAAAGCAAACCAAATTTTATTTATTTAGGAAATGTAAACATTTCATTTATTCCATTTGCAAAATTTGAATATTCTTAGTAACTACACCTTTTTTAGCTCTTCAAATAGGTTACACAATTTTATATTATAATTTGCCTCAATAATTGCTGGAATAAGTTATACAGTGATAGGCCTTCCATGTGGGTGTAGGTGTTGGTTTGTGTACCTTGGTGTCTTTGTGGTAGTAGGAGAGAGCAGGCAGTCGGCCACGGCTCCTAAACTTGGCGCTACCCGTTACCGTAGCAACACTGGCAGATTTGGGCAGACCAAGCACTGATGGATATGTACTACAGAGCTGAGAGAGAGTGGGAGAGGGGGAAAGTGGGAGAGAGAGAGAGAAAGAGAAAGAGAGAGCAGTAAATAGAAGCATGTAATAAGTGTTTTTGACTGGACTGAGTTAAACTAAACCAACAAAATATTTAATTATTCAAAGTGTGTTTGTGTGTGTATCTGCTTGGTTATACCTCATATTCGCTGTTGATGTGACTGATATCCCAGAGTTCATTGGGCAGACCCATCCTGTTGAAGTCTGTTACTATGTCAATGAGGCTCCATCCGTCAAGACGCTCAGCATCACTTTGTTTGGGGTTATAGAGAAACGCATAGAGCTCTTCCACCTTCACTGAGACACAACAACACTGTCAGCACCAACCTGTGTGTTAGTGTTTGTGTGTGCGTTTTCAATAGGGACATTTCAGCATTCTGTTCCCAATATCAGAATCAAACCTGTGAGTTTTTGATATTAAGGTTTAGTTAACTAAGAGTAGCTTAGATTTAAGCTTCTAAGGGTTAAGGTTAGGTACAAGCATAGATTTCTGAAGCTAAGGTTAGGACTAGTTTGGGATACTGAGATTAAGTCAGAAACAAGTTTAGGAGGTTAATTTTAAATTTATATGGTTGTGGTTAGGGTAAAGGTTAAGTACCGGTTTAGCATTATTCAACTGAAATAATATTTAAAAAAAATCAGTGAAAGCCTGTGTGCAATAAAACAAGTGTGTGTATGTGTATGTATGTGTGTGTGTGTGTGTGTGTTTAAGTGTGTACCTGGTTGGGACAGGCGCAGGAGAGACTGATGCACCTCCTGAGCTTCTCTCTCCCTGGGCAGCAACAGGTGGAGGAGCTGGAAGGTTTTGCAGTGAATCAGAAGTGGACACCCGGAAGCTGTCAGAGGAAGTTTCTCTATGGCGGATATGTGATGATGCAAAACCTGCACGCGCACACACACTAAAGTTAGATACTGCATAGCTCTGCTTATTGTTACATTCATACGTTTGACAGTAAACACAAAATTTTACTTACAAATGTGCTGTTTAAAGATACATTCAAATCATGCATTCATAAGTACCTTTAACTTTTTTTTGGCACAGAATAGGTGAAAACACACACCTTTTATAGACTTTTTTTTTTTCTCAAAAGGATCTAAAATCAACACTGGGTCAAAATTACACGTACAGGGTAAATATATTTATATGCATACAAGCATTCATACAGTACACCTAATATTTGGAATCTGGTATGATATCTGACCTTGGCAGAGCTGTTACAGTTACAACTTGGAATGCTTTGGAATGACCATTCCAAAAATGTACATTAAACTAATTTTTAAAACATGTTCATACAAGACAACACCAGCTTTTATAAGTACCACATTACCCATGTTTCCTTGCGGTTGTTGTTGGCTGGTTCTACGTAAATGAGGTGGGTGGCGGTCAGGTATAATGTGCCAGTAACCGCCTTTTTTGAGGTGTATCTGTCCAGCAGCTTCACATACTCCACCTGCAGACAAAACAAACACACACAACAGTGGAAACCAGATTAAATTAATTTTAATCTCACTTTTCTCAACATTTGCAACCATTGTATTCTTTTTAGGTATAAAATTTTAAAATACGGTTCACTTGTGGGTTTGAACAGTAAATAAAAAAGCCATATTTTTTTTGTTGTCATGCGGAGTTCTGGTTTTATCATAGTAGAAAAATCAGTGTCAGTAAGTTTATCGCCAATCAAACACTGAATTATACCGGACGTTTGTTAAAATTGGTGGAACTCCCCTTTCAACTGACTAGATCCCTATATATATCGTATGAGAATAGTCCAGAGAGCGTGTGCATGAGTGTAGAGGTCTAACACAATGAGCAGGACATCCTGGCAGCTCTATTTTAAACTACATTTAACAGTACACACTTTATAAATCACATGCCTACACTCTGTATTTACTTTTAGAAGAAAGGGCAGTGATAAGAGACCTGCAGTGCACACACCAAACTTACAATAGTTCCCAAATCCTACCCATTTTCTTTATTTTCACTGTTTTCTACACATTGCCAACCAGGGAAGATATTACAATTATTTTACTGTTTTTACTATTAATCCTGAAAACACTAAACTGTCCACTTTGAAGTTTGTAGGATTTCTTGGTTTCCTATCATCAGCCTTACTGCCATTCGTATCAACTTCACACCCAATATCCATCAACATTTATACTGATGCAGTAAGTAGCTACTCATTTGTTATAACCATGTAAAAAGATTCACCCTGTGGTTGTGGAAAAGATGTTAATCTATTTGAGAAGGGTAAAATTATTTGTATGCATCAAGCAGAAAAAACATCTAAGAAGATTGCTGAAACTACTAAAATCAGGTTAAGATCTGTCCAATGCATTATTAAAAAGAAAAAGGAGAGTGGGGTAACATTCGAGAAAGAAACGTGGTCGGAGAAAAAAAAAAGATTGATCGTGAAAGACAATTACTTTAACGTTTGGTGAAGTCAAATAATAGAAAACTAACACTAGAATTTAGGTATATGTTTAATAGTGAAAGTAAGATCATTTCCAGACTCATTTCCACAATATGAAGGGAACTCAATGGATTGGAAGTAAATAGCTCCCTAGCCTTAAGATAACCACTTATCAGTGAAAGTAACCAGCAAAAACAGCTTCAATTTGCTATGAAACATAAAGATTGGATTCTGGAGTGATGAAAGAAGATCATGCCGTCTGATGAGACCAGTTTTACCCTGTTCCAGAGTGATGGGTGCATCAGTGTGAGAGGCAGCTGAAGTGAATCTTGGGTTGCTGCAGTTGGCCAGGTCTATGTTTAGCAATGTTATGTGCCAAAAGAATGAGGTCATCTGACTACCTGAATCACTTTCCATGCTTTCTAGAGTCATAGGTTCACAATGACATATCCTACCCATTCACACTCATCATCAGCCCATTCACAAGCCCATTCACTTACCACGTCCACCCTTAATACCCTTAATCCCATTAGCATTTCCATACCCATCCTCAATATCCATTCCTTTTCCTCTCCACACTCAAACCCAAGCCCATCATCTCTAGTTGTTCACCATTTTCCCCTTATCATACATTTCAACCAAATATTTGGACCGCATCCGCTTTTTAAAGTGTCTATATTTCAGTGAATCTGAAACGTAGCAACTTCTGGAAAACGTAACATCATATTTAAATACAATAAACATCTCCAATATGGTCAGTCTGGATCACTAGACAAAATATTGTTCTGTAACTCAGCAATTTATCTGTTACAGGCAGGAAGCTGGTGCGAGGAGAAAAACACTCTTTTATAAGCTCACATCCTGCAGCACTGCTGACCAGCAATACTTCACATCCTTAAACACATCACCCACCCATAGACAGAGATCATTTCAAATCTGCCTGTGATGGTTTACTTATTAATGTGCGTGACAGTTTACTGAGTAAAGTACTAGTAAAGTCACTCCTGACTGGGTCATTAAACATCCCCACACAGCAGAAATTATGCAGGTGTAAACTTGGACTATAGACTCCTTTGCTGGCATATAAAAATTGCACTGCTATGAATAGGACATATGGTTCCAGCACTCTCACAGGTAATCAACACAAACCTGTCCATCTATAACATATGGTTTAAACAGAATATGCAGAAGAGGTCATTGGTTTTATATTATACACAAGCATGATATGTTTCTTCTACCATCCCAATAGCAATATTATTAATGATACTCCCAGTCATTTGCAGAAAAATGCCATAATCATTTTACGACATTAATAGTGTACAGTGTAGTCTTTGTGTGCAAGTGAGTGACATTAGAAGCTGAAAGAAAGTGTGTGACAGAGAAAAAGAGGAACTATGACTTATTATTAACCGCCCAAAGGTGTACAGCTGTTTCTCTCACACACACACAAACACACTTACTCAACACACTTATCTTGTGTAATAATATGTGTATGTGTAATAATTATTTGATTATTTCCCCTTATGAAAAGGAAGTATACTTAAGAGCATTAATTGTATGTTCAAATTAGGTATAGAATATTACAAGTACATTTTCAATTGAATATATTTCATAAAAATACTAATTAAATATATACAGTGGCATTAAATACTGCTTGAAGCGCACTTTAGTGTATTTTTTTCAGTAGCATGAGGGGTGTCCACGCAATGTGCAACAATACTTAAAGTAGTACTTTACCTATGCAGTTCAAGTGTATTTAAGAGGTGTTTAAAAACACATACATGTAATTCTGCTTAAGTTTGCAAAAGTTGTGCGAAAAACGCACTCAAAAAAAACAACAATTTAATACTTTGATTGTGTTCAAATACAGCTTAATTACAACTAAAATATACTTAAGTTTGCACAAGGTAAGTCCAAAATAACACATTTAGTATGTATTTAAGTACATATTTTAATTTTAAAAAGTATGTAATTAAAAAGTATGTACCATGTGAGTTATACATTTAAAAATGTACTTAATAATTATTTTACTTTTAAGGTTTTTTACTTTTTACTTTAAGGTTTAGCAGCCATCCAACATGAAAAATGTCAAATAGAATAATAATTGTATCCTAAACTGTCAAAAACAACAATAACTAAATGTGCAAAATAGACAAGATAAAGATGTTTATGAATTCACATTTACTTAGTTAACCAAAAATGCACATGCCACCTAATTAATTTATGAGAATAACTCTCTTAAGTAAAAATGTAAATCATTTTCTTCACATTTCTTCCCCTAAGAAAATGTACACTTCTCTATATTTCCTTCCTCTACTTTACTCTCTCCCTTTCTTTCTCTCAGCTTCACTCTCACTCCGTCTGTCTTTCTATCACGTTTACCAGAATTATTCAATCTTATTTTGTTTTTGTTTTTTTCTCACCTATCCCAGTGTAACGTTATTTGTTTTTGCTCCTTCTTTATTTTTATTTTTACTATCTCCGTCTTGTTCTCCACTTAGCCCTGCTTTTCTCTCTTTCTCTCTCTATGTTTATCGTCAGTGATAAGCTGATGTTTAGTTCAGTAAAGAGTGAACACACACAGACTGAAGTCCCTCCTATAAGCTAATGTGGGTTAGCAGCCCTGCTATCAGTAACTGTATTTTCTGATCCTCCGCGGGTTTACTGCTCTCGGTAATTAGGTTTAAATCTCACCTTCGGTGTTATAATGTGCTCCATGGGGTCTGGAGGTGAGGGTCCACCTTTATAACGGAGTTTTGGTTCTTGTTTTAAGCCTCATTTCCACTGAAACACACTGAACTGACCAGCAGCGACTCTCCCACTCTCACACTACAGTCAGCTGACCGCTCACACCCCGCGAGGAAACACCGCGAGACTTCAGCGCGCGCGCCGCCTTCAGCGTCTCCAAGCATAGCCTAGCAACCACCTGTTTACTAACCCCCTGTTTAACTAACATATTTACTACCCCCATGTTTAACAAACTCAGTTACTAGTAACAGTTAACCCATTGTTTAACTAACGTATTAACTACCCCCATGTTTAACTAACTCAGTTACTAACCCTCTGTTTACCTAACTAACCTCCTGTTTACCTATCTCAGTTACTAACCCCTTGTTTAATTAACTCAGTTACTAACCCCTTGTTTAATTAACTCAGTTACTAGTAACAGTTAACCCACTGTTTAATTAACTCTGTTACTAACCCCATGTTTAACTAACTCAGTTACTAGTAACAGTTAACCCATTGTTTAACTAACATATTTACTACCCCCATGTTTAACTAACTCAGTTACTAACCCTCTGTTTACCTAACTAACCTCCTGTTTACCTTACTCCGTTACTAACCCCCTGTTTAATTAACTCAGTTACTAACCCCCTGTGTTACTAGTAACAGTTAACCCCCAGTGTAATTAACTCAGTTACTAGTAACAGTTAACCCCTGTTTAATTAACTCTGTTACTAACCTCCTGTTCAACTAACTTAGTTACTACCCCCCCATGTTAAACTTACTAAGTTACTAACCCCCTGTGTTACTAGTAACAGTTAACCCCCAGTGTAATTAACTCAGTTACTAGTAACAGTTAACCCCCTGTTTAATTAACTCCGTTACTAACCTCCTGTTCAACTAACTTAGTTACTACCCCCCCCCCCTCCCCATGTTAAACTTACTAAGTTACTAACCCCCTGTTCACCTAGCTCAGTTACTAACCACCTAATAAAATAACTCAGTCACTATCCCCTGTTTACCTAACTCAGTTACTAACACCCTTTCTCATTCACTAACTAATGCAGCTCTTTAATGGTTTGGCTCATGACTGTTTGTTAAAGAACTGTAATGTTAACCATACACTAGTTGAATAAAAAGAGAACATTCTGGATTGTGTCCTGTGGCTTCTGGGTTGCATTTCCTTGAAGCTGAGTTTGGCGTATCATCCGAATTATCCGTTCCACCTTAAATGGTGGGGCAGCTCCATTCGGCTGCTGATCGCATGGACAGCACGACGGGGGTTGAAAAATGAAGCCACTACGCCTCTAACGCCCTCTGGTGGCTGGCTGCAGTACAACTTTTAACCCCGCCTATTCATTAACCCCTACCATTTAACTGAATGAGAGATGGCGGAATATTTAATCTGAAAGTACACATCCAGGATTTTTTTGGAAGTTGGGTTCTGTACATTCTGCAAACCCTCCTCCTGTGTTAATTATCCCCAGTGTTTTTGTCTTTACAGTCAATATGTTTCATAGGAATTATTCTGTGATACTTAAAGGGGTGTGACGATGAGTTGATTGACAGGTCGCCTGAGAGCGTGAACGCGCACCGTCACTGTGGCTCAGGCGCGGAGCTCACAGTCAAATCTTTCTGACATTCGGATTTTACTGTTAAAAATGAAATTTCTGAAGCAAAGCAATGGCTTGTTCAGCAGCTAACTGTTGTAACAGACCATCATGGAAACGTTCGGTAAGTGGATAATTTCCCTCCTTCAACTCATTAGTATTCATACTTTGTTCTTCTCCCTAATTTTAGTATCTAGGTTAGGTTTTTAACCTAGCGTTGGGTACCTATCTAGTTAACTAGGTTAGCCAACTCAGTTTAGCTAAAGTTAAGTAACTTGTTTGGTGAAAATGACGGTGAAACACAGGGTAATTAAAGGGGGAGGGCGGGGTTTGGGCAGTCACACGGCCCCGCCTCCCATCTCCGCCGCGCCAGTTCTGGCTCAAGCGCACTCAAGATGGTACAGTAGCTTTTATTTCGGCCATATTCTGGCTTCAAAACGCCGAAATGAGAGTAATTGGGGACGTCCTGTCCATACTTATATACAGTCTATGGAATGTATTGTTAACTGTCGCACCGTTTAAGGTGGAACGGATAATTCGTATGATACGCCAACTTCAGCCTTGTTGGTTTTCCACAGTTTTTATTAATGTGCTTTTTCTCAACCCAACAATCAGCAATATGTTATTTATTTAGAACCAGGACACTTTTTATAATCAGAACAAAAACATATCATGAAAAATCTAAATGTATAATATATGGCATTTTACATTTTATTATTAAGCGTAGTGTCTTGTACATTGACCTAATTGCAAAACTAAGATATATAATTAAAAATAGTAATGAAAATGACTACTAAGAACTAAAAAAAAATTGTTACTTGTCCCCACTCTCTAACTATAAACCTTACCATAAAATATAATTATTAAATCCTTCAGAGATTTTTTTATTTGCATCCAAATCCCATTTATGCTTTAAAAATATATATATTTCATAATAACCCCATAATGTTTAAGTTAAAATACACATTTCACTCATTCCTGTTACCATAAAACATTACTCCATCTAAAACACTTGAAACATTCTACAAGTCACATCTTATTCTACAAGTTCTCTTATTTGTTTTTTTTCTGTGTATTTGATCTTATTGTAATGACTGAAGAGATCAATCTCAATTCCAATCTCAACTCATTCCTGTTACCAAAATTATTTCTTAGATCTTATTTGTTTATTTTTTAAATACACATTTTGGGAAAATCATTAGAATATGCACAGTGTAGTCGTGCTATTGTCATATCCGTCATGTAGATATTGTTCATGTTTTTGCTAAATTTATGCTAAGAAATTTAGTCCTTTTACTTTCAGTCCTGTTACCCATATGAAGAGTGACTGCCAGTAACAGAGACTTTCTCAAAAGGTTTTTAAACATGCTTTTAACCCTTTCAGACGCTGTGTCAATTACAATGGACATAACATAGCTTATTTTTTATAATGTTTTGTTGCACAGTACACTAATTGAGACCTATTGTCCATCAGGATAGATCATAAACTAGCCAATGAAACAGTAGTTTTGCATTGCCCCTTGCACTGGAAAAAAATCTACAGACCAAATGAGGAAATGTAATAAAAGCTATTACTTTTCCTCATTTGGTCTGTAGATTTTTTTTTCAATCTAGATTCATAAATTGTGTGAATCTAGATTTTCACAATCATTTACACACTGCATTTTAAACACAAAACAGAAAAGACAATTCAACCAACATATGCTGTGTTTTGCGCACTCGACCATCAGCATGACTTATGTGGGTGACCAGCTCAACCAGTCTAAACAGCCTAAACAAGCCAAGACCAGCACAATCTTAAGCTTTTGACCAGGGTCACAGTAAGCATCAAAATAAGAATGAGACAGAGAAGTCATCGTTTTTTAAAAATGTGAATAGCTAAATAATTGTCGGGAAAATGAATTGGAAAGTAATGATTCATGTAGTTTAATGCAAACAAAACAAACTTTTAACTGTGTTTTTTTTTATCTTCTGAATTAGTTTGGATTGTGAAAATGTTTGTTACGTTTTTGTGGAACATTTGTGTACATGTGAATATATTTTTACTTAAATGTGTCTGCAGAAATGGCCATACACTTATTTTTTTTTTAGTTTCGTCTGACCAAAAGAAACATGTCTGGAATTGTCTTTAACTCTCTATCTGACTCAGGCACACACGCACCCTGGGGGGTGTTGTGCCATCAGATTTGCCTAATTGCTTGGGAGGACCCCCTGTCTCTGGTGTCATTGTTATATTAATGACCTCCTGACCTTTAGGCCAGGCTTTCTGATAACACTCCCTAATGGAGGACGTTAGCACTGGAGCTGCAATTACATGCACACACACATGCAGAGCTGCTAATTAGTCACAATTCTGACTGACCTGAAGGAATATAAAGACACATAAACTTTTCTTGTTCATTTAATGAGAAATCAAACATACACAGCCCCCCCCCCCCCCCCCCTTTACTCCAAAGTTAGCATTTTCAGTTTTCACTGTAGCTACTAGCTATGATGTAGCAATCAGGTTACTGATATTGTGACACAAGGTTATATAACACTTCAACTGTTCACAAGCATATCTAAATTAAGTAAGAAGCACTCACTTGTGTCTATATTTTAGTCTATGTTTGTAGATAACAGAGAGTCATACAATTTAAGAAAGGTGTAAGTTAACTTAAAGTTAAGTTAACACAAGAGTTAACTGAAACGATTCACACGAGTTAAAGAGTGTGCGTGATAATTAGGCAAGCCATTAGCACCATGCTAATTGGCTACTTCCATTACATGTTACTAATATGAAATGGAAATGTCTCACAGTTAGCAACATTGGTCTTGCAAACCAAGAATGCAAACTTCAGACACCAAACATACAGCTGGAAAAAAAATTATTCGTTTTTTTTTTGTTTTGTTTTTTTTACCAAATTGAAAATCTCTGGAATATAACAAAGAGGAAGAGGGATGATCACAAATCATCAAACCAAACTGAACTGCTTGAAGTTTTGCACCAGGAGTGGCATAAAGTTATCCAAAAGCAGCGTGGACTTGTGGAGGAGAGTCTGGGAGCTCTGCATCTTTTTTGATATTTCTTTTAATCTGGAATAGAGTGAGAGAACTGTTGTCCGTAGATTATAGAATAAAACAATAATGTTAATTTACTCAAACATATACACATATAAATAGCAAAATCAGAGAAACTGATTGAGAAACTAAAGTGGTCTCTTATTTTTTCCAGAGCTGTATATTGCCCGGTCAAATTTAGATAACTGAAAAACACTATGATCATCAGATCTTTGACGAAACCATTGCTTGTAATTTCTGTCTTTCTTAATTAAAATCTGAGAATGGATGCCTTGAGAGATCTGTAAATCTGTGTTGCGCAGCATTTGTTGTAAAAAATGCTATATGAATCAATTTGAATTGAATGATGTTGGTGTCAGATGGATATTGCTATTGTAACTGAAGTAGATCAACTGTTTTTCCCCAAATCTAGTTGTTCAGCCCAAATAAGTGCTAGTACTTCTTAGGATTACACTGAGGCTTTGAGTTAATGTGTCTAACAAGGTACATTTTGCTGATGTGATTTGATGCAGATATCACGGGTTCTCATTTAGTTAAATCAGCTACAGAGCATGTTAAGGTCAGACTGACACTGTGGAGAAAAACAAACCAAAATCTGCACATTTAATATATTTTACTTAAAATAAGACCAGCTTCACATAGGAGATGAGAGGGGACCTTGACTCAAAAAAGATGGAATGTCTGATTTCCGAATCATTAAAAATATTTCCTGGAAAGGCATGACTGGAATGTAGACAATGTTCACTTGAATCACAGTCAGAAAACACTGTTATACACACCAGGGTCTTCCATCCTGCTGCATATATTTTCAGCCATGTATTTGTGTTTACAAAAGAAACCATTTTGTCCTCATAAATTACATTTCTATTACATTACATCACACTACATGACAGAATTAATTATGCAAAAAAATCCTTTAGATTCTACAGATATTTAGCATTAATTAAGCATGGACGTATGTGTTAAATTAGCATTATTAGAACTTCACTCTGAATATTATTGTTGTTAAAGTTTCATTCTGGATATTAATTTTATTAGACTGTCACACTGGATATTTTTTGTTATTAGGATGTAATTTAGAATGCTATTACAATATCATTCTGGATATTAATCCAGAGTTGGTAGTTAATATTTATTACAAAGTCCAAAATACTAGTAGGGGATGTGATAACTATAACTATAGTTTACTAAACAATAACACTATTCAAATGTTCTGTGACACAGTGAGGAGAGAAATGGATCTCTGAGAATCTTGATTTATGTCATAATTTGTGCTCGCTCTCTCTAACACAAAACACACACACACACACACACACACACTTTAGCTAAGATTGTGATGGTAGCCAGGCTTTACACACTGCAGAGCAATTCTATTTTGCAATTCATCGACATTACACGGTTAGTTATAACTGGAAAATCTAATTACATTAAATTACATTTATCATGGCACATTAGTCATGAAGGGTAGTAAAAGTGAGCAGTGTATGTCAAGACTAAATAATAATTTATTTTGAACTCAAAGTATTATTTTTTATAACAGAAACATACTTTTAACAATGTATTTTAAATATTGTAGTTACATAATAGCAGCATAGTTGCTAAGAATGTACAATCTAAATGAATACATTTTAGGCAATTATTGTACGCAAAGTTCCATATTGTAAGTCAGTTGTACTGTAATTTAAAATACTGTAAAAAATGTTACCGTTTATCACTCTGTACAATTTGTAGTACTTTACTGGCAATACTTCTCTAATTTCAGCATTTCCTGTTGAATGCCATAACAGTAAATTAAAGTTTTGCAGATATACAGAACATCAGAATTAGGATTGATATGTCAAGAAAAAAAGAAAACTACAATACATTAAAACCAGTGTGATTAGTAAATATTATCTACTGAATTATTAAGTTTGTGTAAATTACACAGATTAATCTTTAAGGACACATTACATCACATATAAAATAAAGCAGATATACAAAATATTGATTTAAACATTTAATTCTGTAATAGTTACTGATGTGTCACTGTTAGTACTTTACAAGAGTCAAATAGATAATCTATGCTGCAAATATTGTGATGAATTAATTTTTTAAGTACTAAAGAAAATTGCAGGAGATTTTACACATTTTTCATTTTGATGTGATCATTTTACACACATCACACTTTAAGCTACAACTTGATTTTATGCCCACACGCTACTGCTGATCCCTGCCCAAACACACACACACATTCATTATTACACTAAATCCTTCTGCAGAAATTCCACCAAATGGTGTGGTCTTTAGTGATTCACAATATACCATTCTTTTGGCTGTGATTTGCTAAACCCCTAACACACACTCATACACTCATGCGGAGTGAATTGGAGCTCCTGGCCACATTGTCTGAGGGATGTGTATAATCCTTGAGCAGCAAGTTAAAGTCAATCAGTGCTGAGCAGGCTTTGTTTGCCCAATGCTAATGCGCTAGTTTTCAGACAATAGCAATTTAGACTCTATTGTGTGGAGGCTAATCTGTGCTAATAATGCAGTAACATCGTCAGGTCAGGGCCTCCAGCTGCAGAGGCTTACAGACAGCCAGGGTGTGTGTGTGTGTGTGTGTGTATAGGTAAAGCCAAACGAGTTTATGCCCTATGGAGCGTCGGGAGTGTGTGAGCCGGGTTAGGGAAACGACTGAGCACATTAAGAGTACCACTTAGTTGTAGCATGAATTTCATAGTATTCTCCAACTCACAACTTTTCTCCAGTAGGACAGTGAGATCTGATATTTGTGTGACGTTGGATAGCTTACATTTACCTGAAAGAGTGTTTTGTTTGTAAGTTAACTAGCTAATTTGCTGGTTATTTTTGTTTGCTTTCTTACAAAAAAGTTGCAAGGGATATCAAGGGTTCTGGGACACTCCCACTACTCAGAAAGAGGAGTTTAGAATCCAAGATTGCTGCACAGCACATCAAAAGTAGTATATCGTCGCTGTCCAATGAAAAACACTTATCTCCAAAACAGCAACTTTACAGGAGAGAGAAAAAAACTACTTTCAATAGAAGTCAATGTAAAAAGAGTTTATTTCAGGTCATTTTGAAGAGTTTCTATTGGTCCGTTCATCAAGAAATTTTGGCAAAGTGTAAAGGACAGTTTGTCTGTTCAGATTATGTAGAAAACTAAAAATCGACAAAAATGGAGATAAGTGTTTTTCATTGGACAGCGACGATATGCAATAGTATCATTGCATTCTATCTATTTGTGTCTCATTAAATCAGTGGTACACAGATTAGTGTTCCACTTATATCTGTGAATATGTTTTATGGCATACAGATGTGCAAAATTCAAAATAATTTCTTGTTATTATCTGGTTTTGCTAACAATGCTAACCTATGGCAATACGAATTACATCATGGGGTAGTGATTATGGTGACCATAAAAACAAACCTGTCTAATTGTCTAATACAATTTTCTGAGTGTTTCACTGAAAGGCTATCAATTTGGGCATATTGTCATTCTCAGCTGCGACATCTGACTTCTGAGGAAAATGGAATTTAGCAATATTCTTGTGTTTTTTTTCTGGAAGGGTAGAGATAATTGTTTTGTTTTTAGATTAGTTTTGATTGTTAACTGGCTAGGTTATTAGCAATGTGATATTTGTTAGACTGACTAGAGTAGTTGTAATAATAATACATAATACACATAATACACAGTAATATGTGGATAGAAATTAGATTATGTATATGTGTGTGTGTGTTTGTGTAACAGGACAGTCAGCTGACTACTCAGACTGTGATAAAATAAACAGAGACACACTGACACTGTCTCTCTCACTGTAACCTCTAACCTCCACACGCAAACACACATTCCTCCCGGCTCCAGACGCTGCTGAACATGCTGTTTGCTCATTCAAACAGTTGGGGGGGTGATGTAGAAGTGGAGGTGGGGGAGGTGTGTGTGTGAGTGTGTTTAAGTGGTTTATTAGCATGTTAATTAGAACCTCTCCCTAACTGTAAAACTGGATTAGAACAGGATCTGGAGAAGGGTTTCTACAGTTCACCTAGGCGAATATATATATATATATATATATATATATATATATATATATATATATATATATATATATATATATATATATATATATATATATAACAAGTATACATTGCACATTGATCAGCTATAGCAATCAATCTATTTATCTAATAATGTCTAGACCCCAACAAAAACATCTCTAAACATTAAACCATGGCTTCTACAAGACCTGTGAATGGGTTCTTCGGTATCTTAAAATAGCAAGAAGACCTTACAGCGAGTTGTAGTCCTGTAACTGACAGTGGTCAGTACCAACCATTAGTGGTACAGGAAATAAGGATTCTCAATAATGTGCCTTGTGAAGGCCCCATTTCAAGATCGGAAGTTTAGGAGATGTTCTGACCCAGTTGTTTAGCCAATACTATTTGCTCTTCAGGAAATGGCTATTCACTAGTTGCTTAATATGTCATACAATAACAGTTATAACCAGATTATCAATGTTATTCACTTCACCTGGTAGTGGTTTAATGTTACTGCAGATTATGTTAACTAATATATCTGTTATTTGTTGACGTACTGTTTGTAGCTTTGCACAGTCAGGCTATCAGCAGTGTAAATCTCTGACCTTACAAGGATTTGTTTAATATTGTTTCGAAAAGATTTTCGAAGTCAGAATGGCTCATTGATTTAATTTGACTTGATCTGATTTCATTAAAACTGAATCTAGCACATAAAAACTAATTCAGCTCCTTCAAATTGATATAATTTCATAGGCATTATCTTTATAAATAAAGTGCTTCTGAAGATGAGTCAGGTATTGAATCAGAAATACAAAAGTTTACAATGAATCTTATTGTTTTGTTTTGCTGTTTGCTTTGTATTGCTGTCATCATAACCCTTATAAAAATAGCTTGTCTAGCTGTAGCTGATCATGCTGGTTAAACAGGTAGGCCAGTTTAGCACTTGACCAGCAAGTTTTCATTTTAGTTTAATGGAATACCATGTCTATAAGTATAACCCACCTGATCATAGTGGTGAATCACATAATGCCCGAAGAAATCAAATAAACACATTTGCTATGCTGGTTAAGAGCTAAACTGGTTTACCAGCTTGCTTACTCTATAAGCTAGTCTCAATTATTAATTTCCATAAAAATATCAAGCTATTTAACCATGTCCAGTTATTTCCTGTCCATCCTGTCATCTTGGGATGTCCCCTTTAAGAAGGTAAGTTTGACATCAATAACATCACAACATTTACACTGGTTATAATCTTAGACATGCTCACAGTCATAGACAAGTTAACACAAGCAACAAATCTCAACATAACCAGACTAAAAGGGCTTTTCTTTCCCTTTTAAATACTTTCACAATCATATTTAAAGAAGTATAATAAACCAAAATGTCACACAACTAGAGCTTGAGAGCTGGTTTAATACAAATAGTCTAGTAATGAATATTCTAGTCTGTAGCCTAGCAATGCTGATTCACTGTGTGGTAGCATCCTCACCACTCAGGGGATCCAGTGATGTTCAGAAGACAACATATACACAGAATAACACTTATAGGGTTCTGAAAATTTAAACATAAATTTTTGCACCATGAGTGGCATAACGTTATCCAAAAGCAGTGTGTAAAACTGGTGGAGGAGAACATGCCAAGATGAAAACTGTGATTAAAAAACAGTTATTCCACCATATGTTGATTTCAGATCTCTTGAAACTTTATGAATATGAATGTTTTCTTTGCATTGTTTGAGGTCTGGAAGCTCTGCATCTTTTTGGTTATGTCAACCATTTCTCAATTTCTGCAAATAAATGCTCAAAATGTTCTTTTTACTCAAACATATACCTATGAATAGCAAAATGAGAGAAAATGATTCAGAAACTGAAGTGTTCTGTTATTTTTTTAGAGCTGTATATCTATCTTTGAAACAGAACAAGGTCACCCTGAACAAAACAAAATGTTTGTGACTCTAGTTTAACCACATTTTCATCAAATGGCATTAAACACTAAAATTGTCCACCCTGTCATGCATGAAAAATAGTCAAAATAAATCACACAAGTATTTTTTTAAAGGTTTTAAGGGGTAAAATGCACAGTATTCTGCTAATGACGTTATTATTCCTATATTATTATTTACTGTAGACTGTAATAGCCTAATCAGGAGTGTAAACAGCACGCCAGGCCCCGCCCCCTCGTGCAGCAGGTTACAGATAAGATTCTAATGGGATCGGAGGGGGGGGGGGGGGCGTGGTTTATGTGGGCGTATCTCTGCTGGTTGAATAAAACGCGGCAGTTCCCTCAGGTTTCTGATTCAGACTCATCAGACTTCAGTGTTTTAACTCAAATGGCTCAAATCTCGCGCTCTGTGTGCGCGCTCCTGGCGCTGTTGTGCGTGTTCTCGCCGCCTGTGCGCGCCGCCGCCGGTCAGTACTGTCACGGCTGGGGCTCGTTCCCGGGATTCCGCTGTCCGGAGCGCCACGACGGAGGAGACGCGCGCTACTGCTGCGGCACGTGCACCGTGCGCTACTGCTGCTCGTCCCCGAGCGCGCGCCTCGACCAGAGCACGTGCGACGCGGAGCAGCCGGCCGGCGGAAACGGCGGAGTGAGGACTCTACAGCAAGCAGGTGAGACTACAGAGCTGATACAGGAGAATACCAGCTATACTGTAACTGTTACTCAGTCTGTGTGCAATTATACATACTGAATAAAAACACATTCACAGCCAGATAAATTCACCAGTTGAAATTTTAACTTACCAATTCCATTTAGAGTCTCGTAAAACTTCAGTAAAATACTAAATTATCACGTTAAACAAAATAAAAATAATCACAGTAAACTGCTGTAACTACTACTGTGAGCCAGATTTCCAATACTTAGTTGGAAGTTACAGTGCTTTACATTTTTATGTAACATACTTTACAGTATTCATAGTACAGGTTATTTTTTCTTCATATTTTAAATTTGAAAGTGTTATACTTTACACTGCATTTTTGTAGATCTATTTGTGAAACACTTACATGTGTAAATGTATTCTGACAACACAGCTACTAAACCAAAAATAAGAGGCCACTTTTTAAATCAAGTTCTTTAATTTTGCTATTTATAGGTATATGTTTGAGTAAAATGAACATTGTTTATTTTATTCTATAAACTACAGACAATATTTCTCCCAAATTCCAAATACAAATGTTGTAATTTAGAGCATGTATTTGCAGAAAATGAGAAATGGCTGAAATAACTAAATAGATGCAAAACTTTCAGACCTCAAATAATGCAAAGAAAACAAGTGATTATTAATAAAGTTTTACGAGCTCAGAAATCAATATTTGGTAAAAAACAAATATATATATTTATCACAGTTTTCATGCATCATCAGAACAAAACTAGTCAGAATCCAAGAAGGACTGTAGTCGCATCATGAGTTATATGCAAGTACTGTAAGTGTACAGTATGAAAATGCTGAATGCAGTCAAAGTCAGCGCTTAACCTTTTTATAAACCCATTTATATCTGAAAGTAAAATTCACCATAATGAGAAAAAACTGTTTTTTTCAAGAAGTATTTACATGTGGCTAAAACAGTGAAATGAATGAGATGCATTTTATTTATGTTTGATATATATTTGATTTTGGTTGGTTTGTTTTCTGAAACGTAGAGGACAGGTGGACTAAAAATATCAGATATGAACTTATGGTATGTGTTGAATCATCAAAACTATGGACATCCCTTACTAATCTCTATTCATTTGCTCTTCCAGTTCCCACATATCTGCCATTTGTCATCGTGGTGGGCGCCTTTCTTTCCTTCGTTCTACTGGGGATCATCATATCCATCTGCTGCTGCCACTGTGTGAAGCCCAAGCCCACCGCCGGATCGGCTCCGGCCCATACCAGCCTGTTGGAGCCTGTTATTGGCCCCTCCCCCAACAACTCCACGCCTTCACGTTCTTCTACCTCCGGGTCAGCCGGACCACACCCGTTTACAGCCCCCATGCCGCAGCCCTTCGTTTCTGCGCCACCTCCTCCACTCCACCAGGGGGCACCACAGTTTTTCCAACCATTCCTAAACTACTCGCTGCCTCCGGAACACACCATGCTGATGGCCCCAGCCTTTCTCGACAGTCGCTCTGCTTTCAGTCAGGCACACGGACAGCCTTTCCCACAGGCCCCCATGCACACTGAACCAATCTACCCCACCGTCACTGTCTGATGAGGTCATGGACTACAGCTTCCTTTTTGATTTGTTTTGTTTGCAAACTTGTTGGTGTTTGCGGACTTAGACTTCTGTTTCAAGATCGCATAATATTTAGGTTTAGCTTATTATTCTGGCATCACATTTTACTTACCTTACGTAATCTTCACACTTCCCTGCAGGCATGTAATAGTATTAGATGTTATCCTGGCGTAAATTTTTTGTCTCATGTCATGTCCAACACATAACCTGAAGTTAACATCCAACGTACTAACGTTGGTGGCCAGCTGGGTTACTACTATAGATTACAGTAAAAAAAGTATGCAAATTAATTAAGAAACTAAACTTAGTATCTTCCTCAAATTGTTAAGTAACTGCTAAGTAAAAAAATATGATTTAATAACTACTACTGTAGTCTCAGGGGGTACTAGAGAACACAAATATCGTAGATTAATATGTAATAATATATTTAAAAAAGGGAAATGATTTGCCTCTGCCAGATTGTGGCCCTTCAGTGTTGAATTTTAAAGCAATAATTGTACAAATCGTTCTACCTCAGATGCAGTTTGATTTTGTGTGTTTAGGAGCTAGGATGCTAATGGCTAATGCAGCTAACAATTGTTGCTTTAAAAAAATCTGTTAATTTTACTTTCTTTACTTGACTGTGTTTTCTAATTTTGCTTCTTATAGGAGTGTACTGTGCTTAAAGCATTTTTGTAAAATGTTTCCTTTTTTACTTATTATGTGGAATTTATTTAACGAAGACAAATAAAGTTTTATTTTATCACAAATACTTATTTGACTGATGTTCTGTTAATATTTTCTTCATAACATACTTTTAATTGGATGGCTCTTTGTAAATTACTTTCTGTTGAAAATGTGCAGCAAATGGACCCAAAGTAAAACTGGTCGAGTTATTGATGAAAAATAATGCTGAATAATTGGTATATTAAAAACATTTACTACTGTATCCTACTTTAAGAATGTAAGTATAAGGAAAATACAGCTGTAAGGATAAAGAAACATATAAATGCTGGGAGAAAATGTAGGTTTTGAATAATAATGGCTCATTGTCCAGCACAGTGTGAATACTTACAGCAGTTTTAATCTGTGTGTGTGTGAATGGGGGGCAAGGTGGGCGGTGTGGGAACAGCAGGGGAACTGAAAGACAATGGGCTGGAATCTCCTCACACCCCTGAGAGAGAAAAACGAGGTCCAGGTGAGGGTGTGTGTGTGTAAGAGAGAGATTAAGTGCCTCACAAAGCTCAGCAGGTGGTTATAAATATGCGTAAGAGAGCATTAAGTCTTTCTTGACCAGCCAGCTTAGTCTAGACCCCAACTCTTCTAATGCAAAATGACTTAATCCCTCCTGCAGAGCGAAGAAAGAGCAGAATGTGAACAGAGATACTTAAACCTGCTGGATAAATCGCACAAAGCTAGAGGTGTACAAAAAAGAACAGGGCATAATATTCCATGGGGTGAAATTTAACACAGCTTTTAGTCTAATTAAACAGGTTCTAGTAGAACTTGTTTTTTGAGAGTTTCAATAGCAAAACCATCCTTCAATATTCTTAGTGATCAGACAGATATTTTTCTCTGATATTTCCACAGTTTCTGTGCCACACATTTTTTAAGGTCATTGACTTGTGTAACCAAGACCCCCAAAATAAACAATGAAATACCCTACCATATGTAGTTACAAGAGCTCACTCCAGAGATGCTGTTTGAGAAGAAAAGTTCTAGTTTAGTTTAATAAGGCTCATATTTGCTGTTCTAGGTAGCTTAAAAAGCTGTACATAACTGTATTGAATCTAAAGTATTTAAATTGATTTATCAGACTATTCAGTAATTCTTTCAGCTCACCCCTAAGTCTGTAAGAGTTTACTCTGCCTTTAAGGGGAAGTTGTAGCACTGCACTCTATGATTGGAGCTGAACTGATAAGAAACGGTCTGAATTGTTGTTTTTTTATTCAAAACAACCAAAATCATAATAGTGTATAATGAAAAACAGTTAAACAATTTATTGGTCAGCGGGTCTAAAATTATATTTCCTGTGCCATCAGGGAAGAAAAATCCATTGATGGAATAAGCTGGTCTATATTCAGTATATTCAGGTAGTCAGCTGTTCTCATTCTTTTAGCACATACTGTTGCTGAACCTAGACCTGACCCCACATCATTCACTTACTTAAATCCAGGTGGCAACTTTTTTTGGCCAGGCAGTGTATTTTAGAAGTTTACTCTTATATACATATACCCCTACTTACTTATATATACATATATATACTTGTCATTTTTGATCAAAGAGTACATAAAAATGATACACAATTAAAATATCTGTAATTTCTAAATTATTTCAATTTCACACTCTCAACCTGACATGTTCTACATAACGTGAGTTCTTTTTTTGACTAATAGAAAAAAACTTTATAGAGGCATTTGCAAGAGGTTTTGCATTTGAATAAACACAACAAAAATGTTTAACAAAATAGTATCTGACAAAATCTATACTGAACATTTGAAAAAAAAAAATTTAAGTGTGTATTATTGCTACGTAAGAAGCATTCTGATTGGAGCTGTTCTGAGCTGTTCATTCACAGGCTCTTCTTGTTGTATACAATCCACTCCTTCAGGTGGTGTGGAGGCAGTGTTGCCAACTCCACAGTAAGGAAAGTAGCTATTGGCTGTCCTAAAAGTCGCTAGAAGTCGCTAAATGACGTCATCACCTAATTTGCATAATACATGTTTTTGAAGCTGTAAAAGATTAAGGTTGTGGGAGAGAAAAAAGTGCGTAAAAAACACCATAAATATGTTAGAAATGTTACAAATGAACAACTTCTGTTGCTTTTTAAATAGGACGTCACTTTTTTTTTTACAATAAATTTTTACGTGAATTACATAAATTAGTTTTTTGCCATGTTCTTAAATGTTATTATAAGAGCAGCCAGAACTGTTATTCTACGTTTTTTTTTTTTTTTTTTAGTTTGTTTGTTTTATTTTATTTTTATTTTTTACATTTTTTAAGTTTTCTTTATATTTAAACCTATCATAGACATATTGTTGAATGGTTTAATAGATATTTAGCTTTTTATAAAGAGGCAGACACTGTGGAGGAGGTGAGTGAAATTAAGGGATTTCTGTTCGTGTCACACTGAAGACACATTAATAGTTATGCTCTGTAAATACAGAGCGGGGTCAGTCAGCGGCGGCTGTGGGCACGCGCGATTCATTTGCATTGTTTTGGTGGAGCGGTGTGTGTGTGCTCTGACTGTCAGTCTGCACTGTGAGTGGTGTGGGGCGGGGCTCACGGCAGCGCCCGCTGCAGCGCGGAGGACAGTAACTGAAGAGCGCGTGTTTTTTTTTTACAAAAAAGTCGCTAGAGGGTCTGAAAAGTCGCTAAATATAGCGACAAAGTCGCTAAGTTGGCAAAACTGTGTGGAGGACACGCTGCCCCCTTCAGGATGATAAGAAAAACACTGCATTCCTGTGATAATAGGACGAATTGCAAGTGATCGGGCTTTCTTAAGATATGGAAATAGCCAAATAAATAATCCATTCCATTCTGTTAATTTAGATTTTGTGATTTAAAGGCTAGGCGTCGGACGAAATATGTAATATATTTTTCCATTAATGCAAGAAATTAAACCTTGTATAGACAAACTGTCCCAATTGCCCTTCATTTACCCTATTTAGAAATCAGACAGAAAAAAACCACAACTTGAGACAAGAAGATGTTTAGTGATCATTCTTGATTTAATAATAAAAAACATCCAGTCATATCGCACAAATAATAATAATACTTGACATACAGCTTACTGAATAAAAATACAGACAGTGCAGAATGTGCTGTATGTAGACCTTCTGCAATCCATCGAAGTTACTACAGGAACTGGACCTGTTCTAGAATTCACACTAGATCTGACTGTCTTCAACAAGCAGCTTTGGAACCATGTGTAGATTATCCCTGGAACTGAAAGTGTGTAAAGACTGGTTCTACAACCTGTTCCAGACCTGAATGCACTCTAGAAGCAGCTTTGAAACTGATGGCTTTCTAGCATACAAGGTGGAACTGGCTATGGAACGAAGTGCATTCTAGAACTGGTTCTGGAATCTGCTTTCTAGAACTGGCCACGGAACAATACATCCCAAAACCGGTTCTGGAGTCATCTAGATCTGCGTTCTAGAACTGGCTCTGTAACTGAGTGTATACCAAAACTAGTTCTGCACTCTGCAGAACTCTAGAATCAGCTCTGGAACTGCTGGCCTTTTAGCATTTGGTTTGAAGCTGGCTTTAGAATTGAATCTGTCCCAGAATTGATCCTACAACCTGCTCTGGATCTGAGCGCATTCTAGATTTGGCTTTGGAACTCAATCAAACCGCACTGAGGGGTACAAATGAACCAGAGTCCGTTTTAACCGGACCAAATAGTGTTGGTGTGAAAACGGCCTTAGGAACTGTGTCCTAGGCCCCAGCGTTCACCTTGGAAATGTGAGTGGGGGTTCCAGAACTTGATTCTACTTTATTCTATTTGAAAGTGTGTCGAAGAAACTTTTGAACTGTGTTTTTGAAATGACTGTGGAACTGCATTTTATTATAGAAACTGGCTTACTGTTTTTGGAAATGGAAATTCAGTTCATTATAATTTCTCTGGCACTATTCTGTTTCTATTCTAGACCACAAGACAAATGTAAACGTAATGGAAAGATACAGACGTCACAGCAATACAAAAATAAACCAATGCTAACATTTCTTATTAGTATACACCTGAAGTTTAGTACACAACATGTCGCCATGTAAAACAATTAAAATGAAGAACTTATTAAAAATGAAAAAGAGAACAGAGAGAACAAAGAGATTTTGGAAGCTAGGCTGTTCAGCACAGGAGAGTGTATGGAAGTACATGATGTGAGAGTGTGTGTGTGTGTTTCTGTCTGTGTGTGTTACTCGTCAGGTTTTCTCTTTGGTTTTTTGGGGTTGCGGGAGCGACTTTTGGCTTTGCAGAGTGGACAGATCGGGGCATTCCGGTGGATCTGCTGATGGCATGACAGACACGCCTGGATAGAAACAACCAAATAAACCATACATTTAAAGTCTGGACACAAACAAACAAACATGCAAGTACACAAACAAACCAACAAACCAGGCAACAAAATCAGCCCTGAACCAAGAGCCCTTAAAACATGCTTTGCCCAATTTATGTCTTAAAACATGCAATGTTGGTAGTGCTCCACAATTCACTAACAGAATGATAGTCACATTTAGCAACAAGCTAATACACAGTCAAGTCAGCTCCACTAATTGTCCCTCTTATTAGCACCACTGATCATATGAGCCTTTTGGAATTATTTAGTTACAGACCATTGTTAATCAGTAGTCCAAATACTAACACCACAGAGCAGCTATTATTTGGGTGGTGAATCATTCCTAACACAGCAGTGGCACTGACATTGTGGTACTGTGTTTGTGTGTGTGTGGTTGTTATTAGTGGATCAGCAACAGCAGTGCTGCTGGAGTTTTTAAACACTGTATTCACTCACTGTCCACGAAACAAGTATCTCCATTTTTGTAAATTTTTAGTTTACTACATAATTTAAACACAAAAAATGTCCCTTACACTGTGCCAACATTTTTTGATGAACATACTAATATAAATACTTAAAAATGACCTAAAATTAATAATAAATAAAACATTTTTATTCACTTCCACTGAAACTTTTTTCTCTCTTCTTTAAAGTTGCTATTTTGGAGGTACTTGTTTTTCATTGGACAGCGACAAAATGTGTTTATGTGTTTAAAAACAACAGCAGCACTGCTGTGTCTGACCCACTCGTACCAGCACATACACTAACACACTAAGAATGACCCGCCACCCAAAAATAAACTCCTCTGTGGTGGTCCTGTGGTGCCCTGGCCATAAAAGAACAGTAAAAAAGAGGACGACAGTCTGTAGTTATAGAACTACAAAGTGCTCCTATATTCAGTGGAGCTAAATAATTGATAAAGGCGGTAGAAATAATAATGAAATGTTTCATAAATGTTGTGCTTAATATATATATATATATATATATATATATATATATATATATATATATATATATATATATATATATATATATATAGTAAAAATGGATATTTCAGCAGGCTTGAGTGCGATGATATATATAGTATGGGTGGACAGTGTTTGGACAGTGCATGTAGATAAGGATATATAGTAGGTGTGTCCACGTGCGTGTGTGTGGGCATGCACATGTGTTTACCTTCATAGGTGGTGGCTGTTGTCTAAAAGTAGCTGGTTGTCTTGTGTCCTGTTTTCTTGCTGCTTGAAGCTGCTGGGCTGCGGCTGCTGCTGCTGCTAAGGATTCTGGGATTGGCGGTTCTTGAGGCTCAGTTTGCCATTCAGCCTTCTGCTTCTCAAAGTAACTGCAGACCCACAATATACATACAAATACAGGGTTATACTTAACAAATATTGGTCCCATTGACCTTATATATTTAAATATTTATTTATAATTTATGTAAATTAAGTCAGAGGTGTATATTTTGTTGATTGTTAATACATACATTGTACTTACTTACTCGTAATCATCAAAATTATGTACTAACATGTTAACTAACTACATATAAAATATACTAACATGTGGCTACAAATGCTACAAGTGGCTATATGTAATATATGATAAATTTATACATTACCGGTCCAAAGTTTTAGAACAGCCCCTATTTTTACCTGTCCAGTAGAAGTGCTGTATGGCCCAGACAAGTTGCTTTTTTATTTTCTATCTTAGAAATAACTATATTACTGCATTTCATCTGTCAGACCTCTAATTCTTCTATTCACTGCTGAAACTGAGACTTAGAACAGTGTTAAACTGAGCTAAAGGCACTGTTGCCATGTTGGTCAACTAAACATTTTTTCTCTACCAGTTTTCTCCAGTTTCCATTAGTCTTTTGAAGGTGTAGAAAACAGCAATCACTGCTCTATAGCATAATTTGTAATTTCTCTAAAGGAAAGACTTTTAGAGTTACCTGTGTTCATGTGTCTTTTTCTAGATATGATAAAAGTCTGAATGTGCTGCGTGTTGTGTAAATGCTGCTGTAACACAATAAGTTCAATACTGCTTTACTACACATATAGGAATGGTAAATTAGCATTTTTTAAATCAATTCCAAAGCTCAGTTTATCTCAATTGCTGTTTACCAGCTGTAAGCTGTTAACCGATGAATTGTTTGCTAAAAATCACCCCTCTTGTACATGGATTTTTTACCATTCCTGGTTATTGACATGTTCTGAAGAGCTTTAATGGCAAAATGAAGGGGGAAAAGGGTAAATCCTTTTGACCAGTAATGTATATAGTAGTAATAATGTAATAATGGCCCTTATTTTAAAATATATATCTATTATTTATGTTACTAACTCCAGGGACAATCTTTCCTCCTCTTGACTGAGGTCTGGCAGTCTGTGGAGACCAAGGGTCACTCTGAGGGCATCCACGTGATCCTTCAGTGGCTTATACTCATCATGCAGCCGGCGTGTGGACTCCAGCAGCTTATTCAGATCACTCTCAGACTGCTTTATAGTGTTCTCCATCTAACACACACACACGCACAGTGAGAAAGTTAACCCAAGCCACATATGTTTTGATTAGTTATCTTGTTCTCCTGCAGAGACAGACTATGCACATACTGAATATGCCAAGACAAACATGTATACCTACCAAGGTGTGTCTAGTGTATATATACTATACTGATATCAGCATGTAGTACAGTAGCTCCTTTGGGTGAATTTAAGTGTATATGTAATTCGGAGTTGTATATATTCTTGGAATTGCTGCAACAATCCTCTAGGCAAAAAACTTCATCTTAAATTAGCGTGTTTAACTTCTGCTTTATTTTGAGCTTATTATTATTTGTCTTTACTTAATTATTATTCACCCACTGTACCTTTTCTTACTTATATTGTTGTTATACTGTGTTGTGATTATTTTATGCACAAATTTGTACAAAGTCAGTATTGCTTGTATGCACGTCATTGTTAAAGTCATAGTGTGTTTCTGTGCTTGTGTGTACATACCACATTAATATCAGCGTGTATAAGGCGTAGTTCTTCCACATGGGCCATCTTCTCCTGCAGCAGTAGGTCCATTTCCTGTTTATATTCTCTCAAGTGTTTTTCCTCACCCTCCAAAGCCTGAAACTCAGTCCGCAGACGAGCCTTCAGCTTTTCCATTTGAACTGTCTTATTCCTAAATAACAAACAATAATCAAAACCTTCATCTGAACCATCTTATAAACTGTATAGCACAATGTAACAAAGATTTCTGATAAAATAAATATCTTTTTTGGTGTCTGTAATAGAGTACAGTAGTACCGCAGACCAACAACTGACAGTGAGAGACACTCAGACTAAAGTACTTTAAACACGGTGAAGGTAGTTTCACACACTGTCACTGTAAACAAAGCACTGAAATACATTCAGCTCATTGTTTGGACAAAGGTTGATCAACTACATTCTGTAGAGTGGAATAAAATCAAGTTGAGGTTATTGGGGCTAATATTTTCTGTTCTACTTTTTGATGTAAAATAAATCTGATAACTGCGTTCGACACAGCAGCTTTTATTTATTGATCAGATTTATGTGGATGATTTGTTTAGGCGGGAAAGCTTGTCTGCTGTAAACAATACAGAATTTTATTAAATTAATAGAGTTTACCAGATTAACTTTTACAGCTCAACCCTGCCTATGGGGGAATGTCACAATTGCACTGGCTCTGCTTTTGGTGTTTGAAAATTAGAATTTCAACAAATAAGACAAAAATATTATACTTGGTAATTTATTTATTGAGGAAAATGATCCAATATTACATATCTGTGAGTGAAAAAGGTATGAGGTATGCAACAAAATGTTTCTGGTAACTGCTGATTAGTCCTGCAGACCGGCGTGAAGGAAATTTAGCCCATTCTTCTGTACAAAACAGCTTAAACTCTAGATTGTTGGTGGGTTTCCTTACATTAACTGCTCACTTCAGGTCCATCCACAACATTTCGATTGGATTAAGGTTAGGACTTTGACTTGGCCATTTAAAAACATTAACCTTATTCTTCTTAAAAAAAGCCTTTGGTAGAATGGCTTCCGTGCTTAGGGTCGTTGTGTTGCTGCGTGACCCACATTTTCTTAAGATTCAATTTACGAACAGATGTTCTGGAGTTTGGAGTCCAAACTGTTTAGAGATGGTTTTGTAACCTTTCTAGCCTGATGAGCATCAATATTTTTTTTCTTTCTGAGGTCCTCAACTTCTTTGATCATGCCATGATGCACTTCCACAAACATGTGTTTGTTTTTAAGAGCAGATTTACATAGATTCCTGTTCCTAAATAAAACAGGGTGCCCACCTGCTATTCCTAGAGGTTCACATACTTTTCCATCTACAAATACGTAATATTGGATCATTTTCCTCAATAAATAATGGCAAAGTATCATATTTTAGTTTCATTTTTTAGTTAGGTTCTCTTAATCTACGTTTAGGACATCTGATGATGTTTTAGGTTATATATATACAGAAATATGGAAAATTCTAAACAATACACAATATTACACACATACACATTAAATACATACATAAAAACACACACAGCTCTGGAAAAACATAAGAGACCAAATTATTTTACCAAATTAAAAAACCTCTGGAATATAATCAATAGGAAGATGGATGATTACAAGCAAGCTGAACTGCTTGAATTTGTGCACCAGGAGTGGCATAAAGTTATCCAAAAGCAGTGTGTAAGACTGGTGGAGGAGAACATGCCAAGAAGAAATCTGTGATTAAAAAAACAGCGATATTCTACCAAATATTAATTTCTGAACTCTTAAAATTTACTCTCTAAAAACTCTTTATGAATATGAACTTGTTTTCTTTACCTTATTTGAGGTTTAAAGCTCGGCATCTTTTTCGTTAATTTGACCATTTTCATTTTCTGCAAATAAATGCTCTAAATGACAATATTTTTATTTTATTTGGAATTTGGGAGAAATGTTATCTGTATCTATCTATAGTTTATAGAATAGAACAACATTGTTGTTCTGTGTATTAGGAACATTTATTATTCCTAATAAATGTATAACCATCCTTCTCATTTATATATTTATATTTAGTAGGCATTGTTTTATGTTGCCCCACATTAGGAGGGTAAGGGATCAGGTGTAACTTTAGGACAACCGTTTTAGAAGAGCATCCTTCCTGACAGTTTATTTAATGCCACATTAACACGGTCACACCTGCAGTCCTTTCAACACTTAAACAGCTTCTGAAGTTATTTGAACATTTACCCATAGCGCAGTTAGCAAGATACGCTAGGTTAGCTAACGTTAATTAACGCTTTATAATTAGTTTACTAACCTAAGCTCGGTAACTAGCTAGCCATCTAACTAGACAGCTAAACACCCATAGTAAACAGTTCAGCTCGTTGGCTTTAGCTTAGCCTATTGTGGCTTGTGTAGGTTAGTTAAGGCTAGCTAAGAGAGTCGGGCAAACTAGCTAACATACACTTGTTTAAAAAAAACAGGAGTTTATTCACTAACACAACAGCCAGCCTAGGTTTATCTTTATCAGTCAGTGTGATTAGCTCGATTAGTGATAAAATCTCCAGATGTTGAGGAGGACAATAGCCTAGCGTTAGCTGCTGCCTCTCGCTCACTACACTCATCTGCTCCGCGCTGTTTGGTTTAAAATGAATCCGCTCACCTTATTTCTTTAATATTCTCCAGTTTACACATGATCTCCTGCTCGTCTGTCATCATGAGGCGTTATCGAGCTGCCCGGATTAATGAGGGAGAAGCACTGATTTCGGCTGCCAAGTCATAAGCGGCGCTAACCAGCTGTGCACAACGGTACCAGCTGCTAAACACAAGCTAAAGACTACACCTCCCATGAACCTTTGCGGGGTCCTTTAAAAGAGACAGTGGCCAGCAAAACAACAGAAATGGAGCGCCGGTATAGTAAAAAAAATCCAAAATTTTCAGCATCTCATTATAATAATAATAATAATAATAATAATAATAATAATAATAATAATAATAAAAAGATATAATAATAATTATAGATTATTATAATGAGATATAATGTCGCAAAAATTATATTTTATATTGTAATAATAACATACAGCCCTGAAAGAAAATAAGAGACAACTTAAAAGGATGAGTTTCTTTGATTTCTCCAAATTGAAAAGCTCTGGAATATAATCAAATGTGAGATGGATGATCACAAGCCATCAAAACAAACTGAACTGCTTAATTTTTTGAACCAGGAGTAGCATAAAAATATGCAAAAGCAGTGTGTAAGACTGGTGGAGAAGAACATTCAAATATGCATGAAAACTGTGATTATAAACCAGGGATATTCTACCAAATATTGATTTCTGAACTCTTAAAACTGTAGAATATGAACTTGTTTTCTTAGCATTATTTGAGGTCTGAACGCTATACATCTTTTTTTGTTACTTCAGCCATTTCTTATTTTCTGCAAATAAATGCTCTAAATAACTATATTTTTATTTGGAATTTGGGAGAAATGTTGTAAGTAGTTTAAAGAATAAAACAACAATTTTCATTTTACTCAAACATATACTTATAAATAGTAAAATCAGATAAACTGATTCAGAAACTGAAGATCTGTACATTATAAATGGTAACATAGTTACAACATAATATGTTGTTTTTATGATATCTCATAAAAGGTGACTTTCTCATAACTGCAAGGGCTTTATTTTATCATTACATCCGATAAACACAAGATACTTTCTCATAATTACGAAGTCTTTATTTCAAGATAGGGGTTGCAGGTGGGTTACCCACTATATTAACTGCACACCACTGATACACAGAAACAGCAAATGTAACTTTGTCACAATTTCCTGTGTTACTTAATTGTTGGAATGCACGTAAAATTGATCTTACTAGACATTCATTCTCTCAAACATTCAATTAGCTGAACGCATCTTTGATACAATTACCACTGAATCGAACCTTTGAATCACTGAATCGTGTGAGTAAAGTTGATCTGATTACATCCTAATTTAATTTAATTATAATCTGAAAAAATCCTCATTCAGCCAAAGACTGTACATCACTGAATCTAACCTTCAAATTACTGAATCATTTAAGTATATTTAGCAGAATGGCAGCATTGTTGTGAGGACAGCAATAAGTTGATCTGCCTAATCAATCCTCCTCCATAGAATCACTGAATCGAACTTTCGAATCACTGAATCGTTTAAGTAAACTTAGTAGAATGGCAGAATTGTTGTGAGAACAGCAGTACGGTGCCCAGACTAATCAGCCCTGCTCCATAGAATCATTTAATCGAAACTTTGAAGTACTGAATCGTTTAAGTATATCTAGCAGAATGTCAGAATTGTTGTGTGGACAGCAGTGAAGTTGACCAGACTAATCAATTCACCTCCAACCCACGACTGCGATTCTTTGAACTAAATATTTGATTTACTGAATTGAAAAATATGAACGAGGTGGTTCGGTAATCAAATCGATAGTATTTGTACATTTGTTCAGATCTGTCTAATTAAATCATCCTGTCTTTAACACTACTACTTTAACGACTCAAACAGATAATACTAGACTGTTGCTCTTGTTAATCATAATGGATCAAATTGGTGCATATTCACACAGACTTATTTAGATATGCACTTTTTTCTATTTTTACTCCTGCTTTTTAATCAGTTAGTGGTTTATATATTTGCTTTATGTTAATTTGTGATTTTTATTCTTGGTTTGCTCACGTGTTTTTGTGTGGTTGTTTTATTTGCCGTAGACCTTTTTTTACTGGGGCTAAAAAAATAAAATAAATAGCTAAATTGATTTTTGATTCATTTGAATCGGGCGCTTGGAAAGAATCGGTTCAGTGAACCGAGTCGATCTCTCCCTTTACTGTACGCCTGCCACCCGAGCGTGGCGACAGGGGGCGTCCGACTTGTTGCTGCTGCTGCTGGGCAGGCGGTGGGAGGCAGCCAGGCTGCTGCTGCTGGTGCTGGTGATGATGGTGATGATCCACTCGGTCGACAAGCTGAACCGGGATTCATCCAACCTCCGAGACCCTGAGCTCCACCTTTAAGTGAGCCGTCCCCCTCCCTCTCTTCTCTCTCTCTATCCCTCTCTCTCTCTCTCTCTCTCTCTATCCCTCTCTCTCTATCCTTCTCTCCCTCTCTCTCTCTCTATCCTTCTCTCTCTCTCTATCTCCCTCCCTCCCTCCTCACACCGTCCTTCCCCCCATGAAGCAGCAAGGCTGGAGAAGGTGGCCGTAATCGACCCCCCCTGACCCGCTATAATAAATGGTTTTGGAGCTGGCAGCGCCCGCCAGCGCAGGCCCGTCGCTGCAGCGCTGCATCCCGCACATCGAGCGCGTTTTCCGGGTGAAGGTGAGCTGCAGAGCCGCGGACCCCCACCAAGGAGCCTGCGGCGTGCTGGTCAACATCGACGATGGCACGGAGGAAGACTGCACCAAGGCGAAGGTAGGCAGGAGTGCGTGTGCGTGTCTGCGCGCGCGTGTGTGTGCGTGAGTGCGTGTGCATGTGTGTATGCACGCGCGTGTATGCATGCACGAGCGTGTCGGCGGCTGGCTATCGAGCCCATCTGAAGCTCGCGCCAGCTCGTGCAGCTTCTCGGCTGAAGTCTGACTCCCTCGCGCCGGGGTGCTGGCTAGCATTTAGCCACATTTCCAGCGCTTGCTCTTATTTATATACCATATAAAGCCGTATAAAACTTACAAACATGATCACCAGGGGCAGGGAAACGCACACGCGCGCGTCTGAGCTGCACTATGGTGGGGGTTAGCTAGCTAAAGTGATGCTCACGACTCGCCTTCCCCTCTCCCTGCTCACTCCAATGCACCTGACAACCTTTTTTCAAAGCTAGGCTGCTAGCTTTAGCTATGTTCCCTGCTTTCAGCACTTTGATAAGTAGCTAATATTTCTGCTGTGCTTCTCTCAGGCAACGGCGCCCACACGTTGGAGAGTGCACATTGCAGTGCACTCTCTCTCTCTCTCTCTCTCTCTCTCTCTTTCCCTCACACACACTCAAGGCACTGCATCAGGTGTTTTCTGTGCAGAGCAGCTCTTATCATTTGCTCCACTGTGCATGTGCAGCCTCCTCCATTCAGTGCATTTTTGGCACAAACATTAACCACTAGCCTGCCAGAATAGCAAAAACAGAGCTGTCGGCCACACAGAGGCTCTTGTAAAGGTAAATGAATGAAAAACGTGACAGGTCATGCTGCAAAGTCAAAGCAGGTTGATACAGGGTTAAGTGGGAGCTACAGAATCCCAATGCAGAAAACCACATGCTTTAGCATTCTGGCTGCACCTTGCATTAAGGATCATGGTTAAAGGGAGAGTCCAGGAATTAAAACAATGCAGATGTAGCTAGTTAGTGCAATTTGCAGAATATACTACTGTACTACTAGCTGGGACCTGTTTCTTGTTAGCTAACTAACCTAGCTGTGTAACTAAGTGTTCAAAATATGGTGTAGGACACAAAACCTTCCAGACACATTAAAAACTCATGTAAGAATCTAGAATTACCGCAGTTAAAAGTATAGTTTGGCATAGAATACGAAAAATCGAATTAACATGATTTGTCCCTTCCCCAGATCAGCCAAAACATGTTCAGTATCCTTCCTTAGTTTAAAACAGGACATGGTAGGATAGAGCTGCTAACAAACTCTGGAATTACGCTGTCAAATATCACATCTCTGTGAACACACAATCAGATTTGGTATTTATTGGCTATACAGCTCTGTGGAAAAACTATGTAAACAAAGAACCTTAGAGTACAACAGCATAGACAGACCTTATTTATTATCATTAAAAATAAACATCCACATTGTAGAACTAGAATGCCACGGCTTCTACCACACAGCTGAGCCTCAGTAGAAAACAGTTGACTGGACTACAGGTGCTTTCAAACCTACCTTGTGTGAAATCACCTAAATTTGCCTAAATTTCCTTCGGGATAAATAAAGTATCTATCTATCTATCTATCTATCTATCTATCTATCTATCTATCTATCTATCTATCTATCTATCTATCTATCTATCTATCTATCTATCTATCTATCTATCTATCTATCTATCTATCTATCTTGTTTGGCTTAAACTAAAACAGTGGTTGTAAAAGATGCAGCAAACCAAAGTCTGGACCAATTGTGGACCAAAATGTGGTTTAACTAAAACAATTTCTGTCCAGATCAACTGATCCTTGGTCTGGATCATCTAAATTATAGTCCAGTTCATCTGCAGTGTGGAATCACTTTTCTGAATGGTCTACATTCGGACCAGTTACAGGAAGTTGAGGCAGGCTGTCATCACCCATTCAGTAACAGAAGAGAACAAGAACTGGTGTTGTGTTGTGCCAAAATCTGACTCCCCATCATGTGCATGTGCATCACACAACAGTATGGGTACAACAGATTACACAGAGATAATGGGAGGCAGAATTCGGCACAACGCCTGGAAAGGCATCTCACAAAACAACATTCTACAAACCATTCGTTGTAAGGTGTACGCAGACAACCCACATAGATGATGACGACAAGAAATACAAAAGTTACTTAGTCAGCTTACTAAACTACAGTGTGAAAACAAATCTAACCAGACTAAATGTTTACAATGTAACAAACATATGAAACCTGGCTCAGATTCTGCTCCGGACTTTCAGGTGTGAGAACACCAATTTAAAAAAATCTATAGGCAAATGCAAGCTTTCTGCAAATCCTTTAAACGACTTACTTTAGCAGTTATATATTTTGGACAGTTTCACTAGTTTTCTAATGTTTCTAGTGCCTGTTTTTTTTGTCTGAAACTTTATAGCTATAGCTGTGTGGGGCTCTGATTTGCACTTGTATCCTGTGGCCAACAACTAACTGATAGCATTATCTGTGGTGTGTTGGGTCATACCACATTCTGTGCTGAGGTGAAAGGGGTTCTGATTACTCCGCCGTTGAGCTCTTTAAATAAGTATAGTATTGTGTTTATAGACTACAATAAGTCATACTGTGTTATAGTCCTGGACGATATGACTTTAGATCAATATCACAATTAAATGTATATTTTACAGAGTTTAGTTTTTTTTGGTACAAGCTGTTTAAGTTGCTGAGTTGGCTTAGTGTTGTTCACTTGACTACATGCAGAGTAGTATGCTTTTGAGGTGACAGTACATTGTACAGACAGTACAGTGGGGCAAAAAAGTATTTAGTCATCCAGTCAGTTCTCCTACTTCAACTTTAACTATGAGACAAAATGTGAACAAAATCCAGGAAAATTCACTGTAGGAATTTTAAACATTTATTTGTAAATTATGGTGGAAAATAAGTATTTGGTTACCCACAAATAAGCAAGATTTATGGTTCTCACAGACCTGTAAAAACGTCTTAAAGAAGCTCCTCTGTCCTGCTCTCGTTACCTGTATTAATGGCACCTGTTTGACCTTGCTATCTGTATAAGACACCTGTTCACAGCCTCAAACAGTCAGACTCCAAACTCAACCATGGCCAAGACCAAAGAGCTGTGGAAGGACACCAGGAAGAAAATTGTAGACCTGCACCAGGCTGGGAAGAGTAAATCCACAACAGGCAAGCATGTTGGTGTGAATAAATCTACTATTGGAGCAATTGTAAGAAAATAGAAGACATACATTGATAATCTCCTTTGATCTGGGGCCCCACGCAAGATCTCATCCCGTGGGGACAAAATGTTCATTCCTCCTTCAATCAGTGAGAGAATTGAGGATGGAACATGGCTGAGTTTTCCAGCATGACAATGATCCCAAACACAAGGAGTGGCACCATAAAAAGGATTTCAAAGTCCAGGAGTGGCCTAGCCAGTCTCCAGACCTTAACCCCAAAGAAAATTTGTGGATTGAATTGAAAGTCTGTGTCGTCCAGCGACAGTGCCAAAACATCACTGCTCTAAAGGAGATCTGCCTGGATAAATGGGCCAAACCTTGTGAAGACTTACAGGAAATGTTTGACCTCTGTTATTGCCAACAAAGGTTGTTACAAAGCATTGAGTTGAGCTTTAGTTATTGACAAAATACTTATTTTCTGGATTTATTTTCTTATTTGTCTCTCCTAGTTGAAGTGGACCTATGATGAAAATTACTCTTTCAACTTTCTAATTAGGAGAACTTGCACAATCAGTGGCTGACTAAATATGTTTTTTTTAGAGAATTTATATTAATAAATGAAAAACAGAGCTAACAAAGCTGTAAAAGACATACACGTCATCTAGAATGAATTTGGGAAAGTTCTGGAGCACAAATGGAGAGTGGCTGACATAACATAAATTAGCTGGGTGGTCTCTGTTTGTTGTTAGCCACATTAGCTTGAGCTTGTCCTGTAATAGAAGCCAGGGCTGTTTGCTAAACGAAGCTAGATTGTATCTCTAGCATTCCATTGCTAATGGCATTATTATTGACAGTGTACAATTACCTAAATCTTTAAAAAGATATTAGCCATAGCATTGGAATGTTATGTAAGAGAGGATTTGTGTGTGTGTGTGCCTTTATCTTTTGCTAACTATAGAAAAATGACCAGAACCACTGACTGTAACTCAGTGCAGAGAACCATAGGAAGAAACAGCCAATATTCTTTGCACATATGGATAGCTCTTACTTGGAGCCTCATCGTGGGCCTCAAATAGGCCTAGCTTTTGCTCTGCTGCTTCACGGCTAACTCACTCCACTTGTTGCTATGAGACGGGCCGGCATAAACGTGTGTGTGTGTGTTGCTCAAGTGCATGGTGGCCTTGCTGCTTCCCAGCCTGTGTTATGGAGGAGGTGAGGACAGAGAGCAGGAAAACAAGAGACGAGAGAAAGGGGTAGAAGCGAGAGAGAGAAATGAAAGAGTGGGGGAGGCTACTAGTGAAGGAGAGAGAGAGAGTGCTGCACTAAGTGTTCCACATTCGCTTCTGTAGAACTGGTCCATAAAGCTGTACTTTCCTCATAGCAGCATGACTCACAGCTGTTCATCAGCCATATTGTGAAACTTTCTGCTGATGGGTATAATATTGTGTAAATACGACCTTTATGGTGACAAACAGCAGCATGCTGGCTCACCAGTTTTACTTCCCACCAGGTTAATGTACGGTAGGTCTCAGAATTGGGTTTAACTAATGAGTAATAACTTTTATTCATGACTAAGAAGACTCATCTTCATTGTAAACATTCAGAAGAAGTTGAAGCATCATTCAGTTTCCAACACAGTGGAACAGTGGAGGAATTCTAATTTTAAAGGTGCAATTTCTCCAAAAGCATATAGTACTTGGCTTTTTTTTTTAAATACAGTAGGTCACTCCAGGTTGCATATACATGCCGTATGTGAAAATGTTTTTCAACCCATATTGCCTGTATTAACCAATACAATAAAATAAACAAAATTAATTAATCAGAAAAAGCCTCTGGACTGACATCAATCCGTTAATTAGGATTCTTTACCTCACCCCCTTGGCTTGTGATCGCCCACTGCAGAGGGAGCATCACAGTGCTGTAAGCCAAAATCTTGTCATTATTCCTGCCCACTCCTCCACAACCTAAACAGGAGCATCAGAGCATTTTTTTACCAAAAAATCTTCAACCTCTCTGGGCACCCATTCATACTAGAGACCACTGGAAAATTAACGAAGCAACAATGAAATTAGACCATTAAATAAAAGTCTTAAATGCAAAATCTGATTAGACCTGTGAAACACTCACAGGCGTGCATGTTATCCAGATGCAAAGTTCTAAATCATACTAAACATATTCCAAGACCAATTTAAGGATCCTTTAATTTTTGTTTTCAAATGAAATACAAGCGTTTTGATTAAACAATGGAGGGTTTATTCAAAGAGTACAACTTGTTGATTCAGAGTTCTAAATCACATTCTAGTTCAGCTTGGTTTTAGAAACAAAAATAAACCAATGTTTAAAATATTAACCCTAAATTAAATATGAGAATTCAAAATTTACTTTATGTCCAACAGAAGCGAAGTTTCAGAATTGTGTTATCAGAGGCATCCTGTGTGTATCTGACATAACGTTGATGTAATCATACAACACTCATGCAGACTTTGAAAGACTTTTGAGGACTTTTAGTCTTTCATCCTTTTCTTCACTCCATTATGACATGGTCTCTTTGTACAGTTGATTGTGTCCCACTCCTTGCCTTTCTCTTTCTCATTACAGAGGAGTTGGCTCAAACCTTTTACCCTAAGAACAATATCTGCTCTCTTTAACACAACACTACAGTTAATCTTAGTTATTAAGATCTTGTCAGTTACAGCTCGCTGCACACTCACTCACACACATACTCACTCACTCACACACACACACAAACACAGTGTACAAATGATCATGGAAATTGCATTTTATAGGCAGAAAAAATGAAAATAAAAGTGGTTCAAGTTATATGTGAGCCATGCTTACTCAACTAGACCAATAACCAGCCAGTATATTCTCTAATCGTAGCACCTAATACTTAACTGGATAGTATGAAGCTTGATTTAAAAAAAACTACCTAGCTATAATTTACTCTAATAAACCACCAGGCTTGGTAATATGCAGCTTGGTAAACACTTGACTAAGTTGCATGTAGCTTAAGCCCCTGTATATATAGCAGAAAGCTTAAGGAACACTTGATTATATAGCATTTAGCTTGTGTAGCATGTAGTTTGATAAACACTTGACTAAGTAGCATGTAGTTTGATAAACACTTGACTATGTAGCATGTAGTTTGATAAACACTTGTCTGTATAGCAGATAGCTTGAGGAACACTTTACTATATAGCATTCAGCTTGTGTAGCACATAGCTTTATAAACACTTGACTGTGTAGCATGTAGCTTGTGTAGCACATAGCTTTAAAAACACTTGACTATATAGCATGTAGCTTGTGCAGCATGTAGCTTGATAAACACTTGACTGTGTATAATGTAACTTGTACCATGTAACTTTATAAATGCTTGGCTTTTTAGCATGCACCTTGTGTAGCATGTAGCTTGATAAGCACTTGACTGTGTAGCATGTAGCTTGATAAAAACATGTATATGTTGCACGCAACATGATAATTATTTGTCTATTTAGCATGTGGCTTGATAAATACTTTACTATATAGCTAGCAGGTAGCTTGATACACAATTGACTATGTGGCATGTAGCTTGTGTAGCATGTAGCTTGATAAACACTTGACTATGTAGCATGTAGCTTAATAACCTCTAGACTAAATTGCAGGTAGCTTGATAAACCCTAGTCTATTTAGCACGTGGCTTGATAACGAAGGTTTCTGTTTACCTTGCAGTTAAACAATCAGATATCATCTATTCTTGTTAGCATTGCCCCAGGTTAGCAATACTATCAATGCCAGTTAACTACAAGGCACTAAGTAGCATGTCGCTTGATAAACACTTGACTACGTAGCATGTAGCTTAAACATTTGACTGTATAGCAGATAGCTTGAGGAACACTTGATTATATAGCAGGTAGCCTGTGTAGCATGTAGCTTAAGATTATGTAGCTTGTGTAGGACATAGCTTTAAAAACACTTGACTGTGTAGCATGTAGCTTGTGTAGCATGTACCTTGATAAACACTTGACTGTGTAGAATGTACCTTGATAAACATTTGACTGTGTAGAATGTAGCTTGATAAACACTTGACTGTGTAGAATGTAGCTTGATAAACACTTGACTATGTACGATGTAACTTTGTAAATGCTTGGGTATTTAGCATGTAACTTGTGTAGCATGTAGCTTGACAAACACTTGACTGTGTAGCATACAACTTAATAAACACTTGTCTATGTAGCATGTAGCATGTAGCTTGATAAATACTTTAGTATATGGCTAGCAGGTAGCTTGATAAACACCTGACTATGTAGCATGTAGTTTGTGTAGCATGTAGCTTGATAATCTCTATACTATATTGCAGGTAGCTTTATAAAACCTTGTCAACATATGGCTTGATAACCACGGTTTCTGCTTTCCATTTACCTTGGATGTCATACTGGAGTTTAATTTGCATACCTTAAATATAAGATATCATATATTGTTGTTAGCATTGCCCTAGGTTAGCATTGCTAGCAATCCCAGGTATCTACAATGCATTAAACAGTATTTTTATGCATCTAAACATCATGGGAACATGTCCATAGATAGACATTGGACAGTACTCTTAACTTGTTCTTAACTTGGGGTTGGCGAGGCTCTCCCCACTTTCAGAGTAGGAAATCCAACCTGTAAGAGAATTCCAGTTAAATGTCCTACTCAAAATCAGGAATTTCGTGCTTCACAGTTTAAATGGAATACACCATTAGTTGCATGTAGCTTGAACACTTAGCTATGTAGCATGTAACTTTATAAACATTTGACTATGTAGCAAGTTGCTTAATAAACAATTGAGTGTGTAGCATGTAGCTTGATAAACATTAGGCTATATCGCATGTGGCTTTATTTACATGTGGCTATTTGTAGCATTGTAGCATTATGTACCTTGATAAACACTTGTCTCTGTAGCATGTATCTTGATAACTCATGACTATGTAGCATGTAGCTAAGTATACACTTGGCTATGTAGGTTGTAAAACACTTTGACTTGATATCGTATAGTTTAATAAACATTTGACCGTGTAGCATGCAGCTTGGTAAACACTTGGCTATATAGCATGTAGCTTGATAAACACTTGGCTATATAGCATGTAGCTTGATAAACACTTAGCTATATAGCATGTAGCTTGATAAACACTTAGCTATATAGCATGTAGCTTGATAAACACTTGGCTATATAGCATGTAGCTTGATAAACACTTGGCTATATAGCATATAGCTTGATGAACACTTGGCTAGATGTTACATAGATTGATTAAAACCTGTCTAGTATGTAGCTTGATAAACACTTGGTTATATAGCATGTAGCTTGATAAACAATTGGCTTTATGTCACTTAGTTTGATAAACACCTGACTAGTATACAGCTTGATAAACACTTAGAAATATAGCATGTGGCTTGTTAAACACTTGGTTATATAGCATGTAACTTGATAAACACTTGCTATATAGCATGTAGCCTGATAAACACATGGCTATATAGCATGTAGCTTGATAAACACTTGACTATATAGCTTGTAGCCTAATAAACACTTGGTTATATAGCATGTAGCTTGATAAACACTTTCTATAAAGCATGTAGCTTGATAAACACTTGGCTAGATGTCACAGTTTATTAAACACCCGACTAGTATGTAGCTTGATAAACACTGGTCTGTGTAGCATTTAACTTGATAACACATGACTATGTAGCATGTAGCTTGTAAAACACTTGCCAATGTAGCAAGTAACTTGACAAACATTTGACTTGATATTGTATAGTTTTATAAACATTCAACTTGATATCATATAGTTTAATAAACATTTGACAATGAACCATATATCTTGATAAACACTTGGCTATATAGCATGTAGCTTGATAAACACTTGGCTATATAGCATGTAGCTTGATAAACACTTGGCTATATAGCATGTAGCTTGATAAACACTTGGCTATATAGCATGTAGCCTGATAACACTTGGCTATATAGCATGTAGCCTGATAAACACTTGGCTATATAGCATGTCGCTTGATAAACACTTGGCTAGATGTCACGTAGTTTAATAAACACCTGACTTGTTTGTAGCTCGATAAACACTTGACTGTGTATTATGGAGTTTAATAAACTACATAATATACTTGTATATATTTTATCTAAATGAACACTTGACGCTGTAGCCAGTAATTTGATTAGCTAGATGTTGTTGAGTATGATCAATGCAGATGATGCACTGTGTGCCAGTCAGAGTGTAACTGGTGAGATTCCAGTATCTATGTCCATCTCTGGGTACAGTCAGTATGGTGTAGATTTGTGGGCGGAGCGTCTGAGGCGGAGACTCATGTACTGCAGGCTGATGTGAGATCAGCGCTGCGACTGTGTATCGGCGGGAGTGTGTGTTGGTGCGGAGTGTGTATCAGCAGTTACTGAGTGTGTGTTAGTGCTGAGTGTGTGTGAGGGCCCTGGGGGACACAGAGCTGGAAACCCAGCGTCACGACTCAGAGCAGCAGTGTCACACACGCGCGCATCTGCAGAGAGAGAGGGAGAGAGAGCAAAAGAAAAGAACGGAGAGTGTAGAGAGAGATATAGAGAGGGGGGAAGAGATAAGGGAGAGAGAAAGAGAGTGAAAAGGAGATAACGAGAGAGAGAGAGTGCAAGAGAGAGCAAGAGAGGGAGTAAGGTAGAGTGGGTAAGAAAGACAGAGAGAAAGACAGGGAGGGAGAGAACGAAAGAGGTGGGGGAGAGAGTGTGAGATAGATGAGAGAAAGTGAGATTAAGGAAAAGCGAAGGAGAAGGAGAGAGACATGGGAGTGTGGGAGAAAGAGTAATAGAAGAGAGAGAAAAAGAGGGAGAGAGAGTACGTAAAAAGAAAGAAACAAGGAGGGAAGGAGTGGTGGGGATGATTCAGAGAAAGGGAGAGATAGAGAGACCTAGAGAGAGACAGAGATAGATAGAGAAAGCCCCAAATGTCGTAAGCTTGTAATTTCCAGTGATGTGTTATTTTGACTCTTTGCGTCTTGTGCAAGCACCACAGACACACACACACAAACATACACAGAGACAAATGTATGAACACACATGCACACACACACAGGCATGCACACAGACACAGATGATCTTCATGATGGCTGTGTTTACCTGTGCATGGCTCCATGTGATGTAAGCGTGTGTGTGTGTGTGTGTGTGTGTTCCAGGCTTGCCCAGAGAACATTGTGCAGTGTTTTGTGTTAGTCGTGACTGCTAAAAAGCAGTTAGCTGATGACAGGACTGCGTTGCTAGGCAACCGGTGTCATGAGCACGGAGAAGCCTCTCATAGCTGGATAGTGATATCGGCTTACACACATACACACACGCACACAAACGTGTGCAAGCACACACTTCAAACTACAGCCTACACTACAGCACCGTGCACACAAACAAGTGCAGCAAAATACGCAGATGCACACACACACACTCACATATATATATATATATATATATATATATATATATATATATATATATATATATATATATATATATATATATATATATATGCACACACCTGAGAAGTTCCTGTACATTAAACTGTGCGATTTTTTGGGGGGTTTAAATAATTAATTACGGTTACACCATTTATTAAAATTACGTTTTATTCTGGCTAGACAGAAAAACCACTTGAGTCGCATGTAGCTTAATCAATGCTGACTAGCTAGCATTTGTTCAGGAGGCATTTTCCTTAATAAACACTTGATTAGAGACTGTGTTGTTTGATAAACACTTTACTGGTTAATGTTCATCAACACAAGACTAGCATAACTCAATATAACTTGACTACGTAGCATAAACACTAACTTTGTTTATCTTCATAAACAGTAACCTAATTTATATATAGCATAATAAACACTTGCCTATCTAGCAAAAACATGTACCTAGTTTAGCTTGATAAACACTTGACTATGTAGCATAGACATACCTAGTTTAGCTTGATGAACATATGACTATGTAGCAATAACACTTACCTAGTTTAGCTTGATAAACACTTGACTATGTAGCATTAGCATGTACCTAGTTTAGCTTGATGAACACTTGACTATGTAGCAATAACACTTACCTAGTTTAGCTTGATAAACACTTGACTATGTAGCATAAACACTTACCTAGTTTAGCTTGATGAACACTTGACTATGTAGCAATAACACTTACCTAGTTTAGCTTGATAAACACTTGACTATGTAGCATAAACACTTACCTAGTTTAGCTTGATGAACACTTGACAATGTACCATTAGCATGTACCTAGTTTAGCTTGATAACACTTGACTATGTAGCATAGACACATACCTAGTTTAGCTTGATGAACACTTGACTGTGTAGCGTAGACACCAAGTTTATCTTGATAAACACTTACCTAGTTTAGCTTGATAACACTTGACTGTGTAGCATTAGCATGTACCTAGTTTAGCTTGATAAACACTTGACTATGTAGCATAGACACATACCTAGTTTAACTTGATAAACACTTGACTATGTAGCATAAACACCAAGTTTATCTTGATAAACACTTACCTAGTTTAGCTTGATAAACACTTGACTATGTAGCATAAACACCTACATAGTTTAACTTGATAAACACTTGACTATGTAGCTTAAACACCAAGTTTATCTTGATAAACACTTGATGAACACGTTTAATTTAATAAACATGTAAATAAGTCATTGACAGTCCATTGATAAACCTTTGAGCATAGCTGGATAAACACTTGAACAGGTAGTGTGTGGCTTTAAAAGCATTTAACTAGGTAGAGTGAAGGCTTACCTTTTCTAACTAATGAACATTTATTATGTGTTTCACTGCATATGTATCAGATGGTTAAATAAAATCGTAAATACAACTTAACACAATTTGGTTGCTTGTTTACATAAGAAATATCAAATGGAATGAATTTATATTAGTCAGCTAAGAGTTGGAATTTAAGTATGTTAAAAAAAATCACATCTTTTAAAATCATTTAGTGTAAATATGACTGTTCGATTGCAATTTACAAGTAGTACAAACCGTATTTCCCAGTTTTCAACACCACACACAGCTGGATAAACAAGTGACTAATATACACTTGACTAACTTTTGTTGATGAAAATTGAATATGTAGTGTTATCTTGACAAAAACACTTGACTAGGTAATAAACATGTGACTAAAGTGGCATAGTGTAGTTTACCCTAATGAACACTTAGCTTAGCAAAAATCTGTCTCTACATAGCTTACCTTACATAGCTTACTTGAGCAGAGCTTGTATCCTAGTATGACACATGACAGTTATGTTTAAAACCTAAATATGAATGCCTAGTGTTTTTAACCAGAATAATTATGCATTTTGCAAAAAAGTCTTGTGTACACTATGTAATTTGTTTTTGCGAAAATGGCTGTGCCTAGTGAATTTTCCGTTCAGCTCCTGTCAAGATTTTATAGGCATACTGAGCAAATACTTTCCCCATCCCTCACCATCAGTTTTTTACCAAATTTTCACTGGGTTGAGGGCCAATAGAGGACATGTAATCCTATGCATCAGATGACCAGGCAGTTTGACCACTTTAGTAAAATTGGTAATACTATTAGATCGGTCTTTTGGCTTTATGAACAATTATGGCAATTGTGGGCGTTGCCTAAGCAACTTTGCCCAAAAATTGCTTATTTGTTAGGGATTAAGCATTTGTCAAAATTCATATTTTGTTACAATAATTTAAAAAATAATGTATGCTGTATCTGGCTGTTATAATATTATGGTAATGTATGCTAGTATTTTGAGTTAGTTTGGTATCAATCACTTTTTTTTTACTTGAGATTTCGAGAATGATAACATTGTAAACAGTTGCTTAATGTAACATTAGGTATGTAATTATAATGTTGTTATGCATGTATGATAGTATTCTCCAACAGTCATTCAGTCATTTCAGTCATTCTTTTACCTCAAATGACTCCTCCTTAACTTCAGTTAAATATAACTGTTAGCCATATCCACTAACCTACAGCTAAGCCTTCAGGTTTTTGTTGGTTTAGCTTTTATTACGGCCTTGCTTCTTCTTTTGTTCCTGTCCCTGTTCTAGTACAGATATATAGAGTACCATGTAGCTCAGTAAAGCTATTTTTTGTGACAAACTAACTGAATACTGATGACAAAAACTTGTGTTGAAAAAATTAAGTCTTGGTTAGTTAGCTAGGTAATGTTAGCTAACAGGCTAAGGGCTAACACCACAGCACAGATTGTGTTTCAGTCACATGAAGCTTAAATCACACAAGTTTAGAAAATAAAGCTTCAACCCCCATCACACTAGTGGCATTACCTTTGATTTGAACAGAGGACACTGCTAAACATACAACTGTTGATGACCTGTGTTTTGTCCCATCTGTTTTCAGGGTGCCATGTCAAATTTGTCAGAGAGCGCCCCCATTCTGTGGCCATCCTAAATGTACATGAGTGCATGAGCTATTTTGACCTGTATTAGCTAGACACAGAGCAGAATTTTGTCTAGTAGTCGAGGCTCGGATGCTCCTGTATCTTCTGCCGGACGGCATCAGAGCGAAGTGTCCGTGTGAGGGATGGGTGGGGTCGTCCACAATGCAGGTGGCTTTGCGGATGCAGCGTGTGGTGTAGAAGTCAGTGATGGAGTGTAGGAAGGCTCCGATGATCTTCTTAGCTGTTCTCACTATCAGCTGTAGGGTCTTGCGGTCTAAAGTGTTGCAGTTCCCAAACCAGACGGTGATGCAGGTTTAGGATGCTTTTTACAGTCCCTCTGTAGAACATGGTGAGGATTGGAGGTAGAAGATGTGCTTTTCTCAGTCTCCGCAGGAAGTAAGTATGTAAAGACACGTGACCTGGCCAGAAAAATACTTCTTCTTTCTGTTTAGAAACAAAATAATACGGACTTTAACCACTTTTTGCCATTTTAACTGCAAATCTCAAAAATTATACATGTTAAATAATTTTAAAGTAACAATTCTGAAGTGAGTGAAGGTTTAAGGTACTTTATCCACCTCTAGCGCCTAACAGCACTTCATCCCTACGAAGTGAGAAAAGCTTCTGTATAATCTCCAGCCCCTGTTTCTGGTTTTCTTCTCTTGTCATTTTAGTTACACGTTTTACTTCCCCCCAGGTTATGGACTGCTTATTTGCTGCATTTGGTCAGGTCTATCTATCTATCGACCGACCGACCGACCGACCGACCGACCGACCGTCCGACCGTCCGTCAGTCAGTCTCTACCATCATCAATGCAAGATCTTGGTGAAAACTTTATGCAACATTGATTCAAATAAATCTTGTGACATTCCAAAAGCTTATTGAAACAATGCCACAGTGAACCCCTTGCCACAATCAAAGCTAAAGGCGGTCCAATGAAATATTAGAGTGTGTGACCTTTTGTTTTTGATGGCATCTTTTTTTTTGGCCAGGCAGTGTACAGCCTGTGTATGACAGCAACGGGGGCACCTTAGTAGAAGGACTGTCCACAAACCTTTGGACAACAGGTGAAAAGCAGTGGCATTAGTGTGAAAGCAGCGTAACAGATAGTCATTTAGTGATGTCATAAAGTACACCTTGTTTCCTGTTTTTTCCATTAAACGTTTCCATAAAAAGATGTTTTACTGTATTAGGGAATAATTGGAGTGTGCCAGTGAAAATCTTCCAGACTGTCCTGTTCAGGCAGTTACACACAAGAAGATGGGGTCACTCCCAGCATGCTGTGTTGCATTTGAGGAGAAATGCAGCCTTATTATTTCCCTGTGTGTGTGAGACGAGACTGTATGTGAGTGTGTGTGTGTGTGTGGGTGTTCACAAGGTGTGTTTGAACTTTTTTGTCCCCGTGATTTTTATCGCTCTTTGACACCCACGTTCAGAGAGAGAGAGAGAGAGAGAGAGAGCGGAGGGATAGAGAGAGATATATAGACAGAAAGACATAGTGAAACACTTACATATACACAGATTTTAAAACACAATTCTAGATTACACTGAATCTTAACTGAATTATTGATTTCTATCCTTTTCTCTGTCTCGCCCCCTGCAGGACTATATTGTGTCTCTGATATCGCCTGTCCAGCGGCACCGCGAGCGCCTGACCCTGTGGCTGCAGCGGCGCCTGCACTCCCTCCGTGCCGCCATTGAGTACGAGAGCTGTGCGGTGCTGCAGGTGAGAGACCATGCTCTGGAGCTGCAGGGCGGCCCCGCCCAGGTGACAGCTGCATGTGCCATGCTGCAGCGTCTCAAGATGGAGCACCGTGGACGGTGCCGTGACCCACAGCCTGCGCCCTCGCCCACAAGGCAAGGCTCGCCTGAGGAGGAAGAGGAGGAGGACGAAGGAGAGGAAGAGGGGAGCAGCTCAGAGAGTGAAGGGGAGGCGAGGTCACGGAGTGGGAGCTCGGGAGGCGGAGCTGCTGAAGCCGGAGGAGGTCGTAAACGGGAGCCGCTAATGGCTACGAAACCACACCGCCAACTTTGCCGATCACCATGTCTGGACCGTCCCAGTTTTAGCCAGAGCAGTACGCTACAGGAACTACGTGCAGAAGATGCACGCTCGGACTCCGCCCACAAAATGTTTCCTACCTCTGCAGGCCACGCCCCCTTCCAACAGACAAGCAGCGAGAGCAGAGACTACCAGACCAAAATGGACTTTGCGCTAAAGCTGGGTTACTCAGGGGAGCAGGTAGAGTCTGTCTTGAGCAAGTTAGGCCCCAGTGCTCTTATCAATGATGTCCTGGCCGAACTCGTCAGGCTTGGTAATAAGGGTGAACTGGAAGCCCAGGCACCGGTCAATTTGGCCAGTCTGGCCCCCCGAGGCCCCGGGGCCAAAGAAGCAGTCAGTCCAGAGGTCTCGCTTGAGGAGGAGACAACGGACACGTATGATAACCTACGACCCATCGTTATAGACGGATCCAATGTAGCCATGAGGTACGCTAAATTGTCATGCCATAATTTAGTATATAGTTTTTTTCTCATTTTTAAGCATTTCTGTTGGTTCATTCATCGTGAATATTTTTAGTATAAAGTAAAGAACAACCTTCAGTAAGATTCACCCAATGTCAAAAAGTCAAATATAGCAAAATTAGAGATAATGGGTATCTTGGAAACATTTTTTCTATAAATAGTTTTACTTTTAAAATAAAAACTGGTGGATTCTTACAAATAATCTAAATGTTTTAGAATAGTTTTTTTAATAAAGATTTCTGTTAACTAATTTCAAACATTTACACTATTTTGATAAATAATAGATTATTCCATTAGATTTACTGATGGTGCATTGTTGTAAAAAGATGCATAAATGAGCCCAAAATAAGAGTGTATGGCCAACTTTATCAGCCAACTGCTGATGCTGATTTTTTTATTAATATCCTTGGTGTGAGCCATATGCAACTCTGGTGCAATACTGCCCCCAGTCGGTTGGATGGGGATAGGCAAGTGGGATAAAAAGGAAATATTTTATTATGAAAATTCTGAACTACTTTAGAGAATTAGGAAACATAGGGAAGCATTTTATTTTACTACGCACAATATTGCTAGTAAAACCTGCTGTTCAAATTATCGGTAATCTCTAGTATCTGCGGTGTGTGTCAGTCCTAATCATACAGGACCACTCCACTGCAGTGCAGTTTTCCCTGCTCCCACCTGAGTCAGCTCATCAAGGGTTTAATAACTGTGTAACATGCTGTGCAGAGAGTGTTGGAGAAGGGAAAATATTAAACCACAGTACAGAGGTCCTCTGGGACCCCTCTAAAGGACACTTACACGTCACTGACCCTGCTCATTTTACGCAGGTATGAGTAAACACCCTGGAGCTTTCGCATCAACACCTCATACACCAGCTGCCTTTTAAATTATGCACTGTGACTTTCATGTACATTAGAACGTTCCTTCTTCTGTAAATTCTGCAGTTTGTATGGATCGAGACACAGCTGAGCATAGTTGAGATACTTTCCTGCTCTATTACAGCAGGTTCACCTCAGCAGTAAACTGGTAACTGTAAAAAAATTGTTTGGCTAGTGAAAAACCTCTTCTTTATTATCCCATTTTGAAATTAGCATCAAAACAGTCATTTAAATGAACTAAATCTATTGTGAAAATGACTATGCATGTAAAAATAGCAATATAATGATCTTTATTGTTATTGCAATAAGTCACAGCACAATATAACACACTTTTCTTTTATGACTGTATTTTGTTTATTTTAGATACTGTCAGTACCTCCAGAAAACCATGACCATGAGAAAAAAAGATTAAATAAAAATATTATTAGATTTAGATATAATATGTGTGACTTATCAATCAGCCCTGTTTGTCTTCTTTTAGAAATTTTTATGTGAGAAACGCTAGTTTCTCACTTAAAAAAAAAGTCCGAAACTTATGACTAGTTTCGGACTACACAGCAGTTTTTAAGTGGAGTTTTTTGTTCAGAAGAATATAAAATCTATGACTAGACCTAATCCTTCTGTACCCCAAAATGTTTTCTCAAAATGCTCATTATTTCTCCAGAAGCTAATTTAGACTAGATTCTTTTGACATTTATGGTTACAATAGCTTACAGTCAATTAACAATAATAAGTAAATAAGTTGTAAAAGAGCATCTTGATTGGGTTGTCGGGAAGGTGAACTGATGCATTGACACGTGCGTAGCAGCATGTGGGGGCGTGTGGACTTGTGCGTGTGTGAGTAACTTGGTATCCGTGATGCTTTGTAGCCATGGAAACAAAGAGGTTTTCTCGTGCCTGGGCATCCAGCTGGCGGTTGATTGGTTCCTGGAGAAGGGACACAAAGACATCACCGTGTTCGTACCGGCGTGGAGAAAAGAGCAGTCCAGACCAGATGCTCCCATAACAGGTTTGTGATGGTTTACTGGCACATTTTTTCCATGTTTATTGGGCAGGATAATAATTTAATAAAGTGCTCGTGTAATAAAGAAAGATTAAAGAGCTCCGAGTGGTCCAGCGGACTAAGGCACTGTCACTACGATCCAAGGATCTCTGGTTTAAATCCTGGATCATGCTGCATTTCTCCATCAGCAGCCAGAGTCTGAGAGAGCAAAACTGGGTGGGCACATGTCGCTTTCTCCTCACACCACTCCTGGTGTGATGCTGTCCAGCACAGGCATCTGTTAGCTAATGTACGTATTGACATGTTCCATGCAAAACTAGTAAAAGCAAAAGGAAATTTTATGAGAAAATTGAGGACATTTATTTTTGTTGTTCTTTTGTTGTGCCTAGTAGTCTACATTAATATTCTATTTGTTAGGAAAATCTTACTAAAGTAAAATTAAGTCAAATAATTTATTTGGGACCCCATCTAAATAAATGAAAAAAACTGCAGCTGTGATCTGCTGTTAAAAATAGACCTAATGTGGACTTGCACCTCTGTTTGCAGATCAGGAGATCCTGAGAAAGCTGGAGAAAGAGAAGATCCTGGTCTTCACCCCGTCTCGTCGTGTCCAGGGCCGGCGGGTCGTGTGCTACGATGACCGATTCATTGTCAAGCTGGCCTGTGATTCTGACGGCATTATCGTCTCCAACGACAACTATCGGGACCTGCAGAACGAGAAGCCGGAGTGGAAGAAGTTCATCGAGGAGAGGCTCCTCATGTACAGCTTTGTCAATGACAAGTAAGCTCACACCGTTGCTATGGTGACAGGGTTCTCTCTCCCTTGTTTTGTTTCTGCCTCTGCACACTTGCTCTCGCACTCTCCAGCCTAAAATAATGCGGTTTAAAGGCCTTTGACGTGCACAAGACGTAAATGCATCCAGGACTGTAGCATTACACGCAGTCTTTACACTGTTTTTTTTGTTTGTAGGTTTATGCCCCCTGATGACCCACTAGGGAGACATGGTCCAAGCCTGGAGAATTTCCTACGCAAGCGGCCGGTGGTACCTGAGCACAAGAAGCAACCGTGTCCTTACGGTCAGTACAGCAAAAGTAGGAAATGACGTTATATGTTACTCTACTCTTCAAATATACCCACAAAGTTTCATTCCTATATCCGACACCACTGCATTCAAGTATGCTTTGCTGTCCCCTTTGTTCTTGTTTCATCTCAGGTAAGAAGTGCACGTATGGTCACAAGTGTAAGTACTATCACCCGGAGAGAGCTGCTCAGCCAATGCGTTCTGTAGCAGATGAACTCAGAGCTTTCGCCAAACTCTCTGCTGTTAAGACCATGAGCGAGGGTGCTCTTGCCAAGTGTGGCACCTCTGGTGGCACTGCAAGAGGGGACACTTCAGAGGCCAAACGAGTGGCGCCAAAGCGGCAATCAGACCCGAGTATCCGCTCGGTAGCATGTGAACAGGAAGAGCGGCTTTGTCCAGCCCGGAAAGCAGAAGCAAATTCCGTCCCATCCTTAGTGACTGCTCTTAGCGTTCCCACCATGCCACCTACAAAAAGTCATGCGGCCGGTGCCTTGAATACCCGGTCCGCAAGTAGCCCTGTGCCGGGGTCACTTCACTTCACCCACAGCTCGCTAGAACACACCAGCAGTATCCAGTACCCTCCTATCCTTGTCACAAACAGCCAGGGAGCATCAGTGGCATACAGTGAACCTTTCCCCAAATACGATTCTGTGGTCAGTGACCACGGCTATTACTCGATGCTTAGTGATTTCTCCACCATGAGCTTGGGTAGCATGCAGGACAGCTTCTGTAGCCTGGAACAGCCTGATCCAGCAGGGGTAGGGGGAGGGTATCCCGGACGGGGCTCCAGCATGTGTCCAGAACCTGGGCGCAGTCATTCTTCTGATTCCTTCTCTTCCTACAGTGGAGAGATGTACTCCATGGAGGGCAGTATGGACGACAGCATGAAAGGCCCATCTGCACAATCCCAAGTGCAGTCATCCGCCCAGACTCGCTTGCAAGCATTTGCACACGGTTTCCACCACGAGGCTTTGACAAGGGTCCAAAGCTACGGCACAGATGAGCCCAAACCTGGACCGCGCAAGCAATCTTCAGCTCACCTTGTGCCCCATGCGCAGCATGCTGTTGTAGGAGCTCGCTCCAGCTGTCCTGGAGACTACCCCCCTCTTTCCCAGAACGTGCTGCCTTCGTCTGGCCCCACACAGCAAGGGAGATCCCTGGGAATGACCCGCATGGACAGCATCTCGGACTCCCGGCTATACGAAAGTAACCCGCTGAGGCAGCGCCGACCACCTTTGTGCCGGGAGCAGCACGCAAGCTGGGATCCACTGCCTTGTGGGAATGAGCCTTATGGGTATGGTGGTTACGGACTGGCGGGAGGACTCATGCCATGCTGTGAGCGTGTCATGGTGCGCAGTATGCCGGAGAAGATGGAGCAGATTTGGAGGTCTCCCTGGGATACCCCACCGGGCCCACCCCCAGGACCTCTCGGGCCGGCAGTTGAACCTCAAGAACGCCACCCGATCCCGGAACAACAGTACCAGACTTACCGAAACCTCTGCAATATCTTTCCAGCATACGTAGTCCACTCGGTCATGGAGAAGAATCCTCACATGACTGATCCCCAGCAACTAGCAGCAGTCATCGTAACAAGACTGCGGTCCTGTCATTGAATATGCGGGAAGAAGGGAATGGAAGGAAGAAGAAAAAGGACTGTTGTGAATACTTGAGCACGGCATTTCAGTCCTGGAAGTCAACAGCCAATCACTTGAAGATAATAGTCATATTTATTTCCACACCATCAAGGGTTTTTTGGTATTATTACCATGATTAGCATTATCAGTGCTACACCAGTTAGCATGTTCTGTTCAAGCCATACTTAATGATAGACATTTTACCCCAATAGAGATTCACCGGTACCATCTACTAAAGAGCAAGAAGCCTAATCAGGCTTTGATTAAAGAAGGTTTTAATGTTGTTTAAGCATTTTTTACATTTCTTTATGTTTGTACCATTTTTCTTTGCATATTGGCCTGCAGAAAATGCACTTATGCAGAAGGAATGCCAGTGGCAACATGTTTCAGCAAGTGAAAGTGAAGATCTGGGATCAGGTCCTCTTTACTAATATAGTAGTCTAATAGTAATACTAATTACTAGTATTAGACTGAAACCCTATGTGATGCTACCCTGCAAGTCCTTTTATGAAAGCCTGAAGTGATGATAGTGGTTCTACAATGAGTAGGCAAACTTTATCCACAAGGAGAGGAGTGAATTGAGTGAGATAACTCTGTATGGGGAATTAATTTTACACAGAATGAGTACAATTGTGTATTCACTTGCACCAGTGTAAATATTGTGACATTTAATTTGCCTTTTGTGTGAATAGGTGGAATTTCAGAATGGAGCGCAAACTCTCAAGTACCTCAAAGCATGAACATTGAACTTTTGAACTTTTATGGCCTTATCTCGGTGACCTCCCCACAGGTATTGATGTGATTGTTTTCGGGTGGTTGTGGAGGTCACAGTTTGTGTTTAGTATTTGCCAATGAGCACTAGCAGTATTTAGAGCAATTATGTTTTATCAATGCTACATGTTTGAGGCTACCCTCCGATGGGGGGTGGTATTTCGAGTAGAACACCACTGACCTGCCAAAATGTTGTGCTGTTGTCCCTCCTTACTCACAAAGCCATTTTTAAAAGAGTATTTGACGCTGCTTAACTAAGGCCAAAAAGATCATCATCAAAGTGTAAATGACTTAGAGATCTAGAAATATTAACGTTTCATGACAGCTAGCTACAGTAGCAGCTAGCAGGTTGAGTGCTACAACCATGTTAGCTGTGTTTATTTTGATGTGTCATGCTAACAGCAAGTATTGTGCAGTAACATTACTGATGCTAAAAGAAGAATTCCCCAAGTGGTTTTTGAGATGTTTACATGGTTTTAAAGCTACAGGCAGGTCATGCATTTTGGTAATGCATTCATTTGGAGCTGTTCTAGATGCAGCGTTTTTCCAAGGCTGTTCTAGTAAATTGGATGAAAATGTAAAATATGCTATACCAATGGCAAATGTTCATCCAGGAGATGATTTGGAATGCAATATTTTTACGAGCCTTTTTTCAGGAATTGAGTGGGGTAACATCTGCCAATTTACATGTAAATTTAGCATTTACAAAACATAGTCATTATAGCTTTAAACAGCTCTGAATCCATGCATGTGATGCTGAAGTGAGAGCGTGACACTTAACTGGCTTATTAGCCAATTAAGGCTCGTAATGACGTAATTGTAACTTAATTATAACTTAATGAAATGTGTGCGTTAAGTAAGGGCAGAGGGAAATGCGTCTCATCAGCAAAATGCTTCTGAAGAGCATCTATTTTCTGATTTGTGCTGGGAGACAACACCTCTGCCCTTCTTTGTATATTAGCACATCCTAGGAGAATCTTTGAATGTTGCAAACCCAGAGAAGTCTGGGTGGAAACTTTATCTCTCTTTTTTGGGTTCTTTTGTTTTGTTTTCATGAGCGCAGGTGGGGCCCTGAGGGGTTCTGTTACTGCTCGTGGGAAGGTGTGACACACTGCCTACCTGTTTCTCCCTGTGCGATACACACACACACGGAACACCAGGCTGTCGTTGGGTTGTTTCTTGCATTTGACTGACAGGTCGCTTGCTGCCCTTCCCCTTACGCCCTGTTTTTCCTTGCAGCTTTTAAACTCTCCAACATCTTTAACGCAAGACTGAGAGATTGTGGATTCAATTTCTATTGATTAATAAGAAGATACTCTGAAGCAGGCACTTCATGCCATTCCAAAACCTGACTGAGCTGTGCTTGGTTAGTTTGGATAATTAATGCTAGTTTGTAGCATAGATCAATACACTGACATGTCATGGGACAGGAGCTAGTATATGTGTGGGGCATTCTGCATTAAATGTGGAGGTGATTTCTGCCAGAATTGTCTGTTGTCTGTTGGCATGGACAGTTCTAGCCAGACGTCTAGCTGACCTCGCTCAAGCTCGAACAGTAATTTACGTCGCCTTGCCATGTTGCACACTGGCCTGTAAGATAAGATATAAGATAGCACCTTACAACTTATAACTATATAGGTGTAGGTGTTTCTAAACCATCCCTTAAGGCAACACTTCAACATCAGTTTACATACTGCTATCCCATGACTTTTGGCATGCCAGGTATGAAAAAGATATAATTTAATGTAAAATAAAATGTACACAGTTTACTCCCTTAGACTGAATGTTGGTAAACAGACAAAACAAGATAAGCATGCCAAGTTTGCTTTGATAGTTCGTACTAGGGCTATGAGGCTAATGTAGCTAGCACATGAAGCTAAAAAAAAAAGGACAGCAAAAATATAATATAGGGCTGCAACTAACAATGGTTTTGATAATATATCATTTTAAAAAATGTTGATTGTTTATTAGACCAAAAGAAAAAAAAATCTAAAGTTGATTTCCAGCATTTATTTAATAAATCAAACTGTTTTTGTACTAATGCTGTAATTGTATAAGGAACACAAACCTACTGTTATTAAAAATATTAGTGTTTGCAGTACAAGAATTAACCTGACAGTTATATAATTATTTAGTTAAATTATTATTGTTTATTGACACAATAACAGTGTATGTAATGTAAATATACAATTAGCTGTGATTCTCAAACATTTCCATATAACATCAGAAAATACTTAAAATGTATTATTTAAAAACTGTTTGAAATAATTTTCTTTTACTCTGAACGGAACTGCCTTCATATTAAGGTAAAATAAAAACTCGCTAAACGTGAGATATAAATTTACTACAAAATGAGATGTCTTGTTTAACTGTTCTAGTAGGCTCTGGGAACATAGACAATATAAATAATATAAATAATATAATTACAAAAACATATAGTAAAAACTACGGCTTGTTTTGGAAATAAAAGTCTAGCTTTCCCATTCAAGGTGGAACTTAAGGTGGAAGGAAATACTCGGTGGGGGGATGCTAAGACTAACTTGATAGCTAAATGTAAGTGAGATAAAAAATGTACTTAAGGTGAGACATCTTGTTTAACTACTGTTCCAGACTGTATGAACACTGAGTGAGGGAAACTGTTAATGCTAACATTAGCTTCACAAAAGCTACAGCTTGGTCGACTTGCCACATTCAAGGTGGAAGTGAAAACTCAGGGGAAATGCTAATGACTTGTTTGCTAAATGTGAGTGAGGGAAATTTGTTAAGAATGATTACTTTAACTATTTCAGGCTCTAGTAACACTGAGTGAGAGTAAAAACAGAACTAACCCATGTCTCCAAAATGGGGTAGCAACTGTACTTTTGTCTATAATAACAGACCAAAATAATCGGTTAATAAATTAGTAAATAAGTTGTAATAAATTAGTAATTAATATACTGTATTTTTTGCACTATAAGGCACACTGTCAATAAAATTTTCTGGTCTATTTTCATTCACAAGGCGCACCAGATTATAAAACATTATTTTTAAAGTCAAACAAGTGTTGGATGTTAATCTACACAAATATCTCTTTTAAAGTGCTCCTGTTTATTTACAATAAGCTTACATTTACAGATTTCCACTAAGGCTAGCCAGACAGAGCTACACTGAGGAACCCTGAGTGTTCCGGTAAGCCGGGGCGATATTAGCTAGCGGTTTGTCCCACATAGCTTGATTTAACATGGTAAACGGGAAGGCTACAGCCCCATAATACTGACCTTTGAACGTCGAAAGAGTTAACTAGCGCTTAGCACGGTTAGGGGGTAATGCTAAAGCTGCTCCAGCAGTGCTTCCTGGGGTTAGCAGCAGGCTCCAGTCCCATAATACTCACCTCTGAACGGCAAAACAGCTAGCTCTTAGCGCGGTTAGCAGCTAATGCTAATACTGCTCGAGTCTCAGTGGTGGAGAACTAAACTGTTGACCTAAACTATAACGCTACACTTTAGCGGAGTAACTTTACTGTTCCTTACAACCTGACTGGTAAAATTCATACATAAGGTGTGCCTTATAGTGTGAAAAATACGACAATAATTTCTAGGTATTTTACTTGTGTCTGATTCCACAAGCAGAAAAAAATAGATTTTTAGCTTTTTAGCTAAATAAATAATTACTTACACAAGTAACAGCATATGTTTTTTGCAATTTGAAGAGATTACTTAACAAGTTGGCATGGTTTGAGGTGGGTGTGGGATGATTTATTGAGTTATCATGCTAACACCATGATGTTAGTTAGTTACTTGGTAGCTGCATTAGCCTTGTAGCATTAGTGCAAAACTAAAAAAGCTCAGTTCAGACACCCAGCATGTCATTGCTGATCAAACATATTTGAGGTAAGAAGAAGAAAACTGTGTACATTTAGAAAAAATATAGGAAAAGTAATTTTTTCTCCTTCAATTTCCTTAGGGATCCTCCTAACTGCTTTGCCCCTGAAGCTAGTAGCGTAATAACAAAAGGAAAGTTGACTTTAAGAGATTTTAAGGTTGTAAATGAAGCTGAATGTCCAGCGCTAACCCTCTAAGAAACCTTTCATCTATATTACGCTCCCAGTTTCTGCCTCCCTCCACTCGCAGCAAGCTATCACGCCTCAAATGTCTAGAAACGACCTTTGCTTGTTGATACAAATTGTATCTATTTCTTGATTGTAAAAAAATTGAGCTGTACAGTATCATCTATATACATATATATAAATATATATAGTTATATAAAAAGCTTAGTTTTATTTAAAAGGATAAAAGAGACATTAATGCCATAATGTTAGTGACACTATGTGTCACTAGTGTAGCCCATACAGAAGGCTTCTTTCCTGCCGGGCAGACATCTATAGACAGGGATCTCTCTCCCTCTATCTTCTTCTCTTTCTCTCTCTCTGGTTCTGTCCATGCACCCTCACCTCATACCTGTACACACCTCTATGTTTGATATACTCAGTAAAGTAGGGGTGCATGATATATGAGCAAACAGTATTTTACTGATAATTGGGAAAAGTTCATTATTGTTATTTGTGCGGTTTTCTTATTGGTGTAATATTGGAATTACTGCCAATAATTATAGCTGGTAACTGGTCACTTAATTTGTGGCTGTTCCAAATCACTTTTTAGAATATAAATTCTAATCTAAATTCTAAATATCTAATCTAATAAAATTTCATTCTTTGTCATTACATATGCATGGGGAATCACCAATGTTTGATTTTCCAAATACACATTTAAAAGTGTAGCATTCCAAAACCCAGATGAATCACCTAATGCTAATTGATGCATCAAAGATTCAGAATCACAATCAGAATTTAGATTCATCCACAGCAAGGTGTTAATTATCTGTTATCATTATTGGTCTAGAAATTCCATATATTTTCTGCACCATTCAATGAGTGTAAATTCTCAGTAGAAATGGAAAATCACTCCAGCAGGAAGATTCTGCAGCATCCTGTGACTTCACCACTGCCCACGTCTCTCTCTCTCTCTCTCTCTCTCTCTCTCTCTCTCTCTCTTTCCCTCTCTCTATTCCTCTCTGCGTTTTACTCTCTCTCTGACGTATTGATCGGGGGTGACATACACACTTACACACAATCTGTGTGCTCCTGTCCAAATATATAAATATCTATATACATATATATATTTTTTTCCTTTGTAAATATTGAAAAACAAAAATTTAACCACTTAGATTTGCACAGTATTAGTGCTTTTTACAAACATGCACATAAACACACGCACACACAAATGATGTACCAGCTATCCTAAGCAGGATTACACACACACGCACACACACACCCTGCTGCTCACTTACAGACAAACACACACACACACACACACACACATATGGGTTGCCTTGACAACCATAGTTAGCTTGGGTTCTTATCTGTGTTAAGAATAAAATCAATTAATTACTATGGAAATTATGGACTTTGTGTATTCTAGTGTGGATTTATGGTGAACTCAGCTTTTTTCCCCCTTTTTATACTTTTTTTTTTTTTAGCACATACCGTCAGAGCATGGAGGCAAAGTTCTGAATTGTATGTAAAAACAGACAGACTGACCTCACAGGCTGGTCTAGAGTGTTGTATTGAGTTAACGCGCACACACACAAACACACACACAGACGCACACACCTGCCTTATATAGTTAACCTTCCGAGTGTGTGAACTAAAGACAGATATACAAATATACATAAAACTATGTACACACAGCAGAGCCTTTGCCAATTACACTACCAGTGTTTATACAATTATGAATAAGAGAAGGTTTCTTAATGCTGCACAGAATTTAATTTGGAACATAATGAGACAGTGGCATTTATCATAAAGTTAATATATTGATTATTTACAGAGTAATGTAAATCTATATCTAGAATTTTACATAATTTTTGTGGTAAAAAAAATCAAGGACAAAAAAAATATTTGGCATCTTGCAGTTCCCAGACAATTTATTTGGATCATCTTATCATTAAATTATTTGTAAACTAAAAGTAAAAAAATATATATATATATGTATCTCTAATGTACCAGCTAACACAAACACTCACACACAGTAGGCTAACGCATCCAGTCTCAGGAATTAACAGATTTATGAACAGAAACTTTCACGAAAGACAGTATCCTTGATGTTTGCTATAATGAAATGATAATTGCGCTTTTCAAAAAGTCCAATTTGTGAATTAGTGCAGATGACCTCTTACTTGTGTCCTCAAAATCAAGTCCAGCTGTTTTCTTTTCTTTTATCGTATTGTGATATTTTTTTTTTTTTAGATATTAATATTATTTTAAAATTAATTTTGCACTGTTTCAGGTTGGCTGAGTGATTTGAACACTTTGAAGTCTCGTGTTGTAACAATGACATACGGTAGTATGTTTTATTCTCCGTTGAATGAAACATTTGCTTTTTGAAATCTGTTTTAAAAATGACGAAACGTGAACCCCCCCCCCAAAAAAAGATGAACGAACTTTGTAACTCTTTGGGTCTGTAGACTCAAACAAAATGTAAGTCTCAATGACAAAATGTGTTTGTTTTCTTCAATAAAGCCAAACCCTATTGGTAAAAAATGTGATTTTCTTTCTTTTAGAAATAATAAAAAGTACATGTAAAAACATACCTGTACTTTTCTTTAATAGAAATGTACAGGTGAGTATCAATTAATGTTACTTATTTCAGTAACTCAATTGAAAAACTAAAACACAAATAGTACATAAATTTAGTTCACACTAAGTGATCTTTTTCAAGCGTTTTAGTTAATTATTATGGCTTCCGGATAACGAAAACCCAAAAGTCAGTATATCAGAATTGTCACAAAATTAGAATATTAAAAAAAATGCAAATGAGTCTGCAGGAAGATTGGAGAGAAACACAATCTAAGCTTCTTGAGGTGTAGTGAGACGTTTTCACAATTGGTGATGGTTTGGGGAGCCGTGTCATCTGCTAGTAATTTACATTTCACATTGAAGAGCTTAATGAAGATATGGATTTCATTTTCCAGCAGGACTAGGAACACTACCCACACTGCCAAAAGTACCAATTCCTGGTTTAATAACCACAGTGTCACTGTGCTTGACTGGCCAGCAAACTCACCTGACCTAAACCTCCACCACCTCCATGCCACACCACTCTGATGCAGGAATTCATGCAAAAGAAGTCTCAAACAAGTATTGGGTGCATATACTGTACGTACTTTTGTTAGTAAGCCAATGTTTCTGTGTTATTAAAATCATGTCGTACATAATATAGTAATTTTTTGAGAGACTGACTTTTGGGTTTTCATTGGATGTAACCCATAATTATCAACATTAATAGAAATAAACACATTACATTGATCACTCTGTGTGTAATGAGTCTATGCAATATGGGAGTTTTACTTTCAAAATTGAACTACAGAAGTAATAAGTAATTATACTTTATATATAGTATAATGATTATTTCTACATAGAAAATAATCATTTGGCCAGGGGTGACCAAACATCTGCACAAAATACATTAAAAAATCTGACTTTTTATTTTTGTCTTGTTTAAAATTTTATTTTAAAAAGAGATTTCCAATATTAATCTCTAATATAAATGCATACTGATTCTGAATCATTATTGTTCAAATTATATTTCTTCCAACATTATGAAGATAATTCCATGAGTCAAGTAAACTAAACAACATTTTAGTTTTGCTCCTAAAATTCTAATTACACAAGTTTAAGTTAATTGCAGTATCACATGTAGTGTAACTTAGGATTGAAGATACGTATTTATTACAACTTATGATCAGGTTATATGAAAAAGCCATATTACGTGTTGTGTTGGTAATATCACATTACAGTTAGAATAGAGGAGATACTGAAATATGTACAGGTATATACATTATGGAAACACCAGCTAAAACAGGACCCAATGCAATGCATCAAAAATATAAAATCATCTATTTTGTTTTTATTTGTTCACTTATGAAAAAGATTTTTTGGACAGTAACTTCATTTCACAGCTTATGAAAGGGTGTGGAAAATAGTTAAAAAAAAAAAAAAAAAAAAAAAAGATACAAACAAAAAAGGTATTCACAAAACAAAGAGTTGGACAATTAGTTTTCTTGGAAAGAAGAAGTGAACATTTCTTACATTATGTTTTTATTTATGGTTTAGCTAGGATTTGGAATAAACATATCTTAACCCTAACCCATTTAGGTGCAGGTGTTCCATTATTTTGGACTGTCCGTATGTCCCGACACTGATGTTGTTAAAAAGACTCTGCCCCTGATATGGTAACTTCATAGAAAAATGATTGAACAAATGTAACAGGGTTTTATTCCATGTAAATCTGGACCTGCTGTTTTGGCCCATTTTATCACTGAATGCTCACCAAGTAAAAGTGAGCTGGTGTTTTCTCATGATTGAAAAAATACAAATAAACCAAAAAATAAAGGTTGAGATAACAACAGTTTTATCAAATGCAAATACAAGTTCATCAAATACAAGTACAGAGTATACTTTTGCTTACAAAGGCATACATGTTTATTATTTTAGTGGCGGCGATGGCCGCGTGTGTTAGAAAAGTTTTAATCCAGCCTTGAGTTTGCTGATGTCATTGTGGGTCCACAGTGGCCCATCTGATCCACTTCTGGTCTGCAGCAGCCCACTGCAAGCAAACACACACATGTTACAGTGGTCCTCATTTAATCACATTAAATCCATCAAGCTCTTTCTTCTGTGCTCATCTCTCACCTTGTGTTGCCATGAGGAGGGGGAATCTGGTCCAGCTCCACCTGCTGGTCAAACACGGTCAGTGTGGTATACGTCTCCACCAGCAGACAGGAGGGGTCCTCTGACTGCCCCGAAACTTTCCCCAGTGGGTGCAGCTTCCAGGGTACCTTATCTGAAGGAAGACAAGAACATGTGGGTATATTCAAAATTTAGTCTGTATATTATGAACACATCTTTGTTTCTACACTTTCTGTCCATCTTATCAGCTCTACTGACCCTTTAGGAGCACTTTGTAGTTCTAGAACTACAGATGCATACTTTCTTATCTTCCTTTTACCTTGTTTTTTCTGGCCAAGACCCCACAGGACCACCAGAGAGAGATGTTTTTGTTTGGTGGGTAAGTCTCAGCCCTGCAGTGACACTGGTATGGTGGTGGTGTCTGAGGTGTTACTATGTGTTGTGCTGGTAAAAGTGAATCAGACACAGCAGTGCTGGTGGAGTTTTTAAACACTGTGTCTATGGTGTAGCTGCTCCACTTGGTTAAGGTAAAGTCAGAGACAGAAGCTCATCAGACACATTTTAAAACAATTGTACTATTTTCTAGACATAAAGTTTAAACTTTATTCAGTAAATGAGTAAAAAAAAGTTTTTCATCACATCAAACCACATAAGAATGTTTTATCTGTAACTGGATAGACCACACTGGGGCCAGAGCAAGAAAGTAATACAGGAAGAAGGTCCTGTGTTATGGGCTAGTGCAGATATCTGTGCGTCTGCTCATAGATGTTGTTAATATCTGGACATTGTATTAAACCCAGTTGCTGGAACAGTTTCTCTCAATCCTTACATTGTACAGTTCATAGTTGAGCCTTACCAAAAAACAAATCACTCCCAAGTTTGTTTGGAACTGAACCAAGACCACCTCTTTTAATGGGTTTTGGTGTGATTGCTTTAAACCAGAGTTCAATTTACCCAGACTAAAAAAGCGCAGGTAAAGGAAGCTCTAAATGTCATGGCCCTACGTGCATTCAGTTTTCAGGGGATTATTTCGTTTGAGCAAGTTTGTTGACCTTCCAAATGACCAAATTAGAAGACTGAAAGACCTGCTTGATCATATTTTTATTGAAACTGAAGTAAATCTAATCCTTTACTAGGGGTGTGAGCCTCGTATTCCCAACCATATATGTTCCCATGCCTTCATTGTTCAAAATGCAGAGCAACGTAGAATTGCGGACACATGTGGAGGCAACACATTGAGATTCTGTCATAGGTTGCCAGGTCTGTATAGAACCCTCAAGGGGGATGGCAGTTCAATACAAAACCCTCACTGGGGGGATTCTGACAATAGTTCTAAGGTCTAAAGAGACTATGTGAGATCATGTGAGAAAGAGGGTGTAAAAGTTCTTATAAATATAAAAAATACAAAAATACAATATTTGCAATCATTTATTCAGACTTTGAAATAAAATAAATGATATCTATATTGGTAAAATCTTGTACCGTTCTCATGGCCCCAATATCGCATCTACGTATCCACAATGAAGCACTTTGATCACTCAAATTTGGTTATTTTGAGTGATCAATTTGGTAAAGTTCAGTACTAGGTAATGCTAACAGCTGAGGTAACAATATTAGATATTATATAACATTACATAATATTAGTTACTGACATCACTGGATGCATACTGTAGGTCCAATATCATTGGAGATTGTTGTTGTTTTTTTGTATCATGTATTATTATTAAAGTTGTGGGTTCTGTACCTGTACACACACTCCATGGCGACCCACGTAATACCGCATTCCGTTCCTGGACAGTTTCAGCGCTCAAATTCTCCTGCAGGTCCAGACTGGGTGGAGCCTGTCCCGACCCAGGGGTGTGGTTTGGAGAGTGGGCATGTCTGTTCTGTGTGGAACCCTGCAGTCTCTCCTGAAGGCTCTCTAGTGTGTATACAGGATGGGAGGAGTCAATGTTGCTAGGTGAACAGTCTCCATGGTTAGTCTGAGTGTAGATGCTGCAGAGGCGTAGCAAATTGTGTTGCGTTGCTGGGGGGAGGGGCATCTCCATGTCATTTAAAATCCTGAGAGGACAAAAAAAAAAAGAGGCTGTTAAGAAGTTTCTAAAGAATAATGCATGTTTTCTAATCTACTCCATCTACTTTCAGTATAGTTCCACCTACTGCTGACACATTACTGCCAATAAAATAGGACTCGATAAACATGGATAAGATAAACATGATCCTATTGGCACCATGCCAAATGCCAGGCAATGGGCAAAAGGGGTATAAAGCCCCAGGCATTGAGCTGTGGAGCAGTGGAACTGTATACTTTGGAATGATGAAGATCCATCAAATACTTCTTGCACTAAGCTGGTGAGTTAGGGTTTAGATGGGTTGGTTATCATCATGATTTCACCAAATACTTTTGTCCTAATAGTGAATATGAACCCCATGGCATACGAGTCTTAAAAATATTCTTCTTACATTTAGTTGAATTATTTCTAACCCCTAATTTGACTGAAACAAGCAGTAAAACACTGTGGAAAGTATAGATCAAATTTTAGTGTAAGCAGAAGAGGAATTATTTCATGAGTTAATATTAATGCTGTATATGGAAACGAGAAGCATCCTTTTCATTTTTGTCTTTGTTTTTATCATCATTGACAAATAGTGACAGTAATGGCCTTTTGCCCCATGGAAAAGTGACGCAAATTATCAGAGTTCGGCCTGATAGTGGGTGCCATGTGGCTGAGATATTTCATGTGCAGGCCTTTAACATGCATTGAATGTTGCATGAATACTAGGTCCTGTCCCATAACATGTGGCATGTCATTGTAATAATATATAAGTCTCTATGGTGTGTGTGTGTGTGTGTGTGTGTGTATATATATGTGTGTGTGTGTGTATACTTACTGTTGGAGCAGGTACGGTGTTGCTGGACATGGTGCATTCAGACATGCAGTTATGAGATCTTGCCACTGGAACGAAATTCTACTAACAAAAATCCTCTCCTTCATGATCTTCACCCTTCTAATGACTTTAACACACACACACACACACACACACACATAGTCAATACATACATTAATGTTTTTTTTTTAAGTGAATACTTATTTTTTAAAAACCTGGCCAATTTAAAAGGACCATATAAATGATTAGCGCTTCTGCACAATAGAAAGTTACTGAATATTGTTGATTAATGAAGGTTCTAAATAGGTTAAAGAACCCACTTTCAAGTAAATACATTTTATGTATAGTTTAGCTTTGGAGAGTTAACAGTGCAAAAAAAGTCTCACTTTATATATATATATAAAAAAAAAAAAAAAAAAAAAAAAAAAAAAAAAAAAAAAAAAGGTAAGAAATATGAATGGGAATATTAGTAGACTTGTTTACACCTGGTCACTTAATGTGAATAATATCTGGATTGTATCCAATTAGTTTTAGCTGCATACATTTGCAAATGCGTTTAGTCAGACTGATATCTGATTGCAGTGTGGGACAGAATATGCTTATTCTCATGTTATGCGGTCTCAGTTGTTGAATGTGTCTTGAAGAGATGGCTGTATTTACACTGCTGTAATGTGGCTCATGTGCATCAGGAGATCACCTCCTGAAGTGGTTTGAGTGACTGGATTTGTATCTGTTTTTAATGTGTCTTTGGTGTGTTTACACTAAGTTTTATGTATTTTAGCTTTACCCAGATACAATCCTGATACTGAAAGTGACCAGATATAAACAGGGACAATAACACAATGAGCACAATGGCACAGTCCTAAAAATGATTTTAAACACTTTTAAAGGGTCTTTTAACGCGCAAACTTGTGGTTTTCTTGCATATACAATTTTTACTTTGGTTAAAACTATGGTTTAATTGTCCTGATGCTATTCAGAACCACTATCTTTACAAAATACCCTTTAAGTACCCTGTTTAAAAGTGTGTACATAATTCATTATTTAATACTTAATATCTACTGTAATTTGTACCTTTAAAGATAAGGGCAGAAGCAGCAGTAATTGTTCTAAATAGTAAAATTCACATTTTCCCTACTCACACACACACATATACAAACTATTGCTTACTTCTACTGTTGCAGTGCAGAATCTCTGAGATCCAGGCTGATATGTAATAAGCCCTGTGACTGGTCATCTCATTAGACAGCTCAGCGAATAGCTTCTCCAGGATCAGAGTGACAAACAAGGGTGAGTTAAGAACCTTCCACATCGGAAACCAGAAACGCAGAAACACTTGAGGCAAAGATGGAGTTAATGGGTCAAACAGATCCTCTGAGAATAAGGAAAAAAGGAGAGAGAATGAGCGAGAAACAGAGTGAGCTTTTATCTGAAATTTGTGAATAAACTATGTGCAAAATGGCGAAATGACAAATTAAGCTGTTTTTCTCAGCAATAACAGTATTTCTATTCACTACTATTAAAATAAGAATTTTATACAAGCATACACTATATGGGCATAAGCATTGGGACAGCTGTTCATTCTTCCAAAATCAAGGTACTTAAAATTAGTTGGGAGTGACTGTGTTCATTGTTTAGCTTTGGAGCATATTTTGGATTATATTTGGATTTGATTGAAATTAGCCACAACAGCGTTAGTGTAGTAGACTGTTCATCCATAACTCATCCCAAAAGCACCAGCATTATTCCACAGGACACTTTTCAGAGTCCCACTGCTATACAGCTCAGTACATTTGGATATTGGGATGGTTAGTATATTTCCTTACATTGCATTAAAAATTAAAGTAATTAAAGTTACAGAAGAAAAAATATGTTTATGATTTTATGATCCTTGGACAGCAAGAATCAAAATACAAAAACTAACAAAATACAGTGTGTGTGTGTGTGTGTATGTGTGTACCTGATGGATCGATGTCCAGTGACTCCAGCTGCTCTGCTGTTGGGATTAAAAATCCATCTTGCACTAAAGCATCCATCAGTATATCTCTGTAAAACACACAGACAGCATATCTTTATTTATTATATTTTTATGTCAAATCATTATTTTATGATTTTACACTAAGATCTCTGAATGTTACCTAATCAGCAGTTGTTACTAGTGTTGCTTGTTTATTGATATGACTGAGTTTTCTGAATGTAATTGATCAGGATGCTCACAGAGCTTAATAGGCACTTTTCTGATTGACTAGAGGGTTCACATGTTGAATAATGAAGTAAACAAAGGGATGTTTGAACTGTTTCTTTAAAAACATCAAATAGAGTGGCACAAGCTTTACACACACACACACATATACACGGACACACCTGGATTCAGAGCTGAAGTGTTTGATCTGAGCAAGGATCCAGCCGAGATCAGCACTTGCCTCTGGCCAAGGTCCGTGCTCTGCGCTGCGTCTCAGCAACTCTTCATACACCTACAATAACACACATTATTTCATTATTGAATCATTTTAATAACATGATTTCAGTTTTAAATAACACTGGAGGGTTGAGAACTCACTAAACACCTACAATAATACAAGCCAGTTTATTATTTCATCATTTTAGGAGTGTTCTTTAATTACTGATTGATTTATTGAAATAAAACATCTACCTAAACCTACTATAATGCATCCCTCCTCTTCTGGTGGAATGCCTAGTGGACTGTCTCTTATACATTATACTACACTATTATACTATACTAGACTGCGGTCTAGTATTACAATACTGAAATAAATTATTACAGTATTATAGATGAGAGAATAAAAGAAAGAAAAAACTAATTTAACCTTCTACTTTCATGAAAACTGAATTAAGCCGTTCCACCTTAAATGGCCCTGCAGTTACGCAGCACCCTTTATATTAGTTTGTGCCATTATATTGTATATACATACATCTTTAACAGCAACAACATAACAGCTGCAAGACGTCTGCCTCGCTACCACAGCGGCCTTTCTTAGCATCGCTAATGTGATATTAGTATTAGCAGTACGGTGGAGATTATCAGCAAGCGAACGGCACTTCTAGCATTGCCATTAGCATCAAAATTATGCTGGCTACCAGTCATGTTTATATTGACAAACCATGAATGGTAAGGATCGTAACCGGCGGCATCTGGCTAGAACTGTCCATGCAAACAGACAAGAGACTCTGGCAGAAATCTTATCAACATTCACTGCAGAAGGCCCTACACCCTACAGGTGAGTATAGTGTCTTTACAGTCTTCATCCTACACAGGACATGGCAAAAGTCATGGGACACAATACAAGTACCATGTTCTTTTGTCACATGGCATGTCAGTGTATAGTATAAAAGTACTATGATCATTTCGATCACAATTAGATTTAATGTGCTGTATATTAAAGTAAGAACAAGTTATTATTGGCCCAACATGCGCAAGAATGCACTCACACACACTCTCTCTCTCTCTCTATATCATGTAATGTTTTTAATCAGCTTTAATCTGAGTTACTCAGGTATTCAAGGTACATCAAAAGAGTTCAAAACACACTCACAAAAAACACACACTCCACCCCTCTTCCTCCTTTCCTGTGTCTGTTCTCTCTTCATTGCTCTACATCACTCTTTCCCCTCTTCCCCTCCATATTCCTCACTATGCCTTTCTCTCTCACCCTATCTCTCTTGTTTTCTCTCTATCCAGTGCACCTCTATTTCTTCCTGACGCTCATTCTCGGTGCTTGCTTGCTCTCTCCATCCCTCACTCATTCACCTTCTTCCCTCTCTCCATCCCTCTCTCATATTTATCTTCTTCCCTCTCTCATATTCATCTTTTTTCCTCTCTCTTCTCTCAATTGCTCTCTCATATTCATCTTCTTTCCTTTCTCTTCCCTCCATCCCTCTCTCATATTCATCTTCTTTCCTTTCTCTTCCCTCCATCCCTCTTTCATATTCATCTTCTTTCCTTTCTCTTCTCTCCATCCCTCTCATATTTCTCCCAACCCCCTTTCACAGTCCTCCTCTGCTCTCTTAGTTTCATCCCTCATCCCTTTCTCATACTCCTCTCTCTCTCTCTCCCCATCTCTCTCTCTCTCTTTCTCTGCCCTATGTGTGTTTCTCTCTCTGCCGCCTACACATTGAGCGTCATAGGGGGAAACACACTTATTGGCTGCGCATATCGCCCATGGCAACCGGAGTAAATGTACTTAAGGGGTTTCACTGGAGGGAGTGAGAAACTGAGGGAGGGGGCGAGAGACATAAAGAAAGACTTGGGCACTAGAATACATAGACAAAAGGAGGAGCATAAGGTGGGGTGTGTGTGTATTAAAAACACTGTCGTGATCAGTTTTAAGTTCATGTGGGACATCTTGACTGTTCTTTCATCACAAGACCTGACTCACGCTTTGCTCAAGGTCTCCAGTCTACTTCATTATCTAGAAGGACATCTAATACACGATCCAAACTTTCTAAAGAGACAGTTCAGCCCACAGACCACCGCCCACGCCCCATACGTAGTCAATCAGCCTAGTCAAGTTTGGTGAGTGACGTTCACTTCTTTAGTTTTGCACAGGAGCTAAGAGGCTAACATAGTTAACAAATAACAGAAAATAGCAAAAAAAACGTATGCTGTGCCTCACCAATTACCGCAGTGTTAACTAACCATGATGTTTTTGTTCTGCTCTGTACTTTAGTCTATGTTTATAGAAAACAATGAGTCATACAGTGACAGGAACCACATAATCACACCTTTTAGTGAATAATGAACAACTTCACACAGCCTGAGTGGGCCATGATTTACGCACAATGCTAAATGGTGCAGTACTTTTTAGCTTCATTAGCAGCGTAGGTTGGGGCCTAAAATGAAGAAGCAAACTTCATATCACTAAACACATCTTGGCTAACAGACTACATTTTACATTTTAGGAGTGGGAAACTGCCATTTTTATGGTACTTATACACTTAATGGAGAATTATGTGTGATATGAAATATGGAGTGTAGTAGGGGTGTAGTGAAACATGACAACGAGTACAAACTTTTGTAGAACAGCCCACCTTTTTACCTTAATGGTGTAAAAGTAGTGAGTTCTTCGCATGGGCAATGCAATGCCCCTATCGCTAGCATTGAAAGAGTTGGGAGCATTGGCTAAAAGCACTGTATTTTTTAAAAGCTTGAGGGAGAATGGAGGTGGGCTATTAAGCAAAGGTTTGTACTCTGTATCATGTTTCACTACACCCAAAGTCCATTTCACAACAGATCTACTACAAACATTCCAAAACATAAAGCTGATGCTTTATATGGAATTTTTTATTTTTTTTTTAAACCTATTCACTATTAACTACAGCACACACCAATCAGCCTTAACATTTTTAACTGACAGGTGAAAGGGAGGGAAGACAAAGGTTATCAATACATGGTAAAAAAAAAAAAAAAGACTGTTTTGGCCAGTATTTATTGTGCTACACACAAAGAAGTAGTGTGTAACACTTGTTAAACATGTGTGGTAACGCAACATGCCTGGAGCATGGAGTCGTAGAGGTTCCTAATGGAGTCCAGTGATAATCCATCACTGGATGCTTAAATATTCTCCAATAGTTCCTCCAATATTTCACATTTTCAATCAGGAATAGGTTTGGTAATGTTGCTAGCCATTGCATAGCATCTGTGTCTTTTGTTTCTTTTTCTAATTGTATTATTTTCTCCCCATTTTAGAAGGTCAATTATCCAACCCACTTACTAGGACTCCCCCCATCACTAGTAATGCCCCCACCACTAGGAGGCTGAAGACTAGCAAGTACACCTTCTCCAATTTACTGGAGTTAGCCACGCTTCTTTTAGAACGGACGCTGACATAGCATTACTGGGGATGCATTTCCACCGGCATGGCGCCAGTGCTGGTGCCAAGTTCCTGAACGGTTCTGTGCTTTTCCGCCACAAAATCACAGGTTCTCAGCCAGAAAAGTCGGTGCTGCTCTGGCCCCACAATCTTGCTGATCTGGAACCGCCATTTTCAGCTAAGACACCCACATTCACATACGTAGTGAGTAAGAGGTATCTCAAGAATCTTTAATATATCAGTATCAAATGCCTGTGCTGACCGCCATCATCTTGAGAGTAGCATGATGGCAAGCAGCATAACCTGGAATTTAAACCGGGATCAATCTTGGAGCATATTGACAGCACCTTAGTCTGTCGGATCACTCGAAGCCCTGCATAGCATCTGTGTCTGACAAGCTCTTGAGATGACAGTTGTATGTGGATGAGCATTGTCCGGTTTGAACAGTCCAACAGGGCATGTGTTCATCAAAGGTTATTAATGTTATTAACATAACGTTGGGCTGACAAAGTGCCTGCAACAAAGACCAAAGGTGGCATTGTATGAAGTTGCATTACACACCATGACACCAGGCATTCTAAATGTCTGCAATCAGCTCTGTTGGTTCTGTCCACACATTGGCCAGTTGTGCATAAGACCATCCTGCATTGTGTAGCCCTATGTTGTGACCCTTCTCAAACTCTTACAGCTGCTGCTGAACTGCCAGCAGGGCCATTCATAAGCACCTAACTTGCAACCCAAGGAGGCCTCATATCACAACTTACAGGACTTACAGGATATCTGGCCTTGTTGCCAGATATCAAAGAGCAACTTAAGAGAACTGATAGCATAATTACAGATCCAGCACAACAACATGGCTGACTACCTCTACTGTGCACTGTTTTTCTAACAGGGAGAGACTGAGGATGAGGCTCAGGTCTTTACACCATGCTTCTAGCAGCACATCTGCATGAACACACTGCCCTCCAGAGGACAAATGAGGAATTACACCGCTAGAACCAGGTTGACACCCAGTTCCAGAAACTATTTTACCAGAATGCTTTATTATATGACGCTTTACAGCCTGTCTATGGATGCTCGGATGACAGCTATGAGAAGTCATGTACTGGTGTCCAGCAGAATCATACTAACACTCCAAAAACGTTAGAATTGTCTTTTTCAAAATACTTTGTTGAGCTTTTAAAAATGTTGGTTTATACAGTATTACATGCCGCCAATTTTATTACATTTATTAATTCAAAGTAAAGTTCAAAGAGCTTACATTAGCCTTCTAGACAGCAAAGAGAATTATCTTTCAAAATACTTTTTGGTAATAGTTAATTGTTAAAAAATAGCTTATTTGAAGGTGTTTTCACACCTACCTTTCAGACTAAAAGACCACAAGAGGTGGTCTCAATCTGAATTATTTAAACCATGGCTCAGTTCATTTACAAACCAAAGTTTGTAACAAGCATACAAACCTTGGCTAGGACTCTTGTCTGGACTTTTAGGTGTTAAAACACTGTAAAACGTTTCTTTAAATTAAAAAATATATATATTTTGTCGTTTGTTCTTATTGGACATTCAGATTAATTGAAAAAATGTGTAGAGCTAAAGTGTTGTAGGCTGAATTGGAGAAGAAATATGAGTTGGTGTTCTTGACATCACAGAAAAAGTCAACACAAACATGGCGATTTAAAAAAAAAAAAAAAAATTTTAAACCTGCTCTTAGCCACCAGCTTAAAAATGAACACCTCTATGGAGTTTATGTTTCATAAATGTTATGACATAAATATTCCTCTCATTATATGTCTTTCTAGATATTGGTGGAAATACAAAGTTAATTATATACTGCAAATCCGAAGTGAATACAATTAAGTCATTTTACTGCAGTAGTCCACCTTAACGTTTTTGGAATTTAATACATACAAACTTCAAATATCAGACTGATCTAAACATCTCTTACAATTGTCAGCAAATCTTGATTATCTAGCAAAACTAATATCATAATAATAAACTCAAAAACTATATACAGAGTTACGTGTGTGTCTGTATTTATTACAGCATCAGTTTGTAATATTTACCTGGAACTGTTCTCGTTCATAAGAGATGAGCAGCTCTCTGGCCTTTTCTGTGCAGAAGCAAGAAACATTGTTAAAGCAACAGCTCAGCAAAAATGAGCAAAAATGCCATTTACCACATTCAGTCTAAATTATGAGGAAAATGTTGGAGCTATAAGGATATAATGGAGCTAACAGGTAACTCAAGTTATTTATTTACAGCTTTTGTTTGAGCACTTCATATGTTTTCCATGTGTTTTTCCATAGTCTCGATGTCTTTAATTTTACTCTTAAATAGTAAACAGCAACTAATTGTAGGTTTATAGTACATAAACACAGTCTTCATCCTGGGAAAACTATTCCAAATCTTTTCTCACAGAACCCACTCAGCTCTCCTCAAGTCCTTCTCAACAAGAACAGTCTGGGGGTAAAAACATTTCACTGATGTTAGAATCTGGCTGCTCTTTAATCAGCAGATTTTCTGGAAACTGTATTTCTGTGCAGTCTGACCTGAGAGGTAGGTACATAATGAGAGGAAACGGAAGAGACACAGTCTTTCATTCGTTTGTTTTGACAAGTCTTCATTCAACTCAAGCGGCAGTTATTCACCTGGGTTTGTTATGTACTGTTGCGTTTTTATTCAGTTAACAGTAATTATGTAAGTTGCTGGAATTCAATAAATCTTGTTATTTTATGATATTTAATCACATAAACTGAATAGGCATTAAGAAACTATTAATAATATTACATGTAATTACAGATATTGGTCATATGTGGTGCAAATGACAATCCCTGCATGGTTCTCTATTTTTTTTAAATATTTAATGTCTTGCATTTTGTTGCTTTATAATTGCAGCACTTTTGTTCTGCGTTTTATTACTGCAACACTACTAATAAATGTCAAGAATTTTAGATTACATTATTATTTTTGTCTTAAATTTTGTCTTAAGTTTTATGAACAGTTTGATGCATTATAGATTTAAATTATTAGAATTGTATAGAAAAATAAATAAATAATAATAATAATAATAATAATAATAATAATTACAACAATAATAACAAGTAATTATTGTTTCTATATTTAACATTTGTTGCCTAATTGGTGTCAAGTCTTTTTGTGATCATTAAAATACTTTTTATTAAAGAAAAAAAATCTTATTCTAAAAGTTATTCTTGTTATTTTTATTACTACTACTACTACTACTACTACTTTTAATAAGATATTACTTACATACATAATTATAAGAAGAACTCATACTTACTGTGTCCCTCTATCTCTCTCTGTCTCTTTGCTCTTTCTTCCTCATGCCTTCTGCTTCTCTCGCCTTCATCCTCTTCCTCATCAGACGAAGAGCTCCAGTCTTCTATCAGACCGCCGTTCAGTTGCCGGGACCAGTACTCTTGCCGGAGCCAATTTAACAAAAACTCACACCCTGTGTGTATACAGCATATTTAAAGAGGCTGTTTAACATTCAGTGTACTACAAGTTTAGACCACACCCACTTCTGGGTTAATGCTAACAGTACGTTAGCTCTAGAGTAAGAGAGTGTAAAATAAGTATTATTTTAATATTATACACCAATTTAGCTTCTTCTATGGCTGAACTATATGCAAATAAAGATGCGGTGTTGTTTGCTGGTAAATAAGGTTAAACAATAATGGAAATGTGGAATAGTCATTATTATCTTCAGGGTTATGTTTTTTTTTTTTTTACACAATATTACTATGATTGTACTACGATGTATATGAATGAATGAGTAAATAATCAATAGTAAATAAATAGTAATAATAATATGAAAAGCCATTAAAAGAAGCATTACATGGCACATCAAAGTGATCAAAGTACGATAGAACAACCAATGTACACAAAATGCTGTTCTGTGTCTCACCTTTCCGACACCATTTGAGTGAGGGCAGTTTGCGATGAGTCATGGCGTGCCTCAGGTTCACAATCCACTCTGGAATATTTAACTAAGAGAAACAGAGAAACACAAGACTTGACACTTGTCTGGCTGATACTGTAGTTTTACACTGCATATAGGAGGAAAAATAAGCTAATAACTCACCATCTAAATCAACACACACATTTATTATAGCAGTAACTAGGCTTGTGCCATATTGTATGCAATAACATTGTCAAGATTTTTTAAAATTGTAAGCAATATTATACTCTGAAATATCGAGCCATATCACCCATCCCTAATTATCACATAAGGGTGCTACTTTTTTGCTGTTTTTAGTAAAAGAAAAATTCACACTGTTCTCATTTCCTATTATATATCAATTATAGACAGATTTTATCTGTCCAGTATCAATAAATTTAACTTCAGTTCTGGATATATGGAGATATTTGGACTGCATTATTAGCATCATGACATTCTGGATCATTGACTTCAGTTAGTGGTGTGCCAGATCACATCGTATGCGATAATTATTTTTTATTTATTTTGTTGCAGTAGTGTATTCTTGTAATAATTTATTTAATTTATTTAATTAAGTGTTTCATCATATCGTCGAGAGTATTGTTATCACAAAAATACAATGAAATATCATGATATTATTTTAGGGCCATGTCGCCCACCCCTAGCAGTAACACAGTACTACTTTGCAAGCAGCCTGGCGGTGCATCCTGTCCTCATTTTAATAAAAATGAAACAAAACAAATAAAATAAATCTCGATAATTGCCAACTATACACATTTCCCACTGGATTTAAGTGTTTAATCATGCGTAAACAATGCTCTAAAGAAATATCCGGTAATTAACCAAAAACACAAAAAAATATTTTTTTGACAATTTAAATCCCAAATAAAGCTGGGTCTAGCTAAAACTGGGTGACATGGTACAAATATTGTAGTATATTATTAAAAGACATTTTTACAAATTAGATATCACAATATTATTACATAATGTAATTTTTAAAAACTGCTGGTTAAATAATCTCCCTTACTGATTACTGTGATTTTTACAACTTAACATTTTCAAACTGAATTTGACTAATAACATTGCTTTTAATGACATTTGCAGCAGAACAGTGCATTTTAAACATTATTGACATTACAAAATGCTCAGAAAAGAATATATCATGCATTATAATAAAATACAATAATGGTACATTGTCCAATTTTTGGTCTAGCCCTGCCTTAAGAATGTAAAACTGGACGGTCACTCCTTGCATTAACATTATAGCTGGGTAAAAAGCTAATCCAAGCTCTGAGCTCATCTGGTGCTTGTTGTTAGTCCAGGTAAGTAACTGCAGTGTGCCCTACTGTTCACATACTTAAAAACAGTGGTTTCACTTCAAAACTTACCTTGCTGGCTAGACGTCGAAGGGGTTTGGCTACTCTCCCTTGATGACGCTCCAGTATAAAATTGACAAACCTAAACATTCACACAAACATAAACAAAATCTTAAATTATCACGAGACTCATAGATCATCAGTTCTGAAATCAGCTGGCTGCAGTAACTGTTTCAGCTCTTCTGAAAAGGCAATACATTAGATCATTAGATATAAAAAAGAATACATTCAGCCATATCAATTAAAGAACAGAGAATCAATGAGGCCAGTTACTGATGATTGATTATTAGTTCTGGCACTCAAACTCATCCCAAAGATTTTAAATGAAGCTCAATCATTTCAAAGCGTACACACACACACACACACACACACACACACACACACACACACACACACCTTGTCAGTGCCATGCCGTACAGCAGAACCAGGTCATCACCCTCTAGTTTGCCAGTGCTATCCAGAACCTGACAGCGGACCAGGTCAGCAGTGCTCTCCACTGCCACGGGAGTACTGTTCCCAAACCTACAGCACAAAAACAATCACAGTCAGTTGTTTCAGAAAACCATGATCAACCTGATATAAAGGTGAATCATAGATCCTAAATCCCACCTACACTGCAGATTATCATGTTCTATTTTTTATTTTACCCTGTCACCAAACCTGGAATCATTCTCCTTAAACAACCTCTCACCTTTAATCCCCATCCTACCCATCCCGATCACTTGAACACCATCCCAGTTCTACCCATCCACCTCAATCACTATAGCAATCCTCCTCAGCCCTCCCTGCTCTGACCACATTCGTCTCACCCCCCTCTATCCCTACCCACTACTCTCACTCTCTATTTACTTTCTATCTGCTTCTTTCACACACTGTACATATCCTCCTTTCCCCTGTTGTCCTCAATCCTCATTCTACCTATGCCCCTCTTGCCCCCTTCCCACTCTATTTACCCATATAATAGCCACTCCTACCTCTGTATCCTTTCTCTTTGCCCACAAACCACTGTAAACTTTCTAACTGTTTTTCCTACCCTTCTTCAATCTATCCAAATGCTTTGTAATGTTCCCACCTATTGCTCTATCTTCTCTACCAATCCCTTTTCCAATATATCCCTGTCCTATTCACAGATCCGGCCCCCTCCACTGTTCCTACCTGCACCTTTTCCCCTCCTTCACCCAATCTTCAAACAATCTTTCTCTCCCAATTCTATTTACACATTTTATTACCTGTCCCTCCTGCAGCTTCCCATCCTACCCCTGTATCCTTTCTATTTGCCCCTAATACCACTCTATACTTTCTAACTGCTTTTCCTTCTTCTATTGGTCCAAACGCTTTGTGATGTTCCCATCACGCTTTGTGATGTTCCCTAACTTGCTCTCTAACCTCCCTAAATGCCCAACACCAATTAATAATTGCCCCTTCTACCCCTCAAGCCTTTTTAATACCCCCACCTTCTTCCCTCCAGCACCCTATCCTCTATTGCCTCTTCCCACTGTTCTCTCAGTCTATTCTGACCCCCTACCTGCCCCTCCAGGCGCTCAGTCTGTGCAGGGCGTGGGTCTGCAGCGCCGCCTGTCCGGAGTGCAGGTTCTCCAGCAGCTGCTCCCACTCCGCGCGGCTCATCCAGGCCACCACGTGCCGCAGCTTCTGCTTCGGCTTCATCCTCTCAGCGCCAGCGGGGCAACAGAACACTCAGACCGGGGCAGAAACAGCGACGAATCGCGGCAGAAGAATGGGACAGACCAGCAACCGGGGAAATAACAACACCTCCGGAGCTGCCGGCACGCCTGTGAGACGGTCCGCCGGAAATCGCTTCCCTGAACTATGGTTCCACTCGAGAGTCATTCAAGCGTGCGCGTGTTTGAGTCCTAAACACTGCCGCGGTTTTATTAGTTTTACTTATATAAGCGTTGACTGTTTGTAATCTTTGACTAGGGAGTTCTAGGAGTAACCCTTTCACGTAATATAAAACATATACGGCTATTTGGCTGTGTTTTATTAGCTGTTGGCATTTTAGCCAAATACAACAGAAGGCTAACTTCTTTTCGCCTCGTAAGCATTTGGGGCATGTATTTTAAGATAAAAGAAAAACAACTGGAGTTATAAAGTCTGTTATGTGCAGCTCTGGAAAAAAATAAGAGACCACTTAAAAAACATGAGTTTCTTTGATTTATAAAAACCTCCTAACCGCATATAATCAAGTGGAAGACAGATGCTCACAAGCCGTCAAACTAAGCTGACCTTGTATTTTTGCATCAGGAGTGGAATAAAGTCATCCAAAAGCAGTGTGTAATACTAGTGGAGGAGAACATGCCACTATGCATGAAAACTGTGATTAAAAACCAGGGTTATTCCACCAAACATTTAATATTTGGTGCATTATTTGAAGTCTGAAAGCTCTATATATTTTTTGTTATTTTAGCCATTTCTCATTTTCTACAAATAAATGCTATAAATTACAATATTTGTGTTTGGAATTTGGGAGAAATGTTCGTGGTTTATAGAATAAAACAACAATGTTCATTTTACTCAAACATATACCTATAAATAGCAAAACCAGAGAAACTTATTCAGAAACTGACTTGGTCTCTTAATTATTTTTTTTTCAAGAGCTGTATAAATACCGTACCAGTCAAAAGTTTGAACACAGCTTCTCATTCAATGTTTTTCTTTCTTTATTTATTTTATTTATTTATTTTCTACATTGTTGATTAAAAATAAAGACATCAGCACAATTAAGGGTCACTTATGGAATGATCTAAACCTGATCAACTGAGATGGTGATTTGAGATGATTTGGGATGTGCTAGATCTTCACTACATCTACTGTTCAGCACCTTCAGAAAACTCCTTCAAGACGCTGAGACAACTATTTAAGGTGACTATACCTCATAAAGCCACTGAGAAAATACCAACAGTGTGCAGATCTGTCCTCAATGCTAAAGGCTTTGACTATGGGGCTCTAGGAGTAAGTGTTTCAATTGAATGAAAAAGTTACACATTATATTAACATTTTGTACTATAGTACAATAATTATAGTCTTGTGTCTAAAACACAGGAAATGCTGACTTGATACCATTTTGCCCACACTGTCTCATTTAGAAGGCAGTGTAGAGGTGAAGTATAAGCTACTATAAGCTACGTCCTGATGTTGAGAGTGTGTGGACAGTTCACCGTTTAGCTGTGTTGTGATTAGCTGTTGGCATTTAATTCCATTACAATAGAAGGCTAGATGACTAAACACTGATTCAAGCATAAATGAGTTCCTTACTTTCTCAAAATCATGTTCAGGTAGACATAATTTCTTGCATTTTCATGCTTTCTTACATTTCAGGCATGGGGTTTCAGACACTACTGTTAGATAAAATTACTGCTGTATATAAAATTCATGTCTGGCCTAAATACGGCAATGTTTAATGCAGGAACAAGCTTATAGGCTAATTTTCATTCATCATTCATCAATTAGCAGGTTTCCTGTGCTAGCCTAATTAGATTTTCATTTCCACTAGTGAATCAATTCAATGATTATTTGAGCCCTACTTGCGAATAATATATCACATATCAACCATTCTCCCTTTTAGGAGAAATCAGTTTCTTTCTTTACTACTGTAAGTTATTTTATTTGAAACATTTAGAAGACTGATGTAGCCTCATCCTATCCTATCCTATCACCACCACTGTAAAAAAATAAGAGTTTGTAAGTTTCTCTACTTCAATCACTGTATTATTAGGCAGAGCATTTAGAAAGGTAGGTGGAGTTCCCCTTTGGCAGAATATAATAGTGAGACATGATTATTCCAGGTAATCCTTGAGTCACCACTGCCAGACACTGACTGTGCCTATGGCAGGCGGCAGACAGAGAGAGAGAGAGAGACAGAAAGAGATAGAAAGATAAATAAATAAATAGAGCGAGAGAGGGAGAGAGAGAGTCTTTCTTCTCATTCACTCTTTGTTTAGTCTCTAACTAATGTCCTCTTCTCTACTCTTCTTTCTTACTCTCTCCATCACTCTCCACCACATCTTCCTCTCCTCCTTTCTTGTTGAACTCGTCATCTTTATGTCTCTATTCCTCCTTTCTATCTCACTGTGTCTGTTCATCTTTTACCCTCCTCGCTATAGCTTCCTATATTATTTCTCTGTTGGAATTTCGGTGTTGGGGAGGATAAATGTGAATTACGTCATCCCCGGGATCTCCCTCCGCGCGCTGGAATTCTGGCGCCCCCACCGCTGGGTGTGGCTTTAACAATCAGATCCGTTACAGAGAGAGAGAGAACTAGCAGATAGAGAGGTTAACTAGCTACATCACATGGGAGAGAGATAGGTTGGATACCTCAATAAATAATCAGATAATAAAGGAACAAATCAGCGCAGGCTGGTTGATAAAAACACGAGATAGCTGAAGTGTGCGTGGTGAAGCCGGTTGGGGGGGCTGTACCCATTTTTTCCACTTCCTTTCGAGTTTTGGAGACTCTTAGTTTGAATCAGAGCAGCAACAGTTCGCCACATCGCTCAGCTCCTGAAACGACAAAATGCCTAAAACGGTGAGTATATATGACTTTAACTGGCTAAATCTGACTTTTCTCTTTGTTTTAACACAGGAGAGCGCTGGAAGTGTGTGTTTTAAGGTGAAACCGATTAAAATGAGGAGAAGAGGTTTTAGGGATGAGCTTTGGGACAAGTTGCTTCTTTTTTTGTTTGATAAAAACTCAGGACAGAGTTAATCTAGTGTTTTTAGGTGAAATAGGTCAGAACATGGGCAGTGAACAGCCGAGGATGTAACCTATGTGCTTTGGACAACAGTTGGCATTCTTTGGAGTTTTTTTTTTTTTTTTAATTTTCCGCCAACATGTTCCTCTCGCTGAATAGCTCGTCTATAGCAGGGCAGTGTGAAGCTCTATTTTTAGCAGAGGCTTTAATTAGTTAGTTAGTGAACAAATGAGGAGAGGAGCAACAGCAGTAGTCTCTCAGAGCCCGGGGTGGGAGAGGTGTTAACTTTTTGTTGTTGTTGTTCTGAGTGTAAACCAGTGGCTCATAGTTTATTATTTTTCCATAATGAATTAAAGTTTATTTTTTAGAAGGCCCGAGTTCATTCATCGATGCGTTTTTCTCTAGTGTTCCCTTTGTTCGCCTTTTAAACGAGCATTAACATTAAAATGGGCTTCCACGGCGCCGCATTAGCATCCGGATGTGTCTTTTGTTGTCGTGTTTTTTCCCCGCAGATGATGAACCGTTATTCGGTGTCAGACCTTAGCCCAGCTCGTTCCTGCTCTGTAAACGGGGGGCTGGCCTCGGTTCAGTCAGAGATAAGCGGGTAATACTATGTTTTGGGGGCGGCTCCTGCTAATTCTGTTACACGGGAAAGTCAGAAGCGCGTAAATCCGCACACTTTTTATTCAGTGTTTGATTAACGGAACTGAAGCGCTGCTGCTGCTGCTGGGCGACGTTGCGAGTTTCTCTCGCTGGTCGCTAGGGGGAGGGGCCGGAAGGAACTTTATGGCGCAATCGTCTTCTTTTTGTATTTTTTTCAATGCGCGTTTTGTTTTTGCACCCGTATTCCGGCGAGTCGCGGCTCGGATTGGCTGGCGCCTCGCGGCGTCGAGCATCCCATTCGTTCTACAGCGGCGCAAGCCCGCAGCGAGGGCGGAACCTGTCTCCTGGCAACGTGTTCTAGAACGGGCGAAGCGCTAGTGATGAGCGAACTCCCCGCCAATCAAAGTGCGGAAGGAGCTGGGCCTTCCGGAAAACGGGTGTGGAGAGTAAGAAATATCGCAATTTTCCGTTCAAAAGGCGTGGTGGCCCAAACTGAAATAGCAGAGCGGGACAGCGGGGCTCTGTAGGGTTTAGAAGATCGCTGGTTGGTGTTTTTCAGTGTCACAGATTCCACAAAAGTCACAGACTGTACACGCTGCTTTTGATAATGGATACAGAACAGATAGCTAGGCAATGTGCTTCAAAAGTTCATTATAAGAAAGTGATGGACTTCTATAGCATGGTGTTGACCATTTTTTGTTATTACAATTTAACTTTACTATTAATATTAATGCCAGTTGTAGACTGGATTTTCTCAGTTCTAATAGAAATTTTAGTTTTCTAACTACACATATTAATTATGTTTAGTATAGAACCATCTCGCATGTGTGTCCTTGTATATGAAGAGCCATTTCTAAAGGCACACACACACACACACACACACACATATATATATATATATATATATATATATATATATATATATATATATATATATATATATATATATATATACCCTCTCAGTGCATTAAATATATATATATATTTTACAAAAAATAAAAGTCATACCATAGAGGGTTAACCCGTTAATTTCCACGAGAACACATCTGGAGTTTATTACAGAGATATACAGAGAGTTTATTAAGTGTAAAGCTCAGTTTCGCAACCACGTCCTTAGTTCACTCCTTGTACAGTTAGTTATTCTTTGTGTCTTAACCCTTTCATATCTGAGTTATGTTATAGTGATTGATCAAAATATAGTGAAAATATCAAAATGGTATTTCCTGTCAGTAATGCACACAAAAAAATTCTAATAGTCTAATATAAAATCAATTAAAAAATGCAATTAATTAAAATAACATTTTTTGGTTTAGATCACATAGAATTTGTAAAATGTAGCACTTACTTTGCCATGTTGGCATGTCAGAGCTGCTGTTTTTTTCCAGTGCAGTAAGTGGGGCTAAGCTACTGTTTCAATGGCTTGAAAACCTTTTTATTGGCTAATTCATGGAAAAAAACAAAATACATTATGTCCATTTTAACGGATGCATGGTCTGAAAGGGTTAAATGTTAAAAACATTGCCTGTTCAGACAGGACTCTGAGGCAGGAAATAAGGCACCCAGTCATGTCAGAATTAAAGTTTAGCAATCTAGCCTTCTGTTTAATTAGGCTAAAATGCTAACTAATGACAACACAGCTTAGCACTCATATCTAGCAGTGTCAGAAAGTATTTTTTTATTTGATTTGAATACAGAGACGCTCTACACTAGCCTCCTCCTGGTGTGGGCAGCAAGGCATCAAGTCAGCATTTCTTCAGTGTTTCAGACACAACCATTGTTTATTTAGCTGCTCTACTTGCTTTTACACGATTAGCTAAAGTTAGCCTTTTGGTTTAGTCTGAATTAATCATATCAGCTAGAGGTAGCTTGCGCTGGCCTAAATTAAACCAGTTAGCTAGAGGAAGCTTGTAGAATAATCCTGTTGGCCTGTGTTAACCTGAATTAAACTATTATTCAAGTTTAGCTTGAGATATATTGTTAGCCAGAAAAGTTCATTAGTTAGCAGTCAGAATTTAATGCTGTGGTGGTCCTGTGGGCTTTCATTAGGCCATTAGCACTGCCTTAGCAAGTTAACTAAGGCTAGCATGCTAGATTAAAGTTTGATATCTCACAAAAATATTTATATGGTTCAGTCAAGTACCTCCCATGTCTGCCTTTTGATGTTCGCCCAGAAGTTCAGATGATTTATGGTTCGGATATGTAAGTTTCATCCAATATCAAATCCAGAAGATTAGGGCTCAACACTAACATAAGAAAGAGTACTTTGATAAATAATGATGGTGGAACCATTTTCTATTCTCTGACTACACATATAATTTCTATATTGTAAAGAACCATCTACACATGTTTGTTCTTGTATATGAAGAGCCATTTCTAAAGGCACATACCTTTTTTTTTAGCATTCAGCTGTTTTGTAAGATTTGGCTTGGCTCTCGAAATTCTCTTTACTAAGCGAACCCTTAAAGAACATTATTTTAAGTAAGTAGTCAGTTCCTTGCCTGCAAGGCGGTACTGAAGCCTCGCAGTCACAGTGTGCTGTGCTGGTGGTTGAAGTTTCCTGTCTCCATCTTGCTCCCCAGTGCACTGATGTAGAGATATGAGATTCTTAGATCTTGCGTCATTAGAGTGACACAGTTCATTGAATCGTGTGCAGATAGTCCTTCTGCTGCAGTTAGTTCATTAATATCAAATAAATGTGGTTCACATGACCTATGAGTTTGCCTGATCACAAATTTGAAGCACTTTTCAAAATGATTAAAACAAACAACTTAACAGCTGCATTCTTTCACTAAGATTATCTTTAAAGCTGTTGAGTTTACATGGATTTCTGTGGAAACGTGCACTCAAACTGTAATTACAGTCAGTGGCAGTGGACAAATAGCTATTTTATTGAACGCGAGGTAATGAAACTCAGAGATGTAAGTCCGGATGCGACTAAAATTACCGGGGAACCACAAAGTTTAGCGAAAAACAGTAGGTAATTCAGCCTGTAATTTTCTTAGAGGACGTCTGAGAAAAACACATACATGGTCGTTCTGGATGGGAATAAAATCACAGAAGACCACTCATAAAAGAGAAAATTACCCCAGGACCCCTTTAGAATCCCGTCCGGTTAGGGCTTAAGTGTCATTTTTTTCCACACGGGATCACAAATTCTTTACCGAAGCAATAGATAGTCTAAATGCGTATCAAAAAAACTAAAATGGGTACTGTAACCATACAAAAATATACACACAAACCTAACGTGTCAGTGAGGTTAAGTTGTAGAGAGAGTTATATTTCTACTGTAAATACAGTAAAGTTCGGTAAAGGTCTAGAATATGCTGCTGTTCTAGTTTAAACACAGCAGTAAGGTCATGTAAATTTGTGGAGTGTATAGTTCCATTCAAAAGTTACATTTGACCTAATAATTGAATGTTGTAATTTAAAATTGTAACATCAAAATGATTGTAATATATACTTTGGTAAGTGTTGCAGTCTTTCATTATGGTGAATATTAATAGCACGCTCTAAATGTAGATATTGTCATGTAAACTGAGGCGTTTGTTATATCTGAATATTAATAGCACACTCTAAATGTAGGTATTGTGGTATTAACTGAGGCGCGTGTTACAGTCATTAGGGTTGAATGGGATTAATTTGTACTATTAGTTCTATGAACTTGTCCAGCTGAGCAACAGTAGCTACGGAAGGACACATGGGGGTGGAGTCAGGAGAGAGGGACTAGTTGACATTCCCAGACTGGGATTTGTGTGTATGTGTGTGTAAGTTGAACTCCCTCTAAGAGTCTCTCACAGTGACTCAAGGTTTCTGTGCTTACATCACTTCCTGTTTTACCGTTTCCTGTTCTGGGCTGGCCGGGTTTGACGCCGCCACTTAGTAACCTTATTTGGAGTTTCACAGAGCAGCTTCACACACACACACAGACACACACATACACACACAGACATGCACAGTGCTGTAGTGAATACTGAATGCAGCCCCTCTTCCTGTAGGCACAGGCCCACTCTAGTAAACCACTCTTTTTCTGCATGCTCTCTCTCTGCCTACTCCTCCACTGCCTCTTTGCTCTCACATTCTCTCCTTCCTGCTTATTCTTTTCTTCCTGTTTTTTCTCTCTGTCTTTTTCCTGTAGTCTGTTCTCTCACTCTTGCTCATTTTGAGGCACTCGTTTGTCCCTGCTCTCTCAGAAGGCCTCAGTTTAATGCACTGAGAGGGTAAGCACTTAAACATACCTCAGTCTGTGGGCTGATCTGACCACGCTGACCAACTTGCTCCTGATGATCATTGGAGAATCTCAAGGAATCAGTCAATCCTACAGTTCTTCCATTTTCTTCTCACCATTTTTACCATTTTTTTCAACGGCTTTGACAATCGACACACCCTTTGATTTCACAATGGTCTTTTATTGAAACAGTATGTGAGAAACTTCACATTATCAGCTCTTTCACTTTCTCAGCTCTGAATACATACACAGTTCTAATTCAACACCATTTTATTGGAAGTACTTATGCTGTAGAGGTGTGCCAAAAAATCGATTCACATAAGAATCTTGATTCTCATTTACTACGATTCAGAATCGATTTAAAATGTCCCAAAATCGATTCTGAGGGGCGGGTTTTAGACTGATTTTGGGCTGGGTATTTTTGTTGGACCTGGCAACCCTGGGGATAGCGCTTGTCCCTTCAAACGGAGATCTTCCAGACACACACAGAGCGTAGGTGTTTGAGAATCACCGGTAAGATGGCAGAACAAGCATTATATTACCTTAGATTAACGTGTAGTTTTAATGTTTTATGGCAGAATGCTTCATAACAAGCATAAAAAAGATCGCTAGTAGTTAGTTTCAGTAACTGTTAGCTAGCTAACTAGCTAACTTTCCAGTTCCACCTTAAATAACGCTACAGGTGGCAGCGGGCTGCAGCATTTAAGGCGGAACGGAAAAATACAATAAGCTAATCAGAGCTAATTTCAGCTCCTCATCACAGAGGAATTAAGGAATGGACAATATGAATTAATTTCTCCACCTCCTGCTCCCTTTCTGAAGAAATACAACGACCTTAAATTAACTAGTTAATCAGCAGCTGCTCCTGAACTTTAGCGCTCCAGTGCTATCATCACATCAGCCCAGCAGCGTCACCTACACACCACCGCTAGTAGCCTGGTAATAAAGCAGTGTTATTTATTATTTATTTATTGTTCATTAACGTCATTGTGATATCCCAGTGATTCCTCTGTCACTGAGGACCCACATTCCTGCACATTTTATTGTTTTTGTAACACATTACCTGCTTCAGGACCAGTGTATATTTTGGAGGCTTTTTTCAATAAGATTCATAAGCCAGAAGCAGAAATTTTTATAAATCAAATCGTTTTGAATCAAAAATCGATTTTGAATCGAATCGTGGCCCCCAAAATCGGAATCGAATCGAATCGTGAGATAGTAAACGATTCCCACCCCTATTATGCTGTCCTTAGTGTTCCTCAAGAAGTTCCTACTTTCAACTTGAGTAAAACGTGATTTGTGTTTAAGTCATTTCAGTCATGGGAAAATTAAATGCCCTTTTTACTTACCGGTACTTCTCTTTTCTGTTGCCAATAAAAAAGTGCAAATATATTTGGCACTGCAACAAAGAAGAGATCAAAGTTTTAGTATTAGGTGATCACTGTTTTTATTCAAAAGTATAAGAATTATCAGTTTTTTTCTATTGTGTATCAGACAAAACCATTAAAAATATTTAAATGTTCCTATGTTGCTGCTAAATAAGTAAAATATGACAAGTTTAAAACACAGTTGTTGACACTGATTAAGAAAAAACTGATTTTCCAACTAGTAAATGCAATTTTGGCTATGTTTGCATCCTGATATTACCAGACTAGGTAACTATAATAAGATATTTGCCTCAGTGCAACACATATCTGATTTTTTCAGGGCTGTGTGGACATGTTCCCATGTCCAAAATCAGATTTGAGTTCAGTTTGACATGAATGCGAACTTGCAGATCAGATTTCATGCATCTGTTTGCCTGTATGCATGTCCTTAGATGCATGGTGGAAAAAACAGCTTTGATGACGATCAGTAGAAGGCAGATAAATGTATGTATTTAAAATATGTTTTTGTTGTTGGTGATAAAGTCGATTTGTGTAATCATCTCAGTGGACACGTACACAGCAAAATGTAAGAGTTTAATTTAACACTGTCCTAGATAACATATGGCCCCACAGTGTTAAAATAACTCTACCGCAAGAGTTAACATTTTAGAGTTAATTCAACACCGTATGGAATCATATATTAACCCTATGTAACCCTCATCAGTGTTTATATTTTGGAGTTAATTCAACACTGTATGGAATCATATATTAACCCTTTGTAACCCTCATCAGTGTTAATATTTTAGAGTTAATTCAACACTGTAGGGTTGTTAAACAGTGTAAAACAACAATTGTTGATTATATTGTTACATTTAAATTTTAAAGTTGGTTTGAATTCATTTTTGTGTATTTTCTGACTTTTACCCAAAAAACTATATACCAGAGTATCTATAAAACATTATAAAATGTGAGCTATACCACAGAATAAATTACCTTTTTATACTATCTAAGCTTTATTAAAAGCAGTGGTTCTCCCATAACACAATAACTCTTGGATGGAGACCCTTATCCACCATCCAACACAACACCAAGAGGGTGAATAACGCTCCATCAGGGGAACCACCACAACTAAGCTAAACTACACACACACACACACACACACACACACACACACTGCAGAATAAAGAGGCAGAGCCTGTTAGAGTTGAATTTTAACTCTGAATAATAACACCAACTCTGTGGATTGTTTATCACTGAGGTTTGTTAGAAAAACTCCCAGAGAGTTAAAACATGTTTACACTGTGATTTTAACACTGTGGATATTACTGTGTATGTGTGTTTTTCTGGGACAGATTTGATTGCATTACAGGCAGAGAAAGGTAATTTACATTTATGAATGTGAACAGTCAAGAGAGCCAAATCCGCTCCGAGCAAAAATTTGAAACTGATTAATGAGGCCTGTAATGTGAATGTAGTATTTGTGCTAGTGTTCATGTGTACTCAAAATATAATATTTCTAACATGACTTGAAGGCAGAGTAAGTACAGTTGTCTTCAGTTGGCACAGAGATGCAACTGAGCATAACAGATGGCATGACTTTATGTTGACTTGCATTACTTTTATATGCATACATCTGTGCATCCCAGTGAGTTAACCCTTGCAGGCAAAATAGACCAGCCAACACTCAAAAACTGGAAGTACCCAACAAACTGAAGAAATTCAAGTTTTTTTCATACAGTTTAAAGCAACTAGTCCAAGCAAGTTAATGTACAATACCGCTGAGGAAACGTACAGTAGTGTTCAGATTTATTTTTCTATTGACCTTTTTCTATATGACCTTTTTCAAATGCAGAGAGTCTTGTTTCCGGTTAGTAATGTTAAATCACTTCCTCTCTAAACATCTTAAGCAGAAGCAGTCTGGTGTTGTAATGCTATAACATTTGCGTTCCTAGGAGACAAATGGAGGAAGAAAACAGGAAAATGTGAACTCAGACACTTTATAGTATTGCATAGTCTATTAGTATACAAGAATTTTTTTCTCAATTTTCTCAAACGACTTAAAATAAGGTGTGACTGATTAAGGTTGTTGTTCCTAACATAAGCAAAGTAGGTTGGGAATTGCCAAGACATCAATTCTCAAAGGCTTTTTGCCCTGAAATTAGATACCTTTACTTGATAAGTTGCTATTTTTTTGTGTGGTTTGTACACTAAACGTCATGTCACGGGCTCACAAATGTCACATTTGTGACAAGACCTTTCACTAGGAGGAAACCGTGATGAGTCCGTCTGCTCTCCAAAAACAAGTTTTGTCAAAAAACACACATGAACTGATGCGATACCGTGGGCGAAAACCATATTTTCTCCCAAAATGGATGTCCTTAAGAAATCCATATACAGGCAGAAGGACTCTTTCTTTTAGCCATATTTATTGATGTTGTATAACTCCACCCTTGGCTTTATCCCCAGAGTCTTGTGCTGTAAAAAAATTATATTAAATATGCTATTTGATAAACCTCCAAGAGTTTTTGAATATCATCTTGACCATAATAGTTCCACTGAACTGCAATTTCTTAATAACATTTTGCAATGTCATCACAAGCTAAAAAGCATAGCTGTCTTCTTATGACCTCCCCCTCTCTTGTGGTCACCAGTTACTTTTATTTACAAATATATAGACAGTTGAAGAGGATCCCAGGACGGATGAAGATTCACAGGATTTATACAGCTTGTAGAAAATTAAGGGTTTAGTTAAAATAGTGGCCAATCCTTTGAGTAAAACAGTACAATAATCATGTAGAGACTGAGTGTGAAAATTTTGAGTTATTAGTCTGTTGCACTGGTCTGTGGATGGTTCCAGTAAAGCCCTGCTCCCACATTCTTGTCTGGATGTAAAGTAGGCCTACTTGTAAAACATTCCAGTCCTTTTTCCACCAGTCAGGGTCATCAGCACTCAGCACACACTTTACTAATCTACAGTAAAACCCAACAGAATGCCATTTCAGGGTGGCAGGTGCAGACACAGTTTGTGTTCTGGACACAGTGCTGGTTGTAGCTTTTTAAAAAAATGTAGTAAAGGGATAGGGGGGGGGGACTGCACAGTGTGTTGGGGGATTAACATACATGCTCACACACACTCAGACAGGGGCAGATTAACAGCCTTTAATAAAGCAGAGCTGTGGGCGGTTTGGGAGAAAGTTCTGGAGATTGCTGAACTGATCGCATCTCAATGGAGGAACACCATTACACTGTGCACCTGCTTTTGTTCGACAGATTGTGAGTCCAAACTTGTGTGTGTTTGTGTGTGCATGGGTTGGGAGTAAATATTTTGAGAGAATTCTGCTAATTCTGATAGGATATATTTGTAAAAGGTGAGAAAAGTAGGAAATAGTTGTTTTAATCTACATTGATTTTGTGTCATGCACTTGGGCAATATGATAATATTTTAGCATTACTGGAATAAATTGTGTTGTCAGTAGGACTTTAGGACTGTAGGACTGTAATTACGTTATTGACTTGTCATACAATTAATGGACATGACATGAAATAGTCTTTTGTCTGAATGATTGTACGTACATACATAACAATGAACAGTATATTAGCCAGTCATGCAATGACTAATGCTTCAATAACTGAGATGCCATACAAACAGTGTGGACTGCAAAGGGTCCAAATCCATGATTTAATTAAAATTTTGTTGTTTTTAAAAGGGTACAATTGATTTGTTATGCTATTATATTTACATTATATCATTGCCATTTAAATAGTCTCAAAATAACAATAATATCGTTCATCGCAGTAATTTCTGGGACAATATATCATCCACAAAAAATTATTTTTGTGACCGGCCTAGTTGTCAGGATAAGTAATGTGTGGTATAATTTTTTTAAATGTGTCATATTGTCTAAACATGTAACAGATGTATAAAGTGTACATCTTTACCTGAAGTAAAGTAACATAAACTGCACAAGATGGCTTCTGTACCATACAATGTTATTTTAAAACTGAAAGATTGCATACAAGTGAACACTGTACAGTTTTAAATCAATAATGTTAAACTCTCAGTCTGACAATTCCAAATCCTGGAGGGGAGCTGGTTAGCATTAGCTTAGTTAGCAGCACAATAATGTTCTGTTCTCCACAGAAAACAGTAGAATCTTTTTGACTGATACTTCACTCATAAACGTTTAGACGAGCTGAGAAAGACTACTGTTGGAATAACAGAAGCTGAAATTAAAGTTTTTTTTTCCATTACATGTTGGTACTCTAGCTCAAACGCTACGATGATTTTGATGCTATTTTGTTAGTGGGGTATTTTGTTGCCAAGATAAGTAATATACTGTTCTGAGTAAGTCTGTGTGGTATACAATTTGTGAAAATGTTATACCAACTCAAAATATCACAAATTTATATGGTATTACCTGGAGCAGAGAGTAGCATAAACTGCGCAACATGACTTCTGTACCATTCAGTGTTATTTAAAACTGAAATATCTTTACTTAGAAAATTTAGTTTCTTACAAGTTCACAGACTAAATAAACAATGTAAAGTTTTAAACCAATAATTTAATAAATGTTAAACCGCAGTCTGTCCATTACAAATGCTTAACTGCTGCTAATCCTGGAGGGAAGCTGGTTAGCATTAGCTTAGCTAGCAATACAAAACTGTTCTGTTCTCCACAGAAAACACTCCAGACTTTCTGACTAAAAATTCACTTATAAACATTTAAAAGAGCTGAGAAGGGCTCAGCCTAAGCTATTGCTGTACTGTTGGAATGACAAAATCTGAAATTAAAGGTTTTTTAAGCTAAGCTAGCCTTTGATTAGCCAGCTCGGCTAATTACAGGTCCCCCAAGTATCAGACAGCTCAGAGCAGCTGCTCATGAATACCTGACCAAAGTAATGACTATAAAAAGTTAGGCGACTGGTGTTGGAGTGACAGAAAGGTGTTTACAATCATAGCCAGCTGGCTAGCCTTAGATAAGCTAGTTAGCTAAGCTAGCTAACACCCCATCACAGACTGTGCTTCAGCTAACCGAGGCTCAAATCACACAGGTCTGCCAAGATAAGCTCTCATATCTGAGAGCACACTGTCGAGTGAACAGTGTAAGGAGCATTTGGACTGTTTGTGGCACATATATTGTAGGATTACTTGCTATCACTTTCACTGAGATTTACCACAGTGCTAAAAATGTGCTATGGTTTTGTTTTTTTTTCTTCTGTTTCCACAGCGTGACATCACTAATTAGTGAGCTCCTACGGTGCTCCAACACTGCAGCCATCTGAAATGCACATGAATGCATGAAATGTTTTGGCCATGTACAAAATTAACATCCTCATTTGGCATGCAGTGTGCAGTAGTTCTAAGTATTGTGTCAGTAATTTAGGAAGGCTAGAGTAGAGTTAAACATCTTTGGATTGACAAACAAAGCTAAACTATGATAAGGTAATTTGATGGAAATGTAAATCATTTTAAAATGCATTTTACTGTGAAAATATTTGACTTGCTGGACAAACTGGGTATCCATTTGAAAAATTAGCTTTGCCTCTTGCCCCTTAGACTGTGTTCTAAACTCAATGAAGGCAGTCTGAGACGTGCTTGTAGATGTAGATGTAGATGTGTAGTTAAGTCTGGCTCAACCTTTTGTCTCTAATACATAGACTGAAATGTGCACATTTGAAAACAGGGCGGACACTTCTGGCCTCATGTCTATTGAATAAAAATCATTTGTCATTTAGATTAACTAGAATATTAAGTGCTATGTCGTAAGGATTCTTTAATAATGCCAGTGGTTCTGTATAGAAATATGACCATTTGGAAGCTTAAACGTTTATTTGAAAACCTCTTGTAGATGTCCCTTCATGAGAAAAATAGTTTTATTAGGCACTAAGGAGCGTTCCTATATTCTGACTGTATAATCATATATAAATTTAGAACCATATTTATGTTGAATGTACTGTATCAGTGCAGTGTTTTTTGTACCGTACACAATCTGGCAACCATTGCTACAGAGGAGCGAATTAGTGGGCAGAGCTTGAATAGGTTAAATAGCTTGGATCTTGGATGTGTGAGGAGGTGGAGCTTCAGATTTATTTCTGATTGGATAAAAGACGTGTTTTCTTGATTATATGATAAGTGTGTGTGTAAAGCTGTGTGTGTTTGACCCATAGGATGGCTAACAGGAGACTGAATTGTGTGTGTGTGAAGGTGAAAGAAGGCAGTGTCAATGTCCTAAAAATAGCAGGAGAAACTTTGGTGGCCTCATAGTACTGACCACACCCGACACACATACACACACACCCTTCCTAGGCAGAAGTGTGTTCTGAGTTGCTGTTTCATGAACGCACAAACTATTTTTAACCAAAAAAGCACTTCTGACTACACCAATCCAGAAAGAGAGAGAGAGAGAGGAGATGACTGATGCTGCCTCCTTATAAGATGATTTTTCCTAAGCGGAAATGAAAGAGAGGAAATTGTAAAAGAAAAAGAAGATGGACAGAAAAAAAGAAAGAGATGTAAAGAGCTAGTGATGGCAGAGAGATCTAAAAAGAAAGAGGGAAGCGAGAGCCCGAAAGCCTAAAAAGAGGGATAGAGATGAAAGAGAGGGTACTGAACAAAGTGGAACAAAGACACATAATCCAAGAGAGATATGGGCCTAAATAGAGAGGGCGAGAGACAGAGTAAGAGAGAGAGAGAGAGAGGTAGAGAGAGAAAATGATAGACATATAGAGAGAGAGAGGTGGGCCTAAACATTGAGAGTGTTGAGAAAGTTCTTCTTGTTCTCTTGCTGTTCCAGTTCGCTGATGTAAGCCACTGAAATGACTCACACACACACATGCACTCACACAGGCCAAACTCACATGAGTCACTTCTCAGACTGGAGCCAGTCCAGTGCCCATTGGCCCACTACCAAGTGAAGCATCTTGAAACTAACACACACACACTTACACACATGGGTGAGATTGCCACACATTCTGGGCCACTTCAATTTAGTGTACAGTTATTTCACAGTCCTGTATAAAACTCCTAGTTCTGAACACTGTACTTTACAGTGTAAAATCAGCTTACAGATGCTGTGCTGACCAACATCACATCTGCCCACCCCTGCGAGAGCAAGGACATAGTTACTTAGGATCATAAAGGGCTAAAGCATAGTAGTGCCTTAGCCCACTGGTCCACTCAAAGCCCCCACTTGATTTATTTTATTCATAAAATCATTTTTTTTATCATTATTTTATTCCTACCTGACTACAGGACAGTATTGGGGATCCTTAAAGAGTCACTTAACTTGAATTATTCCATGTATTTTGGTATGCAGGCACATCACAATATGCAGATTAGTAAATTAATAATACCATCCAACCTTCTGGGACTCATTGCTATCAGAGGCACACTGCTGCTGCTGCGGCTCAGCCAATCAGCTCTCCCCCCTGCCCTGCCTCTAAACCCATACATCACCCAGTGCCCCTCCCAAACTACGCCTCCCAATTTATTTAGCTTTTTGAAATATGAGCTGAGGGTGGTGTCAGCAAAAATCAGGGGGTTTAGTTACCCTTTACCCTTTAGGTTTTTGACATGCTTGTTCACCTGTTGCCTAACTTTACCATTTGCCAGACCAGTTATGCATGGTGGATTTGATCAGCAATAATGGCTTGCATTAACAACCCATGGTTTTATCACCCAGTGACAACAATCTGTTTATGTCTGATCGGAAGAACTCAAACACCTGGACACTATGAACCATCATAATTAGAATATACAACATATAGAAAACACCTTACATGCAACATTTACAATGAACAGCCCACCCCCCCATTAGTTTTATACTACCTAATTTATTTCTGGGAGTCCAAACATATAAAACATTACTTTTATATCAGTCAGTAAAGTGTAATAAAAAAAAACCATGTAAATGTATATTATTCGATATTATAAATTAATAATTTCTGAACTTCAAACATTGGGTGTTTTGTATTGGTCAAGTTCTAATTAGTATTTAATTAACGTATGTATGTGTGTGCGTGTTTGGTCTATTTTCTGTAACCGTGAAACTCCCCTCATTCACTCTAAACAGCAGACACAGAGAAGAGGGGAGGGGGTGTTTTTTGAAGGGGGGGGGTGGCTTCTGTAATCAGGCTCACAGCTGGTAGATAAAGCAGGGCATTGTGGTCCGGCAGCACACGGGGGTGTGGGCCTCAGCTCAGCTATTTATTACCTTCCCTCGCTCTCTCTCTCTCTCTCACACACACAGTCAGAAGCTATTAACACACACTGCTCCACGCTGACAGCGCTGTGCAGAATGTGCTGAAGTTCAGTGTTACAGCTGTTTAGATGAGGAAGCGTAAAATCAGATGTGTCATTAAAACGCTTGTGCTATTTTTTAACCCTTTCAGACCTACTGCTTTTCCATACATCTTTACCGTAATGTGCTTTCTGGCAGCAGCAATATTATAATAATAGTATAACTACATTCCAGAATACTACACAATCTGAGATAATACAGCATACAGCACTCAATAAACACTTTTACACCCTCAAATTAAAAGTACTAGCCCACAGAGAACCTTAATAACTCTCTAGGACAAAGAACTCTCTCTAGTCCATGAGCGACCTCAAGAACCATGCTATACTCAAGAATAGGAGACAGCAGTCCAAAAACCACCTGACTAAGCACTTCTAAACATGAGAATTAAAGATTCAGGACTTAAAGATCCTTAATAATCATTTCTGAATTCTGAAATAGGAGATTTACATCTATGAAGATCCTAAAAACTCCTGAATTCTGGAATAGGACATATTAGGCCATGGAGATCATTGATGTACACTTATGAATTCTGAAAAAGGGATATTAGTCTTAAAAGATCCTAAATAAACACACTTGAATCCTGTAATAGGAGGTATATGTCTCTTAAGATCCTTAATAAACACCAATATCTATTAGAATTTGAGATATTAATCCATAAAGATTGTTATTAAAACACCCCTATACTGAAAAATAGGAGATATAAGTCTGCAAAGATTGTAAATAACACTCCTATACTGTACACACTTGAGATATTAGTCCTTAAAGGCCCCTAATAAACACAACTGAATTATGTAATAGGAGATATTCTCTTAATAAACACTCCTGAATTCTGGAATAGCAGATATAAGACCTTAAAGACTCTTAGTAAACACTCCTGAATTCTGGAATAGCAGATATAAGACCTTAAAGACTCTTAATAAACACTCCTGAATTCTGGAATAGCATATATTAGTTCTTAAAGTTTGTAAATAACACTCCTATACTGTAGAATGGGAGATATTAGTCCTTAAAGACCCTTAATAAACACTCCTAAATTCTGGAATAGGAGATACTAGTCCTTATGGACTCTTAATAAACACTCCTGAATTCTGGAATAGCAGGTATTAGACCTTAAAGACCCTTAATAAACACTGCTGTGCTTTAATTATAAAAGGGTACATTAATGACGTTAAGTTTAAGAGATTAAAATGTAATATTTCAGTGTCAGCCAAAGTTAAATGTAAGAGGTTACAATTATTATGTTATTAAATAAGTTAATACATGTATAAGTTAATATATATCATAACTCTGTATGCTTTTTTGACTAGTGATAAATAATCTCTCAGCTGAAAAGGGTGATGTCTGATTGGCTGTCCCTGGTTACCACAGGATGTGATCAGTGTTTTTTTTTATAGTGGAGTGACGAGCGACCCAAAGTTAAAAAGGGATACGCACAGAGAGAGAGAAAGAAAGGAAGATGGTGGTACCTCTTTCCAGTCTTCCTTTGCTCTGTTTCCTTTCATTGTTTTTATCTTACTCAGAATTCCAGAGTGTGATCAATCATGTTACACACACACACACACACACACACACACACACACAGATACACGTATGAATCATATCAGTATTTCACAATCAAGATGATAACTGAGGTATTTTTTTTCTGAACATGTTCAGTTAAAGTTGTTGATGGACTGGTGTATGTGTGTGTATGTGTGTGTGGTTTGGTGTGTTTATTCTGTGGTTAGGACATTTTACAGTGGCTCTTGTATGAACAGCTGGTGTTTGCTGATTGTTTTGTTCATTTTCTTTTATAGTTACTTTTTCATTTTTTGCTTGATCCTCTGTTTTTATTATTGTTTACATATTCTTTCTTTATTGTTTCATAAAGCATATGTTTGTTCTCATGCAGTTACACTTGATTTGCTCACTCACACGTTTGTTTCTGTCTGTTGCAGATCAGTGTACGCGTGACCACGATGGACGCAGAGTTGGAGTTTGCCATCCTGCCGAATACCACCGGCAAACAGCTCTTTGACCAGGTGCATATGTGTGTGTGTGTGTGTGTGTGTGTGTGTGTGCGCAAGAGGTAATTAATGCTGTTGAATGATAACTTTTTGTTTCTCTCTCGTGGACAAACAAGAATGCCTCTTGAATGACCCTGTAGTTATGTTAGCCCCATAGTTATTATGCAATTACATCCAAACAGGGTAAAAATAGGTCTGGAATATCAATGGGATACATTGATATACCAGAAGTACTCCTAATTTTACCCTAAATATTCTATGGATTCACAACCAAATGTAGCTCATAGTTATTTCAGAATTACCCCTCAATGCACTCCATAACCAATACAGAATTGTCCCCAAATTTACCCACATTGCTTCCCAAATTTACTGCATACTTGGTCTAGAATTACTCCCAAATTTAGTCCAGAATTACCCCTAAAATTATTGCATAGTTACTCTGGGTAGCTCCAAATTCAGCCCAGTCACAACAGAATTACCCCCAACCCTATCACACAGTTACTCCAGAATTACTCCTTAAATGTACCCCAGAGTAGCTTTAGAATTATGTCCAGATTTAGTGAATAGTTTAATAATTCCAACAGAATTACCCCCGAATTTACCCTCTCTTTACTAGAATAATTTACTGCAGAGTTACTTACCCTTACCAGAATTACCCTCCAATATAGCCCATAGTTACCTCAGATTAACCCCCAAAATTGATTGCATAGATAGTACAGAATTACTTTTACATTTACCCTGTAGTTGCTCACGAATTACCCCCAACTTCACCATAGTTACTCCAGAATTACCCCTAAAATGTTTGCATAGTTACTCTAGTTACCTCAGAATTTAGCCCAATGTTACTCACAAATGACCCCCAAATTTACAATAGTTACTTCAGAATTACCACCAAAATTATTGCGTAATTACTCCAGTGACTTCTGAATTTAGCCCAAAATTACCTCAGATTTACCCCAAAAATGTATTGCATAGTTAGTACAGAATTACTCTCAAATTTATCCTATAGTTACTTGCAATTTACCCCCAAATTTACGATAGTTACTCAAGAATTACCCCTAAAATTATTGCATAGTTACTCCAGTTACCTCAGAATTTAGCTCATAGTGACCACAAGATAACCCCCAGATCTTGAGCATAGATAATCTATAATTACTCCTCAGATTTACCCCACAGTACTCTACTCTATGTTAGAATTATGCCCAAAATCACACTGTAATAAGGCTGGAAACAGCTGTATATGTTAAGTGTGATGTGTAAGTGTTTAATGTCAGTCATTCAGTCCATCAGAACTGAAGCAGCTTTGACTGTGCTGCAGAGACTCAGCGCTGCGGAAACCCCCCGTAATTCTACCATTTCCTTCCACCATGACCATCTCACTCTGCCTGCTGCGTGCACTTTCACTCTCTCTCTCACTCACTTTCTCTCTAAATCTCTCTCTCTCTCTCTCTCTTTCTCACTCTCTCTTACTGGAAGAGAGCGTTCAGAAATGCTGAGGTAGAGTTGGGCGTGTGTTCATCATTCTCTGTAAACTACAAATTATTTGTTTAAAGGGAAGTCTCTCTCTTCTCTTTTTGTCTCTTTTGCTCATCTTTTCCCCTCCCTTCTTCCCACTTCCCCTTTTTTCTGGCTATCCTTTCCTTTCCTTGCCTGCCCCTCCCTCTCTCTCTCTCTCTCTCTCTCTCTTTCTCCTTCACTGAGGTCTTACTCATTCTATCCTTCGCCTCGTTGCAGTCGCTCACTCTTAAACACGATAATGACCTGCTTTGTTCAACACAACCTTTCATTAGACATGCGTGCACACACACACACACACACACACACACACTCAGACACACATACATACAGAGCGTTCATTCATTATGTAATCATTTTTGAAATGAGTTTCCAGAATGTTCTGAGCCACGTTCATACACTTCTTTATGACTGAATTCAGTGCTGCAATATTTCTCAACCAGTTTGACCACCGTCACACGTGCCAGACTTCACATTTCTACCCAGAAAAGAAGCCAAACAACCTTTGATGCCAACACATTTAGTCAAATGCTCTTAGCACATTCTAGAGTGCAACACTAATGACAAGTGGAAGAATGATCAATTTACTCCAGAAATACCCAAGAATTGAAGCAGTTACTCCCACAATAACCCTACAAGTTCCTCTAGAATTTTTTCAATAATTTCAACAGTTCTCTAAGAGTTACTTCCAGAATAACCTCACAATTACTCCCAGAATAATCTCAGAGTTACTCTCCGAATTAAACAATAATAGCACTAGAGTAGCAATAGAGTTAAGGTACTACCAGAATTACCCTAGTCACAAAAGACTTTCACCCAGAATATCCCCAAAGTTACTCTCAGTATTATCAAAGAATACACAGAATTACTCAGAATTACCCAACAATTGCACTACTTATTCCCAGAATAACCACAGTTGCTCCCATAAATACTCAAGTTTTTCTAGAGTTACTCCCAGTGTCACCACAGAATTTAAACCCAATTATCCAAGACTAACATTTTCCAGAATATCTAGCGCTGAATTATCCAAGAAATAATTGTTATCACAGAGTTACTTTCAGAATTACCTCAGAGTTACCACAGATACAGTGGTATGAAAAATTGGGCACATCTGATCATTTTCATGTTTTCCTTTAAAAATCATTGGTTGTTCGGATCAGCAATTTCAGTAAAATATATCATATAACAGATGAACACAGTGATATTTGAGGTGGGAAATGAAGTTTATAGGATTTACAGAAAGTGTGCAATATATATATATATTTTTAATTCGGCAGGTGAAGAAATCACATTTAATATTTAGTATAGTTTATTTTTTCTTTAGCCCCCCACCCCCCCCACACAGACACATACATTTAACCCTCATTTTCACAGATTAACCCCAGTGTTGCTCCAGAATTACCTTTCTCCAGTTTCACTTCCTTAAAAAATACCCAGTTGCCCTATAGTTTCTCTAGACTTATACTCAAATGAATCCACAGCTAGGCTAAAGGCCAGTTTATGCTTCTTTATTGAATATATACTGTAGCATACACATACCCTAGGCATTGCCTCGTACCCTTGCACATATTTATGTTTACCAAGTCCACAAGTAGATTAAAATGCTCTTTTGAGAACTGACTATTAAAGGCAAATTTATGCTTCTGCGTTGAACCTATGCCGTAGCCTATGCGCCGCCGCATACCATACACCATAGCCTACACCAGGGGTCAGCAATTGAAACATCTGGCCTGTGAGGTTGTTAAACTATATTGAAAAAAAAAAAAATAAAACAAAGTGCTTCTCTGGTGAGATTTTGTTTACATACCTCCTCTTTCTCTTGGTCGTGCTCGGCGTGACTTTCCCGTTCTCGTTTTTTCCACCCATTCTTGGGTTCCCTGTCTTTTTGTAAGGGCGTTTTTTTCCAGGCTGTGTCTCAATTCATTAGCCGGGGCAGTGGTAGTGTTTTGGCCTGCAACCCTGACAACACGGGTTTGATCCCGTGTGAGAAGCGGTGTTTTTATTTATTTATTTTTTCCTTTCTTCTTGGGTTTACCTGCTTTGAGATCAACTGTTCTGTAATTGGGTTTAATAACCCTCTGGGCTGGAGCACTTCATCCCATCACACTCCATTTTCCAAAACAGTTTCCAAGCCACGTAATAGCTTGGAAAATATCTGTCCCGCGGCCTACACCTTAGCTCGACGCACACCTCCCTGGCAAATGTAACTATGCGGTGCGCAATGTACTCGTGTTCCCACCCACACATTCATGAGCAATAAGCCAAAAACATACCTGAACACACTCCATTTCCAGATCACCACGCCCATCAGTGTAGATATATTTGCAAACTCCATCTTTATTTTAATGGCGTAGGTGCTGGGCGTGAAAATAGACTATTGACAAGGTGTGAGATAGCAGTGAGCATCATAACGTGCCTTGCGCAGAGTGTAAAACAGGGCTCTCACACTTGTATGGCTTCTGATGCTGTATGTTCATGTTATCTATAGTCATGTACTAAAGTAGACAGCTGCTGCTGCTGTTTAACTCTGCTGTATATTTAAAGAAAATGCACATTTAGTGTTTAGAAAGAAAATATGTAAGATTGGGAGATAGATGGAGAGAAACCGAGAGATAGAGATAGAGACATAGATAGAGAGAGAGAGAGATGTGGCAAAGTGATGATGAGAGTGATGCTGTTACCTGAACTCATATAAACACAGCTGTCTGTTGTCTCTTCCTCTCACTCTCTCACCTCCCGCTTTGGTCCTCTCTGTCACCTTTATTCTTTCATACTCTCCATCCCCCATCTCTCATCTCTCTTTCATCATCTCCCATTTACTCTCTCTCTCACTCTCTCTCACTCTCTCACCTTCACACTGCACACAGACATGCCCTCGTTCCTGCTGCCTCTCTGTCCTTCTGACCCCTTCTTTTTTTTTCTTATTCATTTTTTCCTTCATCTCGTTCTGCTTCACTCTTTGTCTTTTTTTTTATTTTATTTTTCCACACATTTGTGTTCTATTCTTACTGCCACTCTGGCTACGTCTGTTTTCACTCTGCCTCTCTCTTCCCCATTAACTCATATCCTTTTTCTTCTTTCTCTCTATTTTCTCTAACTCTCTGTTCTCTCATTTTTTTATTTTCTCTTTCTCATGCTTTTTCTTTTACTTCTTATCGTTCTCTTCTTCTTCTTCTTCTTCTCATTTACTTTCTTCTTTCTCTTTCTTAATCTCCTTTTTTCTCTTTCTCTTATTTGTTCTCTATCTCTTTTTCTTTTATCTCTTTTTCTTCTCTAATTTCTTTTCGGTCTCTCTCATTCTCTTTCTCTTACTCGCATCTCTCCTATCTTTCTCTTCTTGCTCACTCTCCTTATCATTCTATTTCTTTTCTCTCTTCACTCGCATTATATTTTCTCTGATCTCTTGTGCATTGTTCCCTCTTTTATTCTCTTATTCTTTTCTCTCGTATTATTTTTCTTTTCTCTTATTTTCTCTGTCTTCTCTTTTTCTCTTCTCTTTGTTTTCTTTCTCTCATTATCTTTTTTCTCTTCTCTCTCTTCTGTCTCTCCTCCCTCTCTCTTTTCTTTTTCTCTCTTTTCTCCTCCTCTCACTCTCCCTTTTACTTTCTCTCTGTCCCGCTCCGATTGCAGACACAACACTGTTGGACTGTGTAAACACTTCTGTCATGATTTGGCTCCAAAAGCCACTTACGGACAGGACCTCACATTTTCCACACACACACACACACACACACACACACACACACACACACACACACACACACACACACACACACACACACAGACTGATAAAAGCTAAAATTCCTGTGAAATAGCATTGATTCTCTGGACACGGTTTCTCTCTGATACGGTATCCCATACTGATACCCTGCTCTTAACTAAACACACATACGTGCACACACACAGACACACACACTCACACAGACATGCACACTGATATCCCCTGTAACCGTTACACAGTGAAGCGATCAGTGTGTGTTCTGTTTTGAGTCACTGTTTCCTGTCTGATTGAAGGGAGGGGTCTCTCTCTCACACACACACTTTCTGTATCTCTCTCTGTTCTGAATAGTGTGTGACCTTTTTGACCCCACATTTTTCTGCAGTTTTGAATGATGAATCGTGTAAAATTGATTTTGCTGATTGATGAGTGATTAATGAGGGTTTTATTGGGTGGGGGTGGGGTTGTATCTATTTTTGGCCTGGGCTGTTGCTATGGAACAATCAGTAAACCAGCCAGTGGGCTGTACACTCACTACCCAACAACTACCCAACACTGCAAAAATAACCTAGCATAATGACTCAGCAGACTCAAGAATCAAGAATGAAACTGTGCTCTTACTGTGCCTGTAGGTCACTGTCCTGATTAGCTGCCACTTTAAATACAGTTGGGGCTTAAACACTGTTCATAGCTTCATAATGAATGGGTGGAGCTAAACTGCTGTAGGCTGAATGGGTGAAGTTGAGCTCCCATAGACTAAATGGGTGGAGCTAAACTGCTCGAAGCAAGATCTTTTGGGCCTGAACTTTAAGCCAATTAAGTCAAAATCAATTAAGTTTTCATTGATTGATTGATTGATGGATGGTGGAGGAAGTGAACAGTACATTTTAAATCTTTAAACATTATAATCTCGTTTTATTCTTATTCTTATTGTTAAAAAAGTGGGGTAAATTAGATACAGGTCTATAAAACCGTAAGTAGTTTGAATCGCTGCTTTTTTTCTTGCAGCTCTAAAAAAATCCTTTACAATGTCCCCATGTTTTCCACAATTTGTGATGTCCTCCTCTATAAGCACGGTTAACTTTTCAACTTTACAGCTTTAGAACAGTTTAGAAAGTTAACCCTGTGTAAACAAGTGAAACTGTGAAGCAGTAGTGGTGTAATCTGAACAGATAAACTGTGGAAAAGGTTCAAACTGTAGTGGAATTCCAGTGTTGTGAAATGAGGTGATAAGTGTTTTGCATTCTTTGACACACGGAGAGCGAAGACTGTTTTTCCTTCAGATACCTTTTACAATCTTAGAATGATTCCTTTTGTAAAAGTAGATCCTAAACCATGCATAGCAGATAGTGAAACATTTGTATTAGATTTTAAATCATTTTGATTATATGCTGAATCATTGGAAGTATATGCTGAATCATTCATATTCTCAAAGGAAATCAAGGGAGCAGAGTCTGAAGAAAGAGTGCAGAGAAACACAGTCCAAGCTGCTTGAGGTCTATTGTGAAGTTTTCACAATCGGTAATGTTTTGGAGACATGTCATCTGCTGGTGTTGGTCCACTGTGTTTTATCAAGTCCAAAGTCAGAGCAGTGTTTTCCAGAAAATATTACAGCACTTGGTGCTTCCCTCTGCTGAGAACGTTTAAAGAGATGCAGATTTCATTTTCCAGCAGGACTAGGCACACTGACCACACTGCCAAAAGTGCCAATTGGCCCTTTTTAATAATCAAATTTTCTGAGACATTGATTTTTGTGTTTTTATTAGCTGTAGGTCATAATCATCAACAATAAAATAAATAAACACTTATAATAGATCACTCTGTGTGTAAAACATCTATATAATATATGAGTTTCACATTTTTAACTGATGTATTAAAATAAAGTGACTTTTGAATGATATTCTAATAGGCCTGTCACAATAATTGCAATATCGATTTATCGTACAATAAATGAACATGACCTCAATAATTTTTGATAATCCTGATATCGTCTATTGTGTTAATTTGTATGTTTGTTCAATAACTGCGACTCAATAACACACACAGTGTGGACTAAAGTAGGCAAAGAAATAAGTATATAATTTCCTAACTAATTATTATGAATGAATGATTCAATTTTTGCTTTCTTTATAAAGTGTATAATTGTTTTTATACAATTTAGTCATCATTATGTCAGTGGCATTTAATAGTCTTAAAATTACAAAAATATCGAGTATCGCAATAATTTCTGTGACAATATATCGTCCACAAAAAAATCTTATCGTGACAGGCATATATTTTAATTTTTTGAGATGCACTAGTATAGTAGGTACTAAACCATTGTTTGCTAATATTAAATGATTTATACTATACTTATACTGACTCATTCATAAATCATGGTAGGTACTGAATAAATGATGAATATATATTCAATCGATCTAAAGCTCAATTAATATTGTTTAAAAGTAACCCTGCATGTTAAACAGCAAGAGAAAAGCTATACTCGTTTGAATCCTGTGTTTGAAGCTGTCATATCTGTAGTTTTGAAAGTGGAGGAAGTCTGCTAGGCTGGTGTGTGTTAAACTGACCTGTGGTCAGATTTGAAATGCTCTCTCCTAGTCTGCGTTTGGCAGGTCAGCAGATCCTCTCATTCGGAAATTCCTGCAATTACACTTGCATCCCCTCTGGCTATCACACACACACACACACACACACACACATAGAGAACATTTACTGCTGTCTGTGTGTATGCGTGCATGTGAGAGTGCATGTGTAATGGTTGGATTATTCAATTATTTAAAATGTATTCTATTATAATAATAACTGTGTGTGTCATTAAAGCGTACACTGTTCTGAATCTATGTCTTACTGTTTCTGTGTGTGTGTGTGTGTGTGTTTGTAGGTGGTGAAGACTATTGGTCTGAGGGAGGTCTGGTTCTTCGGCCTGCAGTACCAGGACACCAAGGGCTTTCCGACCTGGCTCAAACTGAACAAGAAGGTGAGACAGTGTGTTCTGATGAGTTAGCCACGAGCTAACACACTATTCCCAACAATTCAGTCTGGTACACTACACTGTTCCACCCCTGGGTTCCAAACATTCTCTTCTACTGTCTTGGACTAGAGATGATGGGAAAACAGCTGCATCATGGAACTGTAATCTGGTACTAAGACCTGGTACTAAGAGAGAGCAGATGGTTCTGGCTCTAATATGGTTCAGTAAAAGAACTTAGAGCAATGGCAACTGTTCAAAACTGGCTCCAGTTATAACAGGCACATTTCACATTAGTTGTGGCATTTTCAGTCTGAGTAATATGTGGCTTAAAATGTTTCTACAGTATTTTTTAGGTGTGGAACCAAAACTGACCCAGTGATCACACTACAGTGAAGGGCGCTTTCACACCACACTTTTCTTAGATTTTTGGACCAATTATAGGAAGCTGAAACTATCAAGTCTCCCTCAAGGCTGGAAATCAGTACAAAAAATTCAATACCAATATGATACCTTGAATTTGACACTGATACTCAAACAACACTTTTTTGAAACCTTTTTCTCAATTGTAACTAATCAATAAAAAAGAGCTTATTATTCGCATTAAAACATATTTATTGAACACCTGAAATGAATAATTTTATTCTAATGCTGTCACCACAAGCGGCTCCATCTTTTTGGAACTTGGTTGTTTTTACCTCACGTTTAAATGTTTATGTGCATTTCATCTAAAAAGTATCAAAAATAGGCGGCAATTTTTTTTTTACACTATTATGTACTCTGTAGTACCAAGACATTTCGGTGGGTGCCTTTTTGTTGGTATCGAATTTCGATCCCCAGCCCTAATCATCACCCATTAAAACAAAAAAAGATGAAAAAAGACAGATTTTATGCCAAAATCCAACTCTTCTATGTGTTTTAAGCAGTAAAATGTTTGCAGATGCTTTCGTTTGTGACTCCTGTATCTGCTGTAACTGTAGATTAACCCTTACTTATAAACAGAAATAAAAGAAATCTTAAGGTTACCTGTTAATGCTCATTCTGCCGCTTGACACACGTGCCTGTGGAGGGAGAGAATTCGATAAAACAACTCTAAAGGCAACTCTGACCTGATAACATTCCACACACCAATTAGTACAATTTATTAAGAGACACAGTCAGAGACACAGGTGAGGAAAATAGAGCATAGCCAAGTCCTTTAGTTTGTTCACTAAACTGCAGTGAAAAATTAGACTAACAAAACTAACCGTACGAAAAAACTTATACAATGTAACAAACACTTACACTTTAGATCATAATCTGGTCTTTGATACTTTTAGGTGTGAAAATGCCCTAAAATATAGATTATTTTGTTCCTTATTGTGGCCTCTATCTGACCTCAGTCTGAACAGATCACACTGCTGAACTGACCCACATTCATTAAAAACACCACTTTGTTCAATACATACACAATGCTGTCTTCTGTCTCCTACGATAATTACACTCTTTTTAGAGGACCCCTGCTATGTACACTCGTTAAACAAACGACAGGCAGTTTATTAATAAGAGAAAAAGCTGTTTAATCACGTTTTAATTGTGGAAGACTATCAAACAGAGAACAGGTGCTCTGTTTTTTCTTTACCTGCCCAAATTCACATAACTGGGATACATACTGGATAAAGAGCGTCATGATGGATCGTTGACTTCTGTTACAATCTGATGAAAATCTTAGCTAGAGGTTTGCCATATCATATTGTATGCAATAACATTGCCAAATAAAATGTAATATTTATTTTGTTGCAGGGGTGTATTGTTGAAATAAAAAAATATATATATATGAAAAAATAGATATTGTATATTGAGATGTGTCTGCGTACCAAAGTACACGGACACATCATCCTCGCCTATAGCACAGTTGCACCTGAGAGGAAATTACCACAATAAGAGCGTTTTTTTTAAATTTGGGAAATGTTTGTAAAATTTTAAGCAGGGCTGGTAGGTTTCACTTCAAAGGAACACATTTCATCTATTAATGAAATTAGGGTTTAGTGCCTCTTTAAGAGTTAATTGATACATTTTACTGACCCTTTTCGTAATCACATAATGAATTATGAACATATTGTCAAGTTTCACATATTTATTCTTTCTGTTTGTTAGGTGACAGCGCAGGACGTGCGCAAGGAGAGTCCTCTGCTGTTTAAGTTCAGAGGGAAGTTCTTCCCTGAAGATGTTTCTGAAGAGCTCATCCAGGAGGCCACACAGAGACTCTTCTTCCTGCAGGTGTGTGTGCATATATGTGTCTGTCTGTGTCAGTGTATGTTAGTAACTAAGAAATTTAGATAACGATCCTATATACTGTAGTGATATACAGTATTTTAGAAGTGAGCACTAGATTTAAGGTGTGTATAAGGCTCTGCACCTCCTGGTGGTAAAAATCAGGACTACACTGCCAGGTCCAAAGTGCTGCCTGGATCACTGCTGTTCCGGAGAGTTTGGAAATATAGGTAGTAGTGTAGTATAATATTATATGCATTATAGTATAGTATTATATGCATTAAATACATGATCTGAGATTTGTATCAGTCTTAAAACACTGATTGGTTCATGGTTGCGTTGTATCTAACGCTTGAATAGCAATTTTTTTATTTGGTGATTATTAAGGAATGTGTTAAGGGATCAAGTTGCTTGGTTTGTGTGTTTATGTGTGGGTAACACTTTATTCTGTGTGTGTGTGTGTGTGTGTGTGTTTTAGGTGAAAGAGGGAATCCTGAACGATGATATTTACTGTCCTCCTGAAACTGCAGTGTTATTGGCTTCTTACGCAGTTCAGGCCAAATACGCTGATTACAACAAAGACGCTCACACACCTGGATACCTGTCCAACGACAAACTGCTGCCTCAGAGGTCAGCATATGATGATCACAATCTGTAGAAATATACAAAACGCAATGTTCAACACTAGTATTTTGTCTATATGGTGCAGCTCTCAGGTTTGTGTGTAACACGTTGTTGTGTTTGCAGGGTTCTGGAGCAGCATAAGCTAAATAAGGAACAGTGGGAAGAGAGGATTCAAGTGTGGCACGAGGAGCATAAGGGCATGCTCAGGTGTGAACACACACAGACACACACACACAAACATGTACATACCACTGTACTTCATATTCAGTATCAGCAGTGGAAAAAGTACAAATAATGTACATTAGGGCTGGACATTAAGGCCAAAATTTAAGATGTACTCTCACTAGGCAATCCGTGCCATGCCCTGGTCCACTTAAAAAAAGGTACGCATGCAGTGTAAGTGAACTAATTCAGCACCCCCGCCAGGAAAAGCACCTCCTCTCGGGAGTGCGCGCTATGGCTCTATGTTTATAACCGTGAGTGAGATAACTCTGACTTTTGGAGCAGATTTGTAAGTAAGTTAAAGCAGATTATCACAACTTTTATTAAGAAGACTATGTGTGCTTTTAAAATCGGGGGTGCTGAATTCGGCACAACACCGGCAAGCCCACCGAGCAGTGAGTAATGACGTAAGCGTGCTCGTGTACGGATTGTTTAAGCGCATTGTAAGTGCAGGCCAGCAGGGGGGAGTGGGGAGGGGGCACAAGCAAGCTCCAGCATGATTCAACTAAGCCATGCTTACTGTGAGCACATCCTAATATCTTAATAATGTTTCTAACTTCTTTTGATACTATTTTATTCACATTATTAATATGAACAGTATATAGCCCACAGAAAAACTACCAACAATGCCTACAACTAAGATGTGTACCGACAAATCTCTAAAAAGGAATTTGCCAATTGAATCTGCTCTATTTAAGCTGTGAAGATACCAAAATGTGTTGGGATCCAGTCATCCAACATCCTTTAGGAGTTTCCCAAACTCCTAGGGTACAACTCCTGTTCAACACTACAGTTGAGAAGTGTATTCACGCTTTGAGCCACTATTGAAGGATACACTTAACATTTCTGGACAAGCTGCAGGTGAAAGAATCATGTGGACTGAGGCAGTAGAGTAATATTACAGAATTTAACACACTGTCATTGTGCAGTTCTTGCGACAGCCTGGAGTAGCAATGCCACGTAATGTTGGTTTAATAGAACTTGATCAAAATCACAGATATCTAATCTTTGGCTCTGTTACAGAGAGATTGTAGCTTTAAATCCTTGGTGTTTCTATCTGTGGCTGGAAACGCAGATGCTGTCTGTGGCTGGGAACTACGGTACCCAGACAGCACAATTGTCTTCATGTTATCTCTGGGTGGATAAGATGGCCCTTTCTTTACCCCATTTTGCGCCATGATGCTAGCCATGGCAAGTGTCTGCTAGCCGGCAGTGTAAACCACAGAAAAAAGACAGGAACAAAGTGCGATTTAATAAATAGAAAAAATTAAATTCATTTAGAATGAAAGACTAAGGTGTGATCACAGAAATGTGAAGAATACAAATGTACTTAATCACAATGAAATAGATACAGATAGATAGCATTTATATACAGCTAAAAAAAAATAGAAACCACTTAAAAATTATGAGTTTCTTTAATTTTACCAAATTGAAAACCTCTGGAATATAATCAAGAGGAAGATGGATGATCACCAAGCTGAACTGCTTGCTTTTTTTGCAGCAGGAGTGACATAAAGTTATCCAAAAGCAGTGTGTAAGACTGGTGGAGGAGAACATACCAAGATGCATGAAACTGTGATTAAAAAACATGGTTATTCCACCAAATATTGATTTCTGATCTCTGAAAACTTTATGAATATGAACTTATGAATATGTTTTCTTTGCATTATTTGAGGTTTGAAAGTTCAGCATCTTTTTTGTAGTCCGTAGTTTATAGAATAAAACAACAATGCTCATTTTACTCAAACATATATCTATAAATACTGATTCAAAAAGTGGTCTCCAGAGCTGTATTAATGTATACAGACTAATAAATGACAGGACATTCATCCTGTGAAACAATGTAATACTTATGTGTGCATATGTATGTGTTTCAGAGAGGACTCTATGATGGAGTATCTAAAGATCGCTCAGGATCTGGAGATGTACGGCGTGAACTACTTCAGCATCAAGAATAAGAAAGGCACAGAGCTGTGGCTGGGTGTGGACGCCCTGGGCCTCAACATCTACGAGCAGAATGACAAGTATTCACACCTTCCTCCCTCATTTAACACCTTCATAGAGCTTCATATGCTCCTCTCTGTGCTGCTCTTTAACACCACTAATGGGGGAGGGCACCCCTGCTTAGTTCAGCTGCACCAGCACGCCCAATTCAGCTCATCAACTTATCACAGATCAGACGATGTGTTACAGCTGGGAAAACACTCACTTCTCCTGGAGCTCAGTTTATAATTGCGCTTATCTCTGATTTTTACATTGTCTTATTTTTTAAAGGGCACATATCATAGAAAATTGTCTTTCTCTATTTTAAATATAGGAGCATGAAGCTGTACATAAACAGACTGTTTATTTATCCTGTTTATAGCATCTCTAAAAAAACCTCTTGAATTACATTTTACAGTATATTTTACATTTCCTCCTATTCAGCCTACCGCAGTTTAGCCCCACCTACTCATCCTGCAGTTTACTGGAGGATTTCGGTTAATAAATAAATGTTTATATATAATAAAAGCTCAATATATGCAAATTAAAATCAGCATATAAACAGATTTTTTAACACACATGCACCAATAAACAGATTGAAATCTACAAATATGTAAACAATGGAATGTACAGATATTTATTTTGACTGTTTACAATATTTGTTCACTATTTAAAATATTACAGTATTTATAATTTTTGAGTTATTGATAAACATTTTAATGTAACATGTGTCTGAACTGATTTCTTCTGTGCTGTTTACAGGATGACACCGAAGATCGGCTTCCCCTGGAGCGAGATCAGAAACATCTCCTTCAATGACAAGAAGTTTGTCATCAAGCCCATCGATAAGAAAGCACCGGTGTGTAAGCTTGCCTGTGTGTGGGGTGTGTCAGTGCGAGTGTGTGTCTTACCCTGAAAAAATCGGTCAGCAGGACCTGGCCAGCAAGAAACAAGCGTACGAACTGCAGACTGCAGAAGAAGATAACTCATCAAATCATTTTATATGTTTTTTTTTTTTTTTATGGTTAAAGGATTCCTCTACATTAGAAAAAAAAGATCGACAAGGTTTCTATTATTAACCATAAATTTTGGTTCTGTATAGTACTAAAGAGTTCCAACCATATTTTTGAACTATATACATAGAAGCTCTTTTTTTTATAAAGAATAAATACAGTATATATTCTTTCGATTTAAAAAGGAAACTGTAGTAAAATGAATTTAACCGTCTGAGTGCTTAATTTGGTCATTGGCTGGTTAAAAGAGTCTTCAGATACACACTTCTTGTAGATTTAGAAAACAAAATTCTACATAGATCCAGTCAGGGTTCTTAAATGAAAGCAAGCTTTACTGTATAAAACCAAAACAACTTAAAGAAACATCCAGCTAAGTGTGTACCAAAAAAATAGCTGACCACAGTTCAATGCTATGTGGAAGTATTTTTTAATCTACAGAAGGTGTCTATGTAAGCATGTTTTAAGGGTGTAATGTTGCTTAATTAAGCCACTGCTATGGTGTGGGTACTTTCAATACTTTGGTTACACCTTGTGCATGTGTGTGTTTATATATCGCAGGACTTTGTGTTCTACGCTCCTCGTCTGCGCATTAATAAGCGTATTCTGGCTCTGTGTATGGGGAACCATGAGCTGTACATGCGCCGCAGAAAACCTGACACCATCGAGGTGCAGCAGATGAAGGCCCAGGCCAAGGAGGAGAAGAACCACAAGAAGATGGAGAGGTGAGGGATATGTCTATTAAACCTACAGCATTTAAGCTCTGCCTATACAAACTACAGCAGTTATACAAGCTCCACCTAATCAGTCTACTGCATTTTAGCCCTGCCTATTCAGTCTACAGCAGATTATCCCCTCCCAATAAGCTTTCAGTGATTAGCACCTCCTACTCAGGCTTCCAGAACTTTACCAGAAATGGCCTCTTTAATTTTAGCGGATAAAAGAAGTTGGAAAGTGATACTGAATAAGCTGATGTGGTGCTCAGTGTGTAGCCTTGATTATCCTGGATTTAGTCGTATTTAAATCAAAACAAAAGCTAAACAATCTCAGTATAATTATTTATAGCCAAACATCCTAATCCACAGCTCACGCAGCTGTGTGTCGGCACGGAGTAATGTTCTGTAGCAGCGAGTGCGGGTCACTGTGTGTATAATAGTCTGATAAATGGGTTGTTGTATGTTTATATTTGCTATTGTTTCACTGCTGGATGCTTCACAATGCCTGGAAGAACACGCATCCTTTCATACTCATATATCTGTCTGTCTGTGTGTCCCCACACACCACACACACACATACACACATACACACACATACACACAACTGCCCTAAAATACACATATACACAAATATGTATACAGCTCTGGACAAAATGTGAAAAAAAAGTGAAAAAATAAGAGACAGTTTCTGAATCAGTTTCTCTGATTTTGCTATTCATTGGTATATGTATATAGGTAAATATTCTCGTTTAGAGCATTTATTTGCAGAAAATGAGAAATGGCTGAAATAACAAAAAAAAAAGAAAAGAAAACAAGTTCAAGTTTTAAGAGTTCAGAAATCAATATTTGGTGGAATAACCTAGATGCATATAACCACAGCTTATATGCACAGAGGCATGTTCTCCTCCACCAGTCTTACACACTGCTTTTGGATAACTTTAATCCACTCCTGGTGCAAAAAATTCAAGCAGTTCAGCTTGGTTTGATGGCTTGTGATCGTCCATCTTCCTCTTGAGGTTTTCAATTTGGTAAAATCAAAGAAACTCATCATTTTTAAGTGGTCTTTAAGTGGAGCTGTTTATAAATACTATGTAGCTGTATATATTTCAGTGTGCTTAAGTACATTTCTATTCTTCACACTCCGCAGGGCAATGCTGGAGAACGAGAAGAAGAAGAGAGAGCAGGCAGAGAAGGAGAAGGAGAAGATCGAGAAGGAGAAGGAGGAGCTGATGGAGAAATTAAGGCAGATTGAGGAGCAGACCAGGAAAGCACAGCAAGGTCTGTAGCCTCCCTCCTCTCTTTATTCCCATTGTGTTTATTTGGGGTGGGAATCACTGTAGGCCCCACAATACAGTATATATGCACAATACATCAGAAACGATACATATAATATTGCAATATTATACAAATATTAAACATATTTTCTAAGTGTACTCTATATATGTTATTTCATTTGTAAACAATAAACAAAAAAGGAATATGGCTAAAGCTGATTACTGAGCAAAAATTAAAACCTACATTTCAGAAATAACACACAATTTTGCTACTTCATTTAGCTTGGAATAAAGAGTTTACTTAAGTTCAAATCCCTTTTTAGGTGTTTAATAAAACTAATAATAAAAAATGACACTTTTCCACTCAGCATTTGAATTGTATTATATGGTTAACAGATTCAATTCAGTTTTAAATTTAAATGAATCACTAAACCTAATATATATCATATACAACCTGGTTCAACATTTAATTTACACAACATAATAATTTAAATGTAACTTTACAATGTAAACACTTAAACTAATTGCCACTCATTTTTAAGGAAACTCATTTTAAGGTAAAGTCAATAGTAAGTGCTTACAGTGTATTGTGCTTTTTTTTTTTTAAAGATTTAATACATTTTACTGCATATTATCCTGAAAACTGTTTGATCTAATGATGTTTAGAATTTCAAACAGTGATCCTCGGCTGGAGAACAACCATGCTTTTGTATTATTTAAATAATATTATCATATTTCCCCTTATCTTTATTGTTTTTACGTTCATATACATTTTAGATTAAAGGTATTTTCCATGTACAAACTGCACAGGTGTAACTGCTTTCAATTGTATTTAAGTTTAAAAATGATCTAAAGATGTGGACACTAACAACTGGACATTAAGGACCATGTTTAACCTTTAAGGATAGAAATTGTCTGAATGTTTATAACCTGGGAAGCTACATAGCCTCCTTACCAAACCTGTATTAGCCTTTTTCTTCATGTTTTGGATGTTTATGATTTTATTTAATAACTGAATTGTGTAACTTTGTGTTGCAGAGCTGGAGGAGCAGACTCGCAGGGCTCTGGAGTTGGAGCAGGAGAGGAAGAAAGCAAACGAGGAGGCAGATAGACTGGAGAAAGAGCGACGTATGGCAGAGGAAGCCAAACTGGCCCTGCTGCAGCAGTCCGAGAACCAGATGAAGAACCAGGAACACCTGGTAGGTTCCTGCATCAACATTGGCATTTAATAAATGTGTATTGCAAAAGTGTAATCTCAGAAGAGGCAAGTCAAATAACTCCTCAGAGACGTGATATTATTATAGGCTACTTCTTCTCAACTTCTTTGGTCGATCTTGGGGAGGCCTGTTCTTAGTGGAACCCATTCTGGAAAACTGCTGCTTGATCTTGGCCACCGTGCTGTATCGCAGTTTTAGCCAACTTCTTATAGCCTAGGCCATCTTTGTGTTTTTCACATCCTCAGATAGTTCTTTGCCATGAAGTGCCATGTTGAATATTCAGTGGTCAGTATGAGAAAATTATACCTAAAACACCTAATTTAACAGACCTGCTCCCCATTCACTCTTGAAAATTTGTTCCACTAATGAGTCACATGACACAGAGAGGGAAAATGTCTAATTGGGCACAACTTGGCCATTTTTTTCATATAGGGGTGTACTCATTTTTGTTGCCAGCAGTTTAGACAATAATGGCTGTGTGTTGAGTTATTTTGAGAGCACAGCAAATTTACAATTATACAAGCTGTACACTGACTACTTTACATTGCATATAAAAGTGTCATGTTTATCTTCAGTGTTGTCCCTTAAAAAGGTATAATAAAGGTATTCACTTTTGTGAGATATTTTATGTTTCAAGCATATAGCTGCTACATAGCCACTCCCCTCTTAGTCATTTATAATGAGAATTCTTATTCTGTGAATAATATTTGAAATCATAGAGTAAAGCACTTAGTCACTAAGTGCTACCAGCTACCAGATTCTTGAAATCCGCTACAACCACAGGAACCCATCTTTAAAAATCGCTACGTCAACCATAACCCATCCTTACTGTTCGCTATGGTGATCGCACCACGCCCTTGACAGTCGTAGAAGTGTGTAAGCAACACCCTTCGCGTTGCCGCAGCAACGGCATAACATAACACTCTGGTTTTCCATGGCAACTTTACAGAGCTAGAAACCACACAGTGACTCCGCTTTCCGTCTTTGGAAAATATGCCCCACTAATGGTAAGTCTCCCTGTGTGTGTGTGTGTGTGTGTGTGTTTAGGCGACGGAGCTGGCAGAACTGACCTCTAAGATATCTCTGCTGGAGGATGCCAAGAAGAAGAAGGAGGATGAGGCAGCGGAGTGGCAACAGAAGGTGAGGAAAAAAAAACATTTAATTTCTCTGCGTGACCAAAAGCTTTCAGACACCAGCATTTCTAATGAGGTAAAGAGTAATAATAGGTAGTTTGTTCGCCCTTTCACTGCAGTAAAAGTATCTGCACTTTTGGAAAGGCTTTAAATTAGACCTGTAACAATAACTATATTTTCTGTTGCCCCAGAAATAATTGCAGTAAATACTGTATTTTTGGCACTATGGGGCGCACTGAATTACAAGGCACACAATAAAAAAACGTCTATTTTCTGGTCTATTTTTATACATAAGGGGCACTGGATTATAAGGCTTTTTTATACGACTCTAGTAAGGCACAGGGGTGTCGACATGTGTGTGTGTGTGTGTTAAGTAAACCAAGGTGTAATTCCTTAAAAAAAAATCAGATGAGTCAGACAAATCAAACAGGCATTGGATGTTAATCTACGCAGATTTCTCTCCTAAAAAAAACAGTTCATTTGGGTGAGTAAAGCGCTTCCGTTTAGTTACAGTATAGATTTCCAGATTTCCACTTAAGCTGGAGCATTAGCACTAGAGGCTAACCGCTAGCAGTAATTCCGGGCTACAGTAGCCTGCTAGTAGTATAACGATAATAGTCACCTCTGAACGGCCCAAGAAGTAGCGCTGTGGTTAGCGGCTAATGCTAATGCTGCTCAAGCAGTGCTAGCCGGGGTTAAAAGCAGGCTAAAGACCTATAATACTCACCTCTGAACAACCAAAGAGCTAGCACTGCGGTTAGTGGCTAATACTTATGATGCTCCAGCAGTGTTAGCTGGGGTTAGCAGCAGGCTACAGGCCGATTATACTTACCTCTAGACGGCCAACGAGCGAGTGCTTAGCGCACTTAGCGGCTAATGTTAATACTACTCCAGTCTCTGTGGTGGAGAACTAAACTGAAATTCCTGTATAACCCTGTACTTTAGCGAGTGGATTTACTGCTCCTTACAATCTGGCTGATAAAATTCATACATAAAACACACTGGACTATAAAACACTGGCAATTTTTGGGAGAATTATAGGATTTTAAGTGCACCTTACAAGCCCCAAAATACGGTAATATTATGGGCATTTTATAACCATATTATGGCACTACTAAAAAACTCAATAAAATAATGCAAGTGTTTTCTAATGAACTATTTTTTAATAATAAGGATATTCATTGGGATTAGATATAAAGTATTTAAATCTCCTTGAACAATATCAAAATACAAACTTGATAACAAGTTTGCCAAGTAAATACAGAAGGTAATATCAAGGTCAGCAAAAATGATTGAGGTCATGTTTATATATTGTACAGTAAGTCGTTAATGTAATTATTGTGACAGGCCTACATTACACTAGCTGTTGGAACATTGCTGTGAGGAGGATTTGATGGCAGTCAGCCACATTTTTGAGTATCAGTAAGGTCAGGTGGTAACGTTGGATGAGTAGTGTAAACTAGTACCAGAAAACTAAATAAACTAAATGAAAGCCAGATCCTCTCCTTCTCTCTTTACTCTCTCTTTCTCTCTCTCTCTCTCTCTCTCTCTGTCTCTCTGTATTTCACTCCCAATTTCCACTCCTAATATCCCTTCCTCTCTTCGCCCACTTATTCTTTTTCATCTCTCTCTCTCGCTCTCTTTTCTCTCTCTCTGTATAAATGTGCAGTAGCCTTGGCCTTTCATTCAACCTCCTCCCTTTTACTTTTCTATTTTTTCCTTTTCTTTTTTGCCCGTTTGTTTGGAAGGGCGTACTCCCTCCCTCGTTCCACTGGGGATATCCTGCAGCATAGCCAGTCAGAAAGCAGCCACACACACACACACACCCTGCTCTTGATGCTCAGTGTTTGAGGCTGATACCCAGTTCAGTTTGAATAGAGCTCCATTCAGCCTCCTTCACATAATAGCAGGATTCGACTCCTGTTTAGTACAGATATGATCCTGCGAGGACAAGCAGGAATTCCAGCATCCCAGGAGCAGCACCAGCACATAGACAATCTGTCTACCATTAAAAGTAGAACCATTTCAGTACAGGACTGAAAATCAAGAGGTTAATGTGTAATTAAAAACTGGCTTTAAAATAGACCAAATCATTTCATATCAGCTTTGGGTGCCAATCTCATCTAAAGTTATTTACTAATCTAAAGTTTTCACTTAACTGATCACATATATTTATTGCAGTGCTAAAATATCTTTATGAATAATTAAAGTGTGTGAAGAAAAGTAAGGTAGAAGTTGGATCTTTAGGCATGTTTCTGTTGCCAACATGGATTTGATTTTTTTTTTTCAACTATATTTATCTTTATGGCAGGTGTGTAAAAACCACAGACTATAGATATATACTATACTATAGTATATATCTAATACTATAGATTTTATAGATTTTTTTATAGAATTTTTATAGAATACTATAGATTTTAACCCTCTGTGGCTGCCGAACACACCAGTGTGTAAAATGTGATGTTTCTTGATGTTTTTTTTTTATATCTTTGAGAAAATTCAGTGTAGTTAAGAAGCTCTTTTGCCTCATGCATTGTCTAACTGGTTGGTTAGTTTGTCTGTCATCTGCCTCATATTTGTAATTGGTAAATTCGTGTTTGCATCTGTGTTTTGTGTGAAACTGATCAATGGACAGATGGAAATCATTAAACATTAGGGGAGTAAGAAATTATTGTTATATAGAAGTAATGTGATATTAAGCTTTGAAACATTGTATGTGGTTTATTTAGTGGCCAGTAGATAGCAGTGTTGTACTTTGTTATTAGATCCCACTCTTCTAAATGCACACAAAGTTTTTATACTATTTTTTACCAAAAAATTTATTAAAACAATTGCTATTACTCTGAAACTTTTTTATGTGCTGCATCGTTACTCATTACAATTATAAAAATGTTAGGAATCATTCCCAACCCACATTATAACTAAAGCCAGAGCAGTAGATTCTCTCTAAAAACTCTCTCTAAAATGATTCCTACTGTATTTCTGAGAAGACCTTGGGCTGAAAATAGGCTTTTAATGAACATATAGGGTGTTGGCGAAATAATATACAGATTTGTCCTTATTTTGCCATCAACATACCATATACAACTAGGATGCAAGACGTGTCTAATATTCACTGTTGATGAATCTACTTAATACATATCATCACGATTCTGGTTCCAGAATGTGCTTATGCACATTTATTTAGTTTAAGAATCTTTACATTAAAATACCCAACATCGATTTGAATATTTGACTCTATTTGACAATAGAAAATCACTAAAGATTTTATCATTACATCTAATTAAAGCAGTTACACATATTAGAAAGTAATATTAAATGTATTAATATAACCTAAATTAATTCCTTTCAAATTTAAAATATAGACAAGTGAAAAAAGACTGAAATAATTTCTGGAAACTTGTTCATTAGAGCAGCGGTTCTGAACTGGTGGATCAGGACCCAAAAGTGGGTCGCAGACACGTTCTGGGCGGGTCGCAGACAGCTTAAAAAATAAATATATTTGAAAAAATAATAATTAGTGCTCATTCGATTTTGTTCTTGTCTTTTATGTTGGGGAAAAAAGAGACAAAGAGAGAGTTTCTCACTTATATACTCTAAATGAAGATTTATCTAATTTTGTGGCCTTATTTATTTTGTGCAGTTTTGATATTTAATTTTACTGTAGTAACTTTTATACATAGTTGTCATGTTCCTCCTCAGTTTCTTAAAAAGGGGTTTTCAACTGAGACCAGTTGAGAACCCCTGCATTATAGTGCACACTTGGTGTTTAATTCTACTGTTGTCCTCTAGAGGGCGGTGTGTGCATGCAGTTCCATTTGCAAAGCAGAAAATGATTCAAATGACTCACTGGCTATTTTAAAGCATGTGGGCTGGATGTGAAAATATAACATTAATTTTCAGGTTTTATTTTCTTCTCATGTATTATTAATATACTTTACAGCAATATTTCTGCGAAAAATCTAATTGAGTTCCAGCATCCGTTCTCCAAGTATATTCAGTGTAGCCAGATAGGATATACAGCTCTGGAAAAAACTAAGAAACCACTTTAGTTTCTGAGTCAGTTGATTTTGCTATTTATAGGTACATGTTTAAGTAAAATTAACATCGTTGTTTTATTCTATAAACTACTTACGACATGTCTCCCAAACTCATTGTGATTTAGAGCATTTATTTGCAGAAAATGAGAAATGGCTGAAATAACAAAAAAGATGCAGAGCTTTCAGACCTCAAATAATGCAAAAAAATGTTCATATTCATAAAGGTTTAAGAGTTCAGAAATCAACATTGGAGGATGGTGGAATGACCCTGTTTTTTAATCACAGTTTTCTTTTTTTTATTATTATGTTTTTATTGTCATACAGAATCATACATGTCATTATGGGACATTTAAATCTTTTTGTGTGTATGTATGCAGACACACACATCAAATACAAACAGTGGTCATACATTTCTGTAAGTCCCCATACTTAAAACTTTTTTTTTGTACCCCCCTTTCCACCCTCAAACAACAGAAAGAACAAGAAGAAGATAAGAAAATAGTGCCCACGATATCAAAACTATATACATACAGGGGGTGTTAATCACAGTTTTCATGCATTTTTGCATGTTCTCCTCCACCAGTCTTGCACACTGCTTTTGGGGAATAATATGCCACTCCTGGTGCAAATATTCAAGCTGTTCAGTTTGGTTTGATGGCTTGTGATCATCCATCTTCCTCTTGATTATATTCCAGAAGTTTTCAATTTGGTTAAATGAAAGAAACTCATAATTTTAAAGTGGTCTTTTATTTATTTCCAAAGCTCTATTTGCTTATTTCTTATTTTTACAGTGGATCTCTGAAGCTATTGTGGCTTGTAATTGAAACTTTTACCCAACCAAAGCTGTTAAAAGTATTTAGATTCTAGAAGTAGTTACTAGAAGTATAGATATTAGGGTTTAAAACACTGTACAAGTTAAAGTATTAACTCAAGCTTTTTACTGAAGTAAAAGTATAAAAGTACTGGTTTCAAAACTACTTAAAATATAAAAGTAAGAGTAATGTAAGAAGAAAAAAATGCCATTAAGACATTTTGCTATTGTTCGCCACCCCTGCCTTCCCAAAACTCATTTTTCTAAATGACTACAATGTTATATTCAACCACAATAGATAGGAGAGATTTATCTGGATAGGTTTTTTTTGAAGGATAAGAAGCCAGAATAAAAAAGACAAGCTGAAATGAAATAGGAATAACGAGACTATTTTTAAAATGTAGAAAGTAGGAGGTTCAGATAATTGTGTGAAAATGTGAGAAGTAGACGTAAAAAGTTGTCTGAAAAATAATTACTCCAGTAAAGTATAGATAAACAAAAATTCTACTTAAGTAAGATGATTAAGTATATGTACTTCCTTACTTGACATCTCTGTACCTCACCCAGTGGCATGGTGCAAACAGCATGACTGAATTATTACATATCTGCTTAAACTGTGTGAAGATTAATTCTGTTAATCTTTATTATTTTTATGATAACTTAGGACTCATGATGATTTTATGATTTTTGATTAAGTTAATAAGGTTTTGTCCTTCCCTTGGAAACAGTTCTATTATGCATGAAAGTGATGATGTATTAGTGTAGAAATTTTAATTTAATAAATATATATATTTTCAGTGCCTTTATTAATGTGGACCCTGGAAAAACACTTATTTTCAAGGTGTAACAGTTTTATATATATCAATTTAAAAGTTAAGTGGAACAGACAACAGTTATTTTTAGATATTTAGTATTTCAGTCACTTTTGTGTTTTGTGTGTAACTCTTGACTATAATAATCTTTGTGTTCTCTTTAGGCCACCATGGTGCAGGAGGATCTGGAGCGCACTAAGGAGGAGCTGAAGAATAAGGTGGTTGCAGCTCACGTTCAGGAGCCGGTTCACGGAGAGAGTGATCACGACGAGAGTGACGAGAGCTGCGCAGAGTCCAGCGCTGAACTGACCGCCGCCGCAGCCTATAAAGACCGCAGTGAGGAGGAGAGGATGACCGAGGCTGAGAAGAACGAACGAGTGCAGAAACACCTGCTGGTGAGGGAGAAACACATACACAACATACTGCACAAAAAATAGACACACACAATATACTCTCTTTCTCTTCAAATCTATATCTCACTTTTACTCTCTAACTCTATTTTCACTTTCCTCCTCTCTATCTCTCACTATGTTCTCTCTTTTTCATCCTCTGTACCTGTCCTCTATTCTCTCTCTTTCTCTCGGTCACTCTATTTTCTCTCTTCCTTTCTGTCATGCTGTTACCTCTCTCTTCCTCGCTATCTCTCTCTCTCTATTATCTCTTCTTTCTACCTGTCACTCTATTCTCGCTCTTTCTCTTCCTCTCTCTTTCTATTCCCTCTCTCTTCCTTTCTATTCCCTCTCTTTATTATTTCTTCCTCTCTATCTGTCACTCTATTCTCTCTCTTCCTTTCTGTCATGCTGTTACCTCTCTCTTCCTCGCTATCTCTCTCTCTCTATTATCTCTTCTTTCTACCTGTCACTCTATTCTCGCTCTTTCTCTTCCTCTTTCTTTCTATTCCCTCTCTCTTCCTTTCTATTCCCTCTCTTTATTATTTCTTCCTCTCTATCTGTCACTCTATTCTCTCTCTTAATTTTTATCTCTCTCTCATTTTTTCATTTTCCCCCTTTGTCATACTATTCTCTTTTTCTCTCTATCTCACTGTTTTCTCTCTCTTCCTCTCTATCAAACTGTTTTCTCTCCTGCTTTCAACTTGTCATACTATTCTCTCTCTTCCTTTCTATCTGTCACTCTATTACCTCTCTCTTTCTCTCTATTTCCTTTTTTATCTCACTCCATTTTTTTCTTTTTCCCCCTTTGTCATACTGTTCTCTCTCTCTTCCTCTCTATCACACTGTTTTCTTTGTTCCTCTCTACCTGTCACTCTATTCTCTCTCTTTACTTTCTGTCATGCTGTTACCTCTCTCTTCCTCGCTATCTCTCTCTCTATTATCTCTTCCTTTCTACCTGTCACTCTATTCTCGCTCTTCCTCTCTCTTTCTATTCCCTCTCTCTTCCTTTCTATCTCTTTTTATTATTTCTTCTTATCTGTCACTCTATTCTCTCTCTTAATTTGTATCTCTCTCTTTTTTTTTACATTTCCCCCCTTTGTCATACTATTCTCTTTTTCTCTCTATCACACTGTTTTCTCTCTCTTCCTCTCTATTACACTGTTTTCTCTCTTCCTTTCAACCTGTCATATTATTCTCTCTCTTCCTTTTTTATCTCTCACTTCATTTTTTCTTTTTCCCCCTTTGTCATACTATTCTCTCTCTCTTGCTCTCTATCACACTGTTTTCTTTCTTCCTCTCTACCTGTCACTCTATTCCCTCTCTTCCTTTCTATCTGGCCCTCTATTACCTCTCTCCTTCTCTCTATTTGTCTCTCTGTTCTCTCTTCCTCTTTACCTGTTGCTCTATTCTCTCCTCCTCTCTATCTATCACTCTCCCTCTTCCTCTCTATTTCTCTCTCTATTCTTTCTTTCTCTTTACTTGTCACTCTATTCTCTCATCCTTCCTGTCACTCTATTCTTTCTCTTCCTTTTTCTCTCAATCCATTTTGTCTATTTTCCCTCACTCTATTCTCTCTCTCTCTCTCTTCCTCTTCATCACACTCTGTTTACTCTCTTGCTCTCTATCTGTCACTCTATTCTCTCTCTTCCTTTCTATCTGTAACTCTGTTCTCTCTTGCTTCCTTTCTATCTCTCTCTCTATTCTCTCTTTCCTTCTGTTTCTCTGATTCTATTCTCTTTCTCTCATCCTCTCTCAGGCTCTAAGTTCAGAGCTGGCTAACGCTCGGGACGAGACGAAGAAGACCCAGAATGACATCATCCACGCAGAGAATGTGCGGGCGGGACGTGATAAGTACAAAACTCTGCGGCAGATCCGCTCCGGGAACACCAAACAGCGCATCGACGAGTTCGAGTGCATGTAAAACCAGAAAAAAATCTAAATAAAAAAGGGCCAGCAGGGGGCACCACAACCTGCCTCTCACCACCAGCCACCACACACCTGCACACAAAACTACAGTACCCACAATCCACTGCTTCAGCAGCAGCAACTGCCAAGGAGAATCTAGAGATTTCAGTGAAAAGATAATAAAACCCTGTTGCAGCTGAATTAGTAATTACAACTCTTTTTTTTTTTGCAATTTTTAGAGAATCAAGGATCTGTATAATTTTCCTAAATTGCTAGGTGTTACAGTCACACATACCAATGAGGTTCATACTGGATTATCCTCTTAAACTCCACAGTACAACCAGTGGTTCATAGCATTTTTGTGCTGCAAATAGTTATTGATTAGTAATCGTAAAAGTGTGATAAAAATCACAGAGTATAAGCGGCTAACATCACACTGCAGTTACTGAGATTCATACTGGATTAAAACCACAATTCAGAAATTACTCTACACAGAATCTGCTGATTTAAAACATTAAAATAATTCCAGTTATTTCTCTGTCAACTCAATTGTGTTACTGCACATTCTACAGATTCATAATGGATAGACCAAAAAAATCACATTACTGTCAGTGTATGAATTACACACACTGCTGCTTCATACTGGATTACTGTAAAATTGTTACACAATTATTTTTGTAAAATTGTAAAAAACTCTATACATTGTGGAATCATACTGTGTTAAAATTGATCCACAATTTGTACTTTCAGATATTTTTAGCAGATTCTTACGGGATCAAAATCAACCTAGACAAATCTAATTCAGCTCCAACAGAGTATAAACAGACACAGTGCTGTTCACATTTGAAGATAATAGAGGCTACTGTATCTTTATAAGGGAGATTTTTGTTTTGTAATTTTTCTTTTTTTACCATAATGTAGCTTTCTTTTATATGCATATAAATATATCTCTATGTATTTTTGAAACTGTATGAACGGTTTTAAGATTAGCTTGGAGTTGGAGTTGTGTAGCTACACTGATTGAGTTTAAACTGTAGTTCAGAGAAAGAAAAGCTGGGTCTTGAGTTATGCAAATGAATGTTGATTAAAATAATTAATATTCTAACCACATTATATAAGGTGTCCAAACTGTAGATGAAAAAGCAACAACAGTGCCGTTATAAAGACTAAGTGCCATTACTGTCACTTTTTGATGTCAGTGTTGATACATATATACACGCATGGTGACTTTGCTTTTTCCATGCAGTGCCAATATGAAGGAGTGTGATTGAATGAAGGAGAAATTTTGCCCTTTCTTGTCTTTTCAAGGTCCAGCGCTGTGCGGCATAATGTTTGCTTTTTAGTTAATCTGTACAATACAGGCTAAACATATGGAAGAAGCAGCTTCTAATAAATACAATTGTGCCAAAAAATAAATTAGGACTGTAACAACACATGTTTTCAGGAGTAATCTAGGACTGCCTGATATAGTAAAAATTATATATTGGGAGATTTAAAGCATTTTTTATAATAACTTTTTTTTTGTTTTACCAGTGATGGTCTTAATATGAATGTTTCGAAAATGCTTTTGGGAAATTGGGCTTATTTCTTAGTGAGTTGAGGAGCTGAGTCAGATGTGTTAGATTGGAGAGAACCCTGCACAGCGTTGTGACCCTTTCAGGACTGTGGTTTTACACCAAAATACCAATTACCAATACTGTATGTGGGCCAATATTAAACAGAGTAATCAGGAAAATTAAATCAGGAAAATTAACGTCTATACTGGTGGTCAAAAGTTTGGGGACATCTTTCCTTCCTTTAAATATATAGATCAACTAGTTTTCTTTAACTCACTACTGTTAAAAGCACAAATGGGTTTAATGATTCCATTTGACATGATTTTTCTTTCTTTTTGAAGTTTCTAAATGCGTTCCATTTTTGTTTTGGGCTGCCAAGTTACAATACTATACTTGTATATTCAGTCTACAGCAGTTTTGTCCCACCCAATAAAAAGCATAGTTAAGTTAAATTAAGTTTAAGCCTGGACTACTGTTTTAATTAGGTACAAATTAGACAATAGTTCTTACTCAAAGAACCCTTAAAACTCTTTAAAAAAGCATGGCTCTTTAAAGTACCAAAATTGGTTCTTCTTTGTTGGTACTGCTCAAAGACTTAAGACAATATGGATGGACCAATAATGTAGGACCAACAATGAGTGACCAATAGCAGAACCCGTTTTTGTGCTACAAACAAGCACTTTTTAAAAAGAACCATATCCAGTTCTCCATTATAGAGAAGAAATATTTGAGGTGTCCTGGCCATGCTGATCGTTATTTTAAAGGCTTATTTTAAAGGTTGTTTCCCCAAACATTTGACTGTGATTCAATAATTCGGTTGCGCCCCATGTTCTTTGAGTGTGTCTGTATGTGTGTTTATGTGTGTGTGTTCATGTTCCCTGCTGATGCTTGGCGATCTCCCACACTTGCGCAGGTCTGTGGACACTCCCTGCGTGTGTGCCCACGATATAAATCGAAAATCGGAATAACGGATAAAATATCAAACTGTAATTTTGTTTTTGATCTTAGTTTTTATCTTATTCTAATGTTAAGCTTTTTTATTATAAAGAAATGCTGGAGGCATTGTGTTTTTGTTCTTCCTGGCCTCTGGAAACTGTTTGCAGTATTATTTGAAAGAAGTCTGTATTAGAAAATCACACTTAAAAGCGGCCTTTTCCTCTGCTGAATTGTTCTGTTTGTAGATTTTAGTCGGTTCAGAGCAGAACATTTGCCACGTACATGAGCTATTCTGAAATAGCGAGTTTACCCTGTACCTTTAGGAGTGTTTCTAATGCCTTTGCCGTTCACCTGTGTGACGCAGCGCGACGCTGTGTAAAAGCAATATGATATTTTTCCTGATTCAGTTCTGTAGCTCTTGGATAATCATAACCGATTGTATTTTTCACATGTAAAGGATTTAAATCTGGAATCAGTTTAGTACTCTCAGTATATCTGGGTGAGACGGAGTCATCCGGAGTTTCAGTTCACCACTCCGCACATACCATGTGCCTTCTCTTTAGCCAATCAAGAACAAGGATAGCTGCTTTACAATGTTGTTCATTTAAACGGTCAATAAAACATATTAAAAATGAAAGAACAGCCTTTTGCTTGTTTTCTCTGAGCTTTCAGTCTCTGGAATGTAAAGTCCACAGGTGTCAAGTAATAAAGTACAGATACTTTTTTATCTTCTTTAAGTAGAAGTGTTGGTTATGAATAATTTACTGAAGTCATTATTACATTTTCACACAGTCACACAGACTTTCTAATCCTTACATTTAAAAAAATAGCTTTGTTTCTCCTATTTCATTTCAGCTGGTTTTGAGTCTGGCTTCTCATTGTTAAAAAAAAAAAACCCTATCCAGATAAATCTCTCCATCCAGCTATCTAACATAACTTTAGCGCTGAGCTAGCTCACATACTAACTTTACCAGGGAGAGAACTAAGGTTAGCAGAGAGCTGGCTAGCATTATTGGTGAGCTAGCTAACATAATAACTTAAGCACTGAGCTAGCTAACGTACTAACATTAGCGGTGAGTTATCTAACATTATGGAGGAGAGAACTAAGGTTAACGAAGAGCTAGCTAGCATTAATGGCGAGCTAGCTAACATACTAACGCTAGCAGCAAGCTAGCATACATAATAACTTTAGCAACGAGTTAGCTTACGGTACCGGGTAGAAAACAAGGTTAACAAAGAGTAAGCTATCATTATCGGCGAGCTAGCTAACATACTAATGTTAGTGGCGAGCTAGCTAACCTAACATACTAACTTTAGCGGTGAGTTAGCTAACATTACCGGGTAGAGAAATATGGTTAGCGGAGCGCTAAGTAACACTAGCGGCAAGCTAGCTAACCTACTAACGCTAGTGGCGAGCCAGCTAACTTTAGCGGTGAGGCAGCTAACTGGAAGCCAAAATAAGTCTAGAATAAGAATATCATAGTCTATTTTTATTTTTTTTACAAACAGTCTGTTTTCCAGCTGAAAAATACAGTACAAGCTGCACAGGTATAGGATATTAACATTCAGTGAGGTGGCTTATCCTCAGTGTTAGGATGTACATTCATTTTATTTATTTTTTATCATCTCATTAATCAAGCAGAAATCCCTGTAAAAAAAACAAAGGATTATTTTACTTTAAACTTACGCATTTATGTTATCCTCTCTGTGATTCTATAAGGACACCATTATGGCCAATCATCATCCTCCTTCCACTCCATATCTTTAAGTGTCTTTCTATCTTTAACGTGTACACCCCTTTGAATGACTGTAATTAGGCGCTCTAAATGTTCTTTGACTGAACTCTTCCCAGTTTGACAGCTGTAATTAGCATCTCTCCTGCTTATTACTGAATCCTTATACACACTATAATGGAGCTAACGCAAATAGTGACCGGAAGGCAATGCCATGGATGTGTTTGCGAGTGAGTGTGTGTGTGTGGCCTCCAGAAAAACAGGCTGAAGTGTATGGTCATGGCCTTCTAATCATAACTGCCCAGTTCATGGCCCTTCAATTTAAATGACCATGGCTCTTCTTTTATCGAACGAAGAACTGACCTAGTTATTTGAAGAGTTTTAAAATAGAGCAATTAGGAATTATCAATAGAACAAGAATAGAATAATTAGCATGAAATTGGCCTGATAATAAGCCATCACCTATCTCACATCAATTTCTCCATATGAATCAGCCAGTGCTATATGAAAAACATGGAACTGACTTGTCTCATACTTGCAATGAATTTGTTATATTTCTTGACCAGCTGAATTAAAACATATCATATGTACTGTACAGTCAGCTGCAACAACAGCCACTAGTGTTTGGTTTTTGCTTTGCAACCATTCAATAAACTCACAGAATAATATGTGCCTTTAACTTCATGTAAACCCAAACTTCATGCTGCAACTTGTGCTATAACACTTTTCTGCGGTGGATGTTAAACAATTTTGAACACAACTGTAAATATAGATACATAGATAAGCAGACAGACAGAGGGAAATAGATACATAGGCAGGCAGGCACTTTATTGTTCCCAAAGCTAATTTTTCTCTAAAATCTGGGGTATTACTTAAAATTCTCTCAGGATGCTGTTTTGTTTCATGTATGTTTGATCACTAATTTGTGTGTAAAAGTTACTGCATAATCTGATTGTTATTAGTAGTCACTTAAAAAGCATACTCCAATTTCTTAGATCAGAGTATTCTTAGATAAAGAGTATCTGGGGAACGAGGCTTATACAAAAAAAGAACATCTTGTCTTCTGTGAAACATGGTGGTGGATCAGTCAGGCTCTGGGACTGTTTCACTTCTTTAGGTACAGGGAATCGCCACCGTGTAGGAGGTACCATGAATTTAGTTAACTAGCATTAAATGTTGAAAGGAAATGTCATGCATGGGAGATGTTTCAACTTCCAACAGGACAACAACCGCAAGCATACCTTCAATTCTACCATGGCTTGGATGCAGAAAAAGCGCTGGAAGATTCTGGTTAGACTGTGTTAGACAGTGTATTTTCAGGCCTTGCGCTCGCGCTGTCAAAATAGCGTTGGAGTTTAATAATAAATCCATGGTGATGGGTGTGGTGGTCTTCTTAATATCTAGCGTGTTGCTATTTTGGTGGAGGAAAACACAGGTGCGCCACTGACTGAAATAAACCTAGACAACAGTCAATGGTCAGAGTCCATTCCTTTAGATGTGCATGCGTACACCCCCCCTTGTTAAACATACACACACAGACATGCTGCAGAGCGCAAACCCTCATGTTACAGCCCATCTAGGGTTAGGCTGCAACATAAAAAGTGTCTTCCCCTCCCCAACCTTCCCAAACCTTTAACCCACCAGATCAAAAACAGACACACAAATACTAGCCTCAGGTGTTGCATTTTGAGATAACGAAAGCAAAAGACTTCAGGGATGGTCTAAGCCAAAAATAATACAAAAACATTTTCTCCCCAAACTAACTTACTTAAGAAAACAAAAAAAAAAGAAAACCCAATAACAAAACCTAACTCCCTAACAAATAAACATAGAAAAAAACCCAAAAGAAATATACTACACCCCCTACAGCTTCCAAGCAAGAAGGTTTAAACAGTTTACATACCACTGCAGAGAACACAGTTAAGTATTACAAAAGTTTAGAAGCACGTGGAGAGCAGGCCACATTACTCCACTGCATGGTCTGGCTGGTAAGGAAAAAGAAGGAGGAGCCCAGAGGTAGTCAGCCATCTTGGTTATATCCCATCCTTCAACTCCAATCCAACCAATCAGAACAGAGTTAAGTTCAGCTCAGCCTGTAGACTATTACCGTATTTTTCGGACTATAAGGCGCACCGTATTATAAGACGCACTATCAAAGAACGCCTATTTTCTGCTATTTTTCCATACATAGGGCGCATCGCATTATAAGGCGCGTTAAGTGACACTAGAAAGGGTGCCTATATCAAAGTGAACAGGGGTGGCGCCATGTTTCCCTTCCCCCACCGGGGGTGGTCTCTTGCCGGTGGAGCGTCTCAGTATTCAAATCTAGCTCTTTCAAAGTCAAACGAGTGCTGGATATTAATCTACACAGATTCCTCTCCTGAAAACTGTTTATTTGGGTGAGTAACGTGCTTCAGTTTATTTACAGTAAGCTTAGATTTCCAGATGTCCACTAAGGCTTGCTGCACCAGCGTTAGCATAGCTATCCGCTAGCACGCTAGCTAGTCACCTAAACTAGTAAAGTTAACCCAAACTTAAACGACAGCGTTACACTGAGTAATCCTGCGTGTTCTGGTAAGACAGTGAGATATTAGCTAGCGATTCGTCCCCCGTAGCTTGTTTTAACACGGTAAACAAGCAGATTACAGGCTGATAAAACTCACCTCTGAGAGAGTTAGCGCTTAGCATCTAGCTAATGCTAGCCAGGCAAAGCAGCACAGACTTACAGGCTGATAACTCACCTCTGAACGGTGAACGCATAGCGATTAGCATCTAACTCTAATAATACTGCTCCAGCAGTATTAAAAGTGCTAAATTTAGAAAATACTGATCTCTGAACAGTGAAAAAGCTAGCTAGCTAAGCGGTTAGCATCTAGCTAATGCTATTGCTGCTCCAGCCTCGGAGCGGCACGGCTCTGCACGGAGTGTGTGTTTACTGCTCCTTACACCTGACGGGTAAAATTTAGATAATACTGATCTCTGAACAGTGAATAAGCTAGCTAGCTTAGCGGTTAGCATCTAGCTAATGCTATTGCTGCTCCAGCCTCGGAGCTGCACGGCTCTGGACTCTGTATAGCACTGAAACTCTCTATAACGCTGCACGGAGTGTGTGTTTACTGCTCCTTACAACCAGACGAGTAAAATCCATACAAAAGGCGCACCGTATTATAAGACGCACTGTCAATTTTTGTGAAAATTAAAAGTTTTTAAGTGCGCCTTATAGTCCGAAAAATACGGTAGATAGTAGGAATCGAGGGAGCTCAGAAGGTATGAGTAAACAAGAGAGAGAGAGAAAGAGAGAGAGCACATGAATAAACACACTCTGCACATAACACCTCACAACAAAAATCATACTCAACAAAAATCATCAATAAAATAACATTGTTAACCCCTAAGTTCCCTCAAATTAAACTCACAAAGCACCTCGCTGTTAAGATATGAACGTGCCAAAGTCAGAGCACACCTGCCTTTTAAAGGGAATGACAACTGGCACACTCATTGGTTTATTTAATGTTACGCCCAAAACACACCCATGATTAATTAGTAGTACACGCCTTTTTAACACTTCGAGCTGCGCAAGGCATATTTTTTAAGCACTCACGACAACAAAGACATATCGACACATCCTAAATCCACTTGCACAATCCGCAAATCACCGCTGCGCTATAAATGGCTAAAATAGGGCCCTAAGGGTTAAACAACCTTTTAGCTTATAAGTTGACCTGCCTACAATCCTCTTGTCACTGGTCGAGCAATCCTGTTGATTTATTGTTCACACTCCTCTCTCCTATGTTTTGTCTGTCAGCTTCCTGTCATTCTGCTTAGTCATCTCCGAGGACACGCCATTGAACTCTCACATTGTAGCCATTCATTAAAACATGCTCGCTTTTTACCACCATCTTCACCATCTTAAACCTCCTCGCTCCTAGACTTGAATGACTGTGTAATTACCCCTATTGGGTGTAGCTGCCTGCCATTTTCACAGGGAAAGGTGTAATTACTGAAGGTCTCTGAGCATATCTGTGTTTGTTATGACTCAGATTGGTCACATGCGCTCAATGCCCAGCATACCCCAGATGCAATACATATAAATAATAAATAAATGGACAACAGATGGGAGAAGAAATGCAAACCTTTATTTAACCACAAATTACTCAGTAGCAGCAGAACTCCAGCAATGCTCGGCTCTGGGACTGCGTACTCATTAACGGAGATCATGCATCAGATTAATTCCATTCATTACATCTTCTGACGCACCATAAATCACCAGCACAACAAAATAGAATATAGAAGTTCAGTGATTATGAATTATGTATATTTTATATGTTGCAAAATTGCTCGGTCAATCTTACTACATGAAACTAAATGAATACAAATACTTAACAGCCATTTTTTATATATTCTTTTTTTATTCAACTGAATCTTTATTACACTTACATTTAAAGTACTGTAGTAGTAACCTTGATCAATATTTCCTGATGAGAGGCTGAATCATATTGGAGGACAAAGCTCAGAGGCATGCAAACACTGGCAATAATGTGAGTCAACCCATTACTGCATTACTCAAATCTCTTTTGTAGCTCATGTTCTTTGGCCAAAAGCATTCTTTATATTGGCTCTCATTCATTAGCCAAAAGGTTAAAGTCTTTTTGAGAGCTGAGCTTTTTAGCTAAAGGTGTGAAAAGTGTTCACATTCATTACTTAAGTAAAAGTATAAATACTAGGGTTAAAAATACTTCTGTAGAAGCTGAAGTATCAACTCCTGCTTTTTACTCAAAAGTGTAAAAATACCGCTTTCAAAACTACTTGAAGTATAAAAGGAGCCTATAGTGCACTAAACCCCATCCCAAATGTGCCCATTGAACATAAATGCATTTTAGTACAATTTTGGGAGATCTGTCATTTAAATATTTAACTGGTACTATAAATAGGTTAGGTTCCTAAAAAGCTAAATCTTATATATTATGCATTTTGGTGAAACTAGTTGTTTAAAATGTGCTATGGAAATATATAAGTTATTAGTTATTTCTTACTTTTTTACCAATATAACAAATCAATCAGAAATTCAAACACACTTTTAGTGTGCTTAGTATTCTCCAAACAGCAAATAGGACTATGCCAGGTGAAAACCACTCACCCAGCGGTTCACCTTGAAAAGCTTCCAGCCACAAAAGCCTTCATGAATGCAAATGAAGCCATGATGCATGAGCAGTGAACTTGAACCACCTCAACTTTCATCTTTTTTTTTTTTTTTTTTTTTTACCTCTGAGCTCAGAATCAATTATGAAGGAAATGTTTCAGCAATTTGTTTTATTTTAGCCAAATCAATTTTTAAACGGATGAGAAGCGTGTAGATGTGTCCCGGCTCTGACATGCTTTGATGAATAGTCTTGATTAAAGCTTTGATAAACAGCTTTTGGATGACGAGAGTCAGAAACTGGCTTAAGCTGGTGTGCTGTAGGACATGCTATCAGATAAAATATTTTTAAAGAGGTTACATTAAAATACAGCTCCCAGCTACAGCTGTACGACAAGATAAACACTCCGCTGCTCTCTCAGACGGGGAATCGTTTAGAGAGGAATGTTTCACCATTGAGTTGGATATTTCTAGGTCAGATCTGATGGAAATGAACACAATCAAAAACAGATCTTTCCGTCTCTGTAACTACTTTCTTTCTTAGAAAGCAGTTATCATACAACATCAAATCAGAAGAGGATGAGACAATGTGGGTGAATGTGAAAGAACAAACAAACAAATGAACAAACGCAATATTTCTTACATTTACTTCATTCATTTTACCAAAGGAAAGCAAGAAAAATAAAGACCACAATTTCATTTTCTTTTCTTTTTTTTAAGTTCGATAGATATCAGTTAAAGTGTTTGTTGGTTTGACAGTTCAATATATGGAAATATATGGGTACATGCATGTGTACTGTTTATGTCGTAATCCATTGATAAACATGAAAAACATCTGTAAAACATAATCTATATGTTAACTACAAACACAAAAAAATCACACTAAAATAACCATTAATAGCAATGGCACAGTAAAAAACTCAACCAGCATTATGCAACATGTGTCTGACTTCTGGTCTCCCTCTACATTTGGGAAGTAGAATTCACACTTTGGGCCACCCCTCAAGAAGGACATGTTTACATGCATTTCTGGACAAGCTGAGAGACACAGAACCATCACTGACAGTGAAACAAACTTGTGAACTGAGGCAGTTGAGTAATATTACAGGAAATGAAATGATTATGACTTGGGTTGTCTTGCAATTTGTTGTCACTTCTTCAGAGTTACACTAAAGTACAACTACCGGTGTGCCGAACCCAAAGTAGTAATGATAAAGAGCAATATTTTCCATAGTAAGTGAAGCATCACAATGATGTTGAAGCTGTTATTAAGACGTAAAATTATTACGTCTAAAATTGCTTTAAGTCTGAATTTACTCATAACTGGAGGGAACCTGTACAGGCAGTGGGTTGCACCAGATATACATAGCATATACATATGCAAATGTGTGCCTAACATGTTTACTAAGCCCTTGGTGGCACTAGTTAGTTTCAAACAAAAATAGATTAAAAATACTCTAATACATTGGGATGGTAAGGGTTTGAGGTTAGATTAGTGTTGGGTTTTTTTTTGTGAGTTTATCTGTGTGACCAGAATGTGCTTCAGTGTCACAGGACGACACACCACAGATGTCCAGGAAATGGCTTTCTGTCTTACAATGTGTGTCACTATGACAAAGACAGACAAAGAGAGTGAGAGAGAGAGAGGAAGAGAGAGAAAGAGAGAGAGAGAGAGACAGAGAGGAAGAGAGAGAAAGAGAGAGAGAGAGAGAGAGAGAGAGAGAAAGAGAGAGAGAGAGAGGAAGAGAGAGAAAGAGAGTGAGAGAGAGAGAGAGAGAGAGGGGGCAGAGAGAGAAAGCAACAGCACACAGGGCAGAATTAGGTAATTATCTATTAATTACAAACATGCAAAAGAAAACGCTTTGCACCTTGGCCTATCAATGTTAAAGACCACAGGAACCTTAAGAAGTGTTTCCTTCCTAATTAGGTCAGTCCTGCTCCTGCTGGCGACTCTATTTACAAAGCAAGGCAACCCAGTTCTGAGAAATCTTGGTGAGGAAAACCAGCAGAGCCTGATTATAACAAGCCTGGCCTTTCTGCTGTTCACATTCTGATAAAAAGAAAAAATGGGCAAGTCTACTTTTACTGAACTACTTATGTCATTGGCAGCATATAATTGCTAAATTACACTTCAACAATAGGGATGTTCTTTATTATATATATAAAAAAATATGTGACATAAATGTGCCTATTATGTTTCATGTGCCATTTTACAGTGGTACTTTAAAGTGTGTGAAGCCTTTAAAATGTTCTATATTTCTTATATTTAGTTATAGGTAAAACATCATCAGTTTTTTTAGGTCATATTTAGTTCATATCATCAGTCCTAAATATAGATAAAGAGAACCCAGTTAAACAATTTATTAATTCATCTTCAAGTTCAGAACTGTACTCTAATGATAACCAGAACGAGAGTAAAAATACAATGTCAGCTCTCAAGGACAGTACAATTCCTGTTTTGATTCGCAGCATCTGTTTCAGGGTTCTCGTTATAATAATAATTATTGTTTTTATTTTCAAGGATTCAAGAATTCAAGGAGATTTTATTGTCATTCGCATCTTATGTGGTACATGAGGTGGAACGAAATTGTGATCTCACGATCCAGTTTACACCCAGGAGCTGTTATTAAATAGATATATAGATAAAAGTACAATAAAGGAATACAATAAAAATAGAATATACAAAATAGTTAAAGATAAATACCCCAAATGAAATAAATAGAAAGAGTAGACAGGTTGCAACAACAAGTCCAGAGTGCAAATGTGCTATAGCAGCATGAAATGAATTAGAGCAGTAGAAAATAGAGTGTCTCAGTGCGGGTAAAGTGACCGTGTTTGTGCAGTAATTGTCCTTGTGTGTCAGTGCAGTGTGTTGTTAAGTGGAGTTTAAGAGTCTTACAGCTTCCGGAATGAAGCTGTTTCTCAGTCTGGTTGTTTTGCACTTGATGCTCCGCAGCCTCCGTCCTGAGGGAAGCGGGACAAAAAGTGCATGTGCTGGGTGGGTGGGATCCTTCCTGATGCAGGTGGCCCTCTTCCTGCATCTGGAGGTGTAGATGTCCATGGTGCTGGGGAAGCTGACTCCAACAATCCTCTGTGCAGCCTTCACCACCCTCTGCAGAGCTTTCCTGTCTGCAGCAGAGCAGCTTCCATGCCACACGTTGATGCTGGAGCACACGACGCTCTCCACCACACATCTGTAGAAGGAGGTGAGGACTGCGCTCCCTAGTCCAGCTCGTCTCAGCCTCCTGAGGAAGTAGAGCCGCTGATGTGCCTTCCTGACCAGAGTGGAGGTGTTGTTGCTCCAGGTGAGGTTGCTGCTCAGGTGCACCCCTAAGTACCTGTAGCTGTCGACCACTTCCACCGCAGATCCTCCAATGTGCAGGGGAGGTGGGCATGCTGGCCTCTTCTGAAGTCCACAATCATCTCCTTCGTCTTTTTTACATTGATGCAGAGGTTGTTCTCTCTGCACCAACCCTACAGGTGTTCCACCTCCTGCCTGTAGCTGGACTCATCTCTGTTTGTGATGCATCCAACCACTGCTGTGTCGTCTGCAAACTTCACAATATGACAGCCTGGATGGAGAGGTGAGCAGTCATATGTGAGCAGTGTGAACAGGAGGGGGCTCAGCACACAGCCCTGAGGGGAGCCAGTGCTGAGGATTATAGTGGGGGAGGAGATGTTGTGAATTCTCACAGACTGCGGCCTGTTGGTCAGGAAGTCTAGGACCCAGTTGCACAGCGAAGAGCTCAGTCCTAGTGAGGAGAGTTTATTTATCAGGGTCTGTGGAATCATGGTGTTGAAAGCGGATGTGAAGTCCACAAAGAGCATACGGACATAGGAATCCTTCTGCTCCAGGTGGGTGAGGGCAGTGTGGACCACGGAGGAGATGGCATCCTCTGTGGATCAACAAATAGTGCCGCAATCTGCCCCTGTGAACAAATAGTGCCGCAATCTCCCTGTCAACAAATAGCACTGCAATCTGTCTGCAACACACCAGCAATACACCAGCTTCTCAATCCATTATTATTAGCTATTTTCCAGCCAATGAGATTCTTAAAACATTAATATTCTTAATTGAGATTGAGATTCCTAAAATATTGTGATAGATGCATATTTAACAATTGAAATCATTTTGTAAATCTTTTTTTTAACAACTGACAACTTTTTACTTAGTTTTTACCATCAATTACAGTACACCCTGTTGTTAGGGCAGCTACAGGGCACATGACATTTACAGAATTACCACCCTGCATTGCTGGGTGTTTGTTGAGGGGCTGGTGTGTTGAGATGCTGGTGTATTGCTGGTGTGTTGCAGACAGATTGCAGTGCTATTTGTTGACAGGGAGATTGTGGCACTATTTGTTCACAGGGGCAGATTGCGGCACTATTTGTTGACGGGGTGGATCGCGACACTATTTGTTGACGGGGGAGATCAAGGCACTATTTGTTGACGGGGGAGATTGTGGCACTATTTGTTGACGGGGGAGATTGTGGCACTATTTGTTGACGGGGGAGATTGTGGCACTATTTGTTGACGGGGGAGATTGTGGCACTATTTGTTGACGGGGGAGATCAAGGCACTATTTGTTGACGGGGGAGATCGTGGCACTATTTGTTGACGGGGGAGATTGTGGCACTATTTGTTGACGGGGGAGATTGTGGCACTATTTGTTGACGGGGGAGATTGTGGCACTATTTGTTGACGAGGTAGATCGCAGCGCTATTTGTTGACTGGGGCGGATTGTGGCATCAAATGTTGATGGGGAGATTGCAGCACTATTTGTTGACGGGGGTGGATCACGGCACTATTTATTGACAGGGGAGATCGTGGCACTATTTGTTGATGGGGGAGATCACAGCGCTATTTGTTGACGGGGCTGATTGCGGCACTATTTGTTGACCGGGTTGAATGCGGCACTATTTGTTGACAGGTGCAGATCGTGTCACTATTTGTTGACGGGGGAGATCGTGGCACTAGTTGTTGACGGGGGAGATCGTGGCACTAGTTGTTGACGGGGGAGATCGCAGCGCTATTTGTTGATGGGACGGATTGCGACACTATTTGTTGACAGGGGGCGGATCACGGCACTATTTGTTGACTGGGGAGATCACAGCGCTATTTGGTGACAGGTGTGGATCGTGGCACTATTTGTTGACGGGGAGATCGTGGCACTATTTCTTGACGGGGGGATTGTGGCACTATTTGTTGACGGGGGAGATCGTGGCACTATTTGTTGACGGGGGAGATCGGGGTGCTATTTGTTGAGGGGGCGGATTGTGGCACTATTTGTTGATGGGGGAGATCACAGCGCTATTTGTTGAGGGGGTGGATTGAGGCACTATTTGGTGACAGGGGTGGATTGCGGCACTATTTGGAGACAGGGCCGGATTGCGGCACTATTTGGAGACAGGGCCAGATTGCGGCACTCTTTGGTGACGGGTAGACTGCGGCACTATTTTTTGACGGGGGAGACTGCAGCACTATTTGTTGACAGACTATTTGCCGGACTGCGGCCAGTCTGTTAATTAGTGTGAATTGCGGCACTATTTGTTAAAGGGTAAGGGAGAGATTGCAAATCTATTTGTTGATGGGGAGGTGAGATTGCAGCGGCTATTTGTTGACGGAATGGATCACAGCACTATTTGTTGGAGGGGGAGATCGCGGCGCTATTTATTGATGGGTGAGGGAGATTGCAGAGCATATTTTTTGGGGGGTTAAATGTGGTGGGTTGGGTTGGGGATTGCGGAATTTTCTGAGATATTGTTTATGATTCATTGCCATCACAGAGCCCCATATTAAAATGCGAGGCACTCCCGTGCCTGCTGAGATCGATAGGACCCCTGCATTATTCCACTAATGGGGCAACCTTAGGAAACATTCTCACAGGTTTCTGCACTCTATACAGCACAGCATCACATTTATTCCACTAAGGGGGGACTTCTCCATTAGAGAGGCACCTAACCTGCCACTTCATCGTGCTTTCTCACCTGTAGGTGAACCCATACAGCACCACATTCTACCTCATTTAATGTATTGGAAATGCACTTTTTGTAACACTGTCTCGTAAAGGTGGCAGAGAATGCACTTCATAATACACCTTATTCTCCTATGTCCTCTTTGTTAGAATATTCGGTTTGTTTACATTAAATGGTAACTGATTGTGTCAGATTAACAGTAAATGTCTGAAGGAGCTACGGCTGTGGACACTTATCATAAAGTGGCTAGCTGTGCTAACACAGCATACCAAACACTTTATTTAACCTTATTTACAGCATAGCTAACCAGCTTTCACACACAGTTAACAGTGCTGTGCTGGGTTAGCTTACTAGTTAGCTAGTCAGCTAACTTAAATCCACTACCTTCCAGAGAAGAGGAGCAGCGTCTGTGGTTGAATGAGCCACAGTGTTCCATCCAAAACCATCCAAGTGTTCATATGTCTGCTGTTACCATTCTGTAAAGGGAAACTCGGTTTTGAAGCGGTCGGTTCGGGTGCTGTAAGGCTGTAGGGGAAGACCACTCTACAGCCCCACTAAGTTTCATCACTTCTGCAAACACGTGACGACTAAAGCGGCACACTAATGTAAATACAAATTTACCTTTCAACCCCTTTTTACTTCTGCGTCAAACCTATGTCATAGCCTGACGCACACACATCCCAATAAGTGTAAATACACGTTGAGTGACGCAGACAGCAGCAGAAGTATAAAGGAGGACAGCTGCGTAGGGCACTCGTGCAGACTACGCTGTATGCAACGCGTTGACTCAACACGGATGCATAAGCCAGTCTTTCACTCCCAGGTAATGCTGCATGCTGTGAACAGTTTTTCACAAAGGTTCTCTATGACAGATTGTAGAGTCCTGTTCAGTCAAGGACAGCAAAGGCCTTTAAACTGTGAGAATATGTTGATTTGTTGTTGATGTAAATTGTTTATGAAACATAAAGAGGATTAATAACATTGTAAAGCCTAGCAAAAGCTTGGTTATTAGACAAACAAAAGGGTGATTAGAAAATATGAGGAAATAACCCGTAAGAATTCTGTTGGCAAGAAAACATACAAACCATAAAAGACAGCTGATGTGAAAGAAATTCAATATAAAACAGGATAAAAAGGATAAATAACATGTTAAAGCATAGCAAACACATTTAAATGTGAAATGTGATCATCATGTGTTTGTATGACATGGCAAATATAGAATTAAGATTATGCAAATTGTTAATTGTGAAATTGTAACTGAAAACTGTATAAATAAAATGTTAAATGAATATGCTGAATGCATAATTTTTTTTTTTACTTAATGCCTACAAAGCACTATAAGCTATAAATAATTGGCCCCTCTGACATCACCACTGGCCCTAGACTGGCCCGCTCCAGTTGAAGTGGTCCAGAATCACCACTAGGTTTATCCTCTATATAATGGTAAGGGCATATGTTAAATTTAGTTAAGTGGAACTCCTCCATAAGCCAATATTGTATTGTATTGTGTTCAAAACACTGCTATTCAAGCAAAAAATGTCCTCTTCTTTTAATTGATGTGACCTTGTTTAACTAACTGAGTATATAACGTATTCTCTATGTTTATTATCACTGTGATTATAATCCATATCAATGGTCCTCTGCTACACTGGACTTTCTAACACAAAGAAAGCAAACATGGCCTCCTCCTTTTAATAATGCATGATGAGCTGGATAACTGTCAGGACTGGACAGAAGTCAGACACATGCAGATTAAAAAAAGGAGAGAGGCTTTATTTACAAGACTAGGATAAATGCAAAAACAGGTACATACCAAAGAATGCAAGGCTGGACAACTTAGCAAATAAGGTCTAAGTTGTTCAAAGTCAAAAATAAAGTAGCAAAGGTCATACATGAAAACTTACAAGAGCGACAGGAATGCTAGTAATGCTATGTGGCTAGTCAAAACTTGGCAAGGAACTGAACAAAGGAGAGGGTATAAATAGACAGATTAGCAGGTGAAAACAATCAATTAGTCAGGTGACTGTGAGGGTCATGTGATGATGATCAGGAGTGATATTCTGGGAAATGGAGTCCGGATCAGCTTGGAAGACAGAGGGAAGCGTGACAATAACACCTTTTTTCATTTTAAAAACAGAAGTGCATCATTATATAGCAGGGTTTCCGCCACGTTCATTTCAGTGCGGCGGTCCGCCACGCCTTCGTTCTTCCCCGCCACCCTTCGTGAAAATTCGGAGCCCGGCGTTTTTCCCGCGCTTGATCAGCGTTGCCCCGCCCTCTCTCGTTTCTGACACTGGAATTTGATCATCTCGACAGGACACCGGCTGTCAAACTGGACAACTGAATCCGAGGTATGTGGCGCTGAAATGATGTTTTTTTTATATTTGTGAACAAGTTGTTGAACATTGTTCAAGGGTTATATCGGTAATATGTTGTAGACGTAGCCTACACAACACGGCTGGTTTCGCATGTTGCATCTATTTCGGGAGGCTACAGGTGAGGGCTTCTCTAGCCGTAATTCCTAAACGCACAGCTGTGTTCCAGTCCTGCACATGTAGCAGGGTGGCCGCGGGTCCTTAAAAAGTCTTAAATGGTATTAAATTTCATTTTTGTCAAATAAGGCCTTGAAAAGTCTTATTTTGTCTTAAAATTTCAACCAAAATGTCTTAAATTTGCCGGAGCTAAATTTAGGGGGGAATAATTCCGTCAGCCATGTGTTGAACTTCGGGGGTGGAAATCGGTAGTTAGTCATGCAGTGCCAACATAACGCGCGCGCGAGAGAGAGAGTGTGAGTATAGGACACAGCAAGAGAGAGAGACTGAAACATAACGCGAGAGAGAGAGAGAGAGCGAGAGCGCGCCTGTAAATAGCGAGAGAGAGAGACTGAAACATAATGCGAGAGAGAGAGAGAGAGAGAGAGAGAGAGAGACTGAAACATAATGCGCGCGCGCGAGAGAGAGATGAATTAAACAGTGATTAAACAGCTTCAACTTACGCAGGTGTCCACTCAGGCTCACTCACCTGGTGGAGTGAAAATCACGCTATGTTTCTGTTTCTGGAGCTGTCATAAAGCAAGGATGTAGGGCCCTAGAATAGAGGCACCCTAGAACAGCTCTGTGATGCATTTGTTTTCACGGTCCAGTAAACATTTTATTGTAATTAAATTAAAGATTAAAGATATTGATATGTATAATTTAACATTTTGTGTTGCACACTTTTACGTTTACCGTATCTGAAAAAAGAACAATAAGGATTTATTTTAAAGAAACCTACTTTTTGCAACTTTTTGTTTTAAGTGGGCATTTTTCAGTGACAGTTGGAAATAAAGAAAATAACTGGAAACATGTGTAATTGTGTTATATCGTGATATCATTAACGTGATATAAATTATCGGTTCCCAACCGGGGGGTCCTGCCACCGCACCTTCAAGGAAATCCTGGGGGAAACCCTGTATAGGTGCTTATTAAGACAGATTAACACATTTTCTTGATATGGAGGAACATCATCTTCCTTTATTGAAAGAATTGGCCCACTAGGAGGCACGTGATCACATATTCCCACTAGAAGGGCAGCCAATCCATTTGTGCCACTATAGAGGGTACTTTAGGATATGAAGGCACTAGGGCACGGTTGCCCCCTGCCCCCTTTTGAGTCCATCAGTCATTGCCATGCTGTTTTTTTTAGTAGGGTGGAACTTCCTTCTGGACAGTAATGCTAACAGCTTTTTTCTAGAAAGTGATTTAACTTAAATGTCATGATCAATGAATGAAAGCTAGTAGCTGCTAATTAGCCCGATGTTACACTGCCTATATCTATTTATTGTTACCAAAATATACTTTGTTCGAAAGAGCCTGTACTGAATGTCCATTCATTACAGTACATAGACGTCAATGGGGGAAAGTGGATGATTCATTTCTGGCCTTCTGCTAAAGGGCTAGTGGCAGGTAATGTCAACATCAACCTGCTTCCTGCTTCCAACATTGTAGAGCAGCCCTCTTCCCCATTATTATGATTATTTTTTTAAACAACTCGTAGCAGAACACACAGAGTGCGTATCATTTGTAAAGAAATACAATTTAATATAAAACTATAAATAAATATTAATGTGTAGGGTTATTTTTAGATTACTTCAGCAGCAATCTTTGTGTGACAGCAAGGTCAGTGCCTATCAAATTGCAGTTGCCATGACAATGGCTTCTTGGATTGTGGAGATGGCACTGAAGCCTGTAATGTATTAAACTGTAGGAACTATGGCTGTGACTGAAATGGCTCCCTACTCCCTCATTAGCGTTGCGCTATATAGGGAAAGACTATTTAGTTCACTTAATAACGGTAAAAAAGAAGTTAGTTTGGACACTACCTCATTATAAACATGCATTCTGGCCGCTTAAACATGAACACCCGAATGGCTAAAAATGTTAAAACTCCATAAACACACAAGCTGAGCTCTGAATTAGTTAGTGAAGTTAGTGAAGCTCTCAGTTGATCATGTAGTAATCTCTGACTGTTATGTTTATGCAGTTTAAAAACATAAACCTCACTTTAATGAACTAAATAAAAAAACATGTGAAATTTACATCGTACGCCGGCATGCAATGTTAACAGATTGCGTGGTTTCAGGCTAAATGTTGAGTTGGTGTCTGAAATGGACTGATGGAAATGCTGCACTTGTGACGGGTGAACAAAATTAGCAAGTATTAAGACTTTGAAAAGATAGATATCTAAGATAGATATCTAACCTTGCAGAGACAGAGCTAGTCCTGCTGATAATATTTCTTTCTTTCCTTGCTTGCTAGTTTATTTTGATGTACTTATTAAATAATTTTAAATGTATTTTTTGTAATAAGTAATATTTAAGATATTTTTAAGATGTTAGAATAAACCCTGTAATAACATTGTTATGCTGAATATCAGCTGTTTTGTTTTTTAGGCTGATTTGTTTTTTTTATGTTTAATATAAATCATAATGCATTGTGGGAGTGCCCTCAAAATCACGTTCCAATTCCACTTCGGACACACAGAGAAAATTGGCCAACATACTTAATAGTGCCCTAAATAGTAAATAGGGAGCCATTTTGGTCACCACAAATTGGTGTGTATGTGGATTAGGGTTGCCACCTGTCCCGGTTTTCCCAGGATTGTGCTTCTTTTTAAATATTTGGTCCTGGAAGAAAAATCTCATTTAATGTCCCAGTTTTCACTAGGTTCACCATTGCGCCTCATTGGTGCTGTGGGATCATGTGACTTCACTATCCAATCGGTACAGGAGGCTCCTACAGATAGTGAATCAAATATTAAGGAGGGAGAACACATGAGATTCGACATCACCACATTTAAAACAACTCTATAGAAATTTACTGTGTATAATTTTAAGAGATAGAAGTGAAGATAAGAAAACACACATAAGCCTAAAACACACATTATAGTCCCCTTCTTACCTAGTTTTCCATCTGATGTGCTCTTCTTTCTTAAACTTAACAAGAACAGCTCACACCAGTACTTAGATAGTATATTTGAGTATATTTGTGGGCAACTGTCAGTATGACAGTGTTCTGTTTTTTTGTCAGACACAGGTGGCAACCGTATTGTGGATATGTGTGTGTGTGTGAGGAGCTGAATTTTGCTATCATGGTTTCTAGACACAGGTCAAGGTTGTCTTAATCGTTAATCGTTAGTGTGTGTGTTTGGGGGTATGTAGTGTATATGGGTTTGTGTGTGGATAGGTGTGTGTATGTGTGTGTCTATGTGTGTGTCTAAATTTTTCTATCAACTTTCCTTGACTCATGAGGTCAAGGCTGCCATTATCTATAATGAACCATCTAGAATATGTGTGTGTGTGTGTGTAACCTTGATTTCAAGGCAAATTCCCCCCTCATCCAAAGAAGTGAGCAATTGCCAACATATATCCATTACGCTGTTGCATACACACACTCAGACACACACTCTTCTTGTAGTAGCATGGCTCTGCACGTGTGTGTGCGTTCTCTGCTCTCCACAAATGGACTCCGCTTGTTAAACATACCTTTGGGTGTACGACTCCAGCCCAAGCAGGCCCATCTACACAGCAGCAGGTAAGAGCTCTGCCTGGGGACATTAAAGTGATAGTCTGAATGAATATCAGTTGAACTGTACTTGTTCTTATCTAGCCAAGACTGCCTGTAGTCTCCTACTTTTAGTCTCCTGTCTTTCTTTACACAGAAGAAACAAAGAGAATTTAGCTAACAAACTAATGTCCCTGTAATAAGAGTGGTGTTTTCATATATGTTACCTATTAGGAGAGATATTATTAACACATACTTACATACATCCCCTGTGTATATATCGTTGCTCACCAATAAAAAAAAGTATCTCAAGTTTTTGTAGATTTTTAGTTTACTACATAATTTGAACAGACAAACTGTCTCTTATACTTTGCCAAAATTGCTTGATGAACGCATTAATCGAAATCCTTATAGTGACTTCCATTAAAAATGTAGAAGATTTTTTTTGTTCACTTCTGTAAAGTTACTGTTTTAGAGATACTTGTTTTTCACTGGACAGTGACAATATGCATATAGATGTTTATAACATATATGAAATACCCATCTAAAATGTGTATGTGTACATTTATTTATATATTTATATGTAGATTTATTTTCATATGGTATTATATGTAATACTAAAAAAATAAATCAATATATATATCTGTGTTATTAGCACAAGATCCAACTTTACAAACAAGCTACGTTCTTACCTCACTTAAAACATTCAGAATTTTTAGAAAATGTGAAAATTTCCTCTTTGAATACAATTGCAATGTGAAAAATGAGAAGAAAAATCTAAGTAACTAAGTTTCTTACAGTGACCACCATGGCTGAATCAGGTTAAGTCATTATTTAGTCAGTAATCACTAAAAGAAGTGAACATTTTTGCTGTCCAAAAAAAAAATATCCAAAATGTCTGCTTTTACAGAACGATGAAAAGGCAAAAACATTTCTGTTGGCCTACTATTATAAAATATTTTAAAAATGCAATAGAAATATCCATGTGATGTTCAAATGATGTAGTACATTACATTACATTACATTTGGCAGACGCTTTTGTCCAAAGCGACTTACAATAGTCAAGTACAATGTAAAATAAGTTTAAAGGTAAAACATCTTTGGATAGGGATAAAAGGAGGTCAAAGGGGAATAATAGGATAGAGGAGTAGAGAAGAGGAAGAAGGAGATGAGGTTAGAATTAGTTAGTTTGTTAGAGGTGTTAGGAGAGTAAGTGCTCTTTGAAGAGCTCTGTCTTCAGGAGTTTCTTAAAGATAGCGAGAGATTCTCCTGATCTGGTAGTGGAAGGTAGTTTGTTCCACCATTGGGGAACTCTGTATGAGAACAGTCTGGATTGCTTTGTGTGAGTGTTTGGCAAAGCGAGGCGACGTTCATTGGAGGAGCGCAGCGGCCGGGAGGTAGCGTAAGCCTTCAGGAGCGAGTGCAGGTAGGAAGCAGCCTGTTCTGTCATCACCTTGTAGGCGATTATAAGTAAACTGAATATTGACAAAAATGGAGATCTAGATTATCTGTCTTGGCTCCAAGGTGATGAAATGAGATTCAACTGAGTGTCTAAACAGCAGGGTTGCTTATTTTCTAGGTTTCTTTTAGCTATCTGTACTGACTTGTGTACGGTATTTATCAGTACCTTAGCTTGATATTTCATTCTTATTCTAGCTTATACAAACTACCTATGGAGATTTTCGAGGTAAACAATTAAGCACTTTTAATTAGTCACTCTGGATAAGGGCTTCCACCAAATGCCTTAAGTGTAAATGTAAATAAGTAATTTAAATTTTTTGTGGAGTTCATGTGTCTTTTGACTGAACATATGCACTTATAAAGCTCTTGCATCAGCTAGCACTTGGCTAGCTAGATAACAAAGGAGGAAAGAGACTGCTGTGACAACAGTAGACAAAAGTTGGCGTAGTTATAGTAAAGATTGCAGACTATAAGCTCTATTTTAATTAACTGCACTTTGTGCGGCTCAAAGTGCATGAAAGGCATGTACTAATTCTATGAATTAATCATGGGTGTGTTTTTGGCATAAAGTGATGTAAACCAATCAGCATGTCACTTGCCATTTGCTTTAATGAGCCTGTTTTTTTCTACTAATAGCTGAAATGTGTTCATTTGAATTAATGGAACATACCAGTCCTGCTTAAAATGAACTGTGCTACTCTGCAGACATCCAACCATTTGTGTCTCACCGATATTAGAGGCACAGCCAATCAGCTCTGCCTCCTGCCCTGCCTCTAAACCCATACATCACCCAGTGCCCCTCCCAAACTACCCCTCCCATTTTTTTTGCCTTTTTTAAAATTGTGCTTTTTTGTTTCTCAGCAAAGGAAACTGACCTGCGCATTCGCGCTGTAAAGGTGTGTTTGCAGGTCATTTATAGGAACATGTTATAATTTTTTAAAATTTTCAATTCTGTTTATTGTTAATATAAAATTTGGGTTTGCGCACTGTGTAGCTAAGATGGGAATGGACGTCTGATTGGTGACTGTTGTCAGGGTTTAAATCAGTCAGTGGTGCACCTGTTATGGATGCAAATGCAAGGCATGGAAATATACAGTTTACGGGGTGTAAGATAGGAATGAGTGTCGTGATGCATGTGTAATATAGGGGCCAAATAATCTGTTTAAAGCAGTATTATGAAAGAATAGTATTTCTTGCTTTTTGTGCTTTGATCTACATCTACCATTTAAATATGGGCTTGTTAGTACAGAGAGGACATGCAATAAGAACAGGGCTCATTTATTTACATATACTTTATCTGTCTGAAAGCACTGTAACAGAAACAGTCAGTTTAAATTACCACTATGAAAGATTGCTATTTCTTGCTTTTGGGCACCCCTACAGTTAGGGAGTGTACAATTATTTGTGGTTTGAACCACTGATAAAGGGCACACTTTACACATGCATTTTTTGACAAGGTGAGAAAAAGAGAACCATAAAGTATTCCATAAAAAGATTTACTTGTGGCGATAATTTGTAATATGTCACAGAATTTTATAGAAAGAACATGACAGTGTTGTCACAAGCATTGTAGTGCCTGCTTTAACAGAGATACATAGTGCAATTAGCAGTGTGCTGAGCCTATTTTTCTTCTGGTAGGTGAGTTGATTTTTGGTGGAAATGTGTAGTTAAACATACAGAAATGCACTTTTAAAACATGCTTTTTTACCAAATGAATCTGGTAATTATTTCTAAAGGAATATGTTGTGCTCATATTGAGATTGCCATATTTAGTTCTAATTCAGGCATTTCTTGGTTTTAACAATACGTTTAACAATAATGAGCAGGTAAAGACTGTATTTGCTGTTTGAATATCCCCATGTTCGCAGTACCTTTTTTTTATCAGGGACTTTAGCAGCACAGTGGTTGGTCAGATAAACAGCAAACGCTTTAAGAAAGACATGGCCTATGATCTCCTGGGAAGGCCTACTAGACCACTCTGTTTGTCAAATTAATATATTTGGCTTCGCAGAAATGGTTACAGAAACATATTAATGCCATTAATGCAAATTACGTTTCTTCCTTCTGCAGCCAGGAATTCTACTGCTTTCAGTTTAAAACTAAAATAACAAGAAATGCAGCTTTATGGTAAAAATACTACATAATGTTGCTTTGATAAAATGTTCTGCTTAAGAACAAATATACATGTAAAGCATGTAGTTTAGTGGTGGAGCACAGCCCACATTGCTGTACAGTTCCCGACTGTAGAGTGAGCCCAGAATAATCTTGTAGAATTGGTTTAGGTTTGTTTTGGATCATCAGTGATCCTCAGAGAACAGAACGGATTACTGTAGTATATGTATCCTATAAGTAATTGATTTATATTCTTGATACCTGCTCTGTATTTAAGATATACTATTCTGAAGGGTCGTGTCTTCAATCCAGTTAGAGTTTCACAGATGCTGAGCTTGCTTCAAAACGTGGTGAGAAAGAAGCTCACCATCCTCCACAATTCACAGTGATAATCTTTAATTCAACAGTAGTGTGGCTGAGTGAATCAGAGCACAGTTAAACAGCTGCAGGATCAGACTCCAAGGTCCCTGAGGGACAGATTGAAAGACAGGGAGAGACAGATGTGTGTGTGTGTGTGTGTGTGTGTGTGTCAAAGACAAAGAGATAGGGGAATGGTGCAAGAACAAAGAAAAGGCAAGAAATGAAATGTGCTGCAGAAGGAGTGAGAACAGAGTGGGAAATTATGGATTAAAGATAAAGAGTGTGGTGGGGGAGAAGAAAAACACCAGGGGATTGATTGAAGGTAGAAAAAGGTGAAATAGTGAACAGAAGAGCAGATGGAAGAGAGACAAGAGCTGATGTGGTGAGAATTTAGAAAAGAGTGTGTGTGTGAAATTCACATGTGAGGGCAGGAAGTAACAGGAAATGTAATACATCTTCATGCCCGCACCTCATCTACTGTGCTCGCTCTTTCTCTTTGTTTCTTACCCTCGGTATATTCATTTTCGTCATACATTTTTCAGATTAACAAACTGCCCCCCTATAAATTAACTGTGATTAATCACACGGTTTTGGAGTTCAATTTCACCACTAACCACCACCATCCCTGATTACTGCCAGTTCTGTAGAATTAAGAAATCACTTAAAGCCCCACTAGGTAGGATTGAGATTTTGTGCTCGTGGGCTCCCCCTACAGTTGTAGAGTGTAATAAATGTTTCAGGCGGATTAGTTTCTCTTTCTCGTTTTCTGGCTTTCACAGACATATTCGGTCTCTTTCCAGCTTCTTCCAGAGTGTCTGTATGTTAGTTTGTAAAGAATGCACCAGTAGTCCTTATAGAACTGTAAGAACTAAAGGTCGGAAAGCAGGTCGCAGTTCTCGCGAGCGTTGGTCGCGGCTGCCTCGGAAAACTTACAGAGTCTGGTTTGAGCTCAGAGGAGCTCCGGCACAGACACAAGAGCACCGCTATTCCTCCTATTACATCTTAATTGAGCGTTTCAAGCTGTAATTTTACTTCTTTAAAAAGTTCAAAAATCAAGGAAATCCTACCTAGTGGGGCTTTAAATAGAACCTGTCTGACAACATGAAGCAGCTAAAAGATCTCAAAAATTCAAAAAATAGTAGAAAACTAAATTATTGATCATCTATCAGTCTGGTTACAAAGGCGACAAAGGTTACAAAGTCGTTTATAAAGTTTTTGGACTTCAGCAAACCACAGTGGTGGCAGTTATTCAAAAATGGAGAAAACATCAAGTATTAAGTAGTGGAGCAGTGGAACTGTGTTGTCTGAGGTGATAGAATTCCATCCAGTACTTTTGGGATGACTAGGCCATGCAAAGAAATCACTATTTTTACACCATTAACAAGCTCAAAGTAGCTCCACACTTCACTGGAAGAATTCAGAGCAATTCTGAGAAATTCTACCGAATGAATAAGTAGAAGAGGAGAACAGATTGCAAAATGAGTAATTCAGTGAAAACATAAGAATGTTATAGAGAGTTTTCACTAGCCCACCTATGCATCAGTGCTCATAAGTTGGCCTATCATGCCTTCATTTTCAGATGGCGGCTCCCGGAGTACTACCTCTAGGTGTAGTGTTTTTAATTAAACTATCTGTCCGCTTTCAAAATTCTCAGTGCCTCGTTTTAAATGTCAGGGTCCTCAGAGTCTTATCAATGAAGTGCGGAGCTACTTTGAGCTTTGTTAGTGATTTTCTTTGCATGGGCAATGCTATGCCCCTATCGCTAACATTGTAAGCTCTGTATTTCTGAATGCCGGGGGGGAACGGAGGTGGCCTATTCAAAACAATGTCATACTCGTTATCACGTTTCACTAAACCCCAAGTTTATTTCACAGCAGATTTCTCCTTTAAGACCTACACAGCTGCGTCTCTGAGCCAATCAAACAAAACCACTGACTGGTTGACAGTTTATTTGCCTTAATACCCTGGATTGAAAATGAAGCAGTCAGGATGTGTAGACTTTAAAGAGTTCAATGATTTAAAAAAAAAATTGAATCTTGGAACAGATGAAACCAAAGTTAATTCAATTTTCGAGAAAATTCGTGTTTGAACATCTTCGTGTTTGAAGTCCATGATCTAAAGCAAACATAATGTCACAGATGTTGCCTTAAACTTTTTTCCATTTAGACTATTTGCACCTCAGTCTCAGTTCAGTAAGATTTAAAAAAATAGAAATAGAAACATTAAAGCAGTCTATCAGTATACAAGTTTTGATGTCGATCAGATATTGTTCTTTTTTTTCCTAAAGGAGAAATATGTCAGAAATTAGTGAAAAAATATAGACACTTGCTTTATCTGTCCCTAAGACAAAGATAAGTAAAGGCATTTTCTTTATGGACCATATCTGATGACACAATCCTGCACCTGAGAAACTGGGGTTACAATTTTTTTTTTTTTAACAATAGTAAAAGCTCTTTTAAGCCTTTGGTGCCATATAAATGTCTTCAAAATCCCAGAAGTTGTTTGAACTCAAATAAATTAAGTCTGTTTTACATAAAACTGGAGATTTCTAAACAATACTCAACTATTTTGAGTTAGATGAACATTCGTGGGCACATATACATTCAAATAGAGATCTTTGAGTTGAATCAACTTATAGTAACTGAGTTTAGTCTGTTGCCATTAACAGCTTCTTTTCCATTGGCTTCCGTCACAATCTATTTGCATACTGGGTGTGTCCAACAGTTTCTGACACTCAAGCACACAAGCTAACACATGCCTCCTCCAACACATGTGAAGTCATCCACACTCAGAGTAAAGCGATGCACTCCAGCTACGGTATATCAGCTAACAGATGCCTGTGCAAAACAGATGCAAACAGAGCACCACCTACCAATTTAGAGAGAGCAAGGCTAATTGTGCTCTCTCTGTCACTGGCTGCTGATAGCAAGCAGCATGATCTGGAGTTTAAACCAGTGATCATTCTTTGGTGCTTTACTTCACTGGACCATCCTGAGCCATGAAGAATGATAAAGAATCCCTTTTTATCGGGTTTAGAGGTAAATTTTAATTTATATTTCATGAACCTGGTCCTAAGGCAAGCCTTGCCCTTCAACAGTCACCACCAAGACTCACTGCCTGCTCATACAGGAGAAAAGCCTAGTTGTGTGTGTAATTGTACCTCAGCTTCTAGGAATCAAAGATGGTATCCTTCACAGAACCAATTACAGGCACCGATGAAAGCACATACCGAGGGGAAAGTGCAACATCTCTCATTTTGATGCTGTGGTAGTGGAGAGGTTGGAGCGGCCATTAGAGCCCCGGGGAACATCTCCTGCAACTCCCCACTTCCATATGAAGGTCACGGCACCAAATGATTTGAGAGCTCAGCACCACAAAAGCTGAAGAAAGTATTCTAAAAAAAAAAACTCCGCATGCCTGTTTGGACCACTCTAAGTACATACTCATGGCTGCTGACCAGAAGCCTCTTACAAGCCTCCAACCCTGTCATTTGGTTATAATGATGTGGCTCTGAACAGGAGAAGCTCTGGCCTTAACACTGGCCATTTGGTATCCACTTTGTTCAGGGTTATCATAAGCATTTGTAACTCTATGGGGGAGCAGGGGGGACACACTAGGGGTTTGACGGGGTCAGGGGTTCAGAGTCTAAAGTTTTATTACATTGACAAAGGCAATATATGTATTGTATTGGTTTTGCCAGACCTGTACAATTAAGAAATCACTTAAATAGAATTCAAAAAGATCTCAAAAGGCAACATTTTTGCTCAATTTTAAGAAATTCAAGAACAGATGGCAAACCAAGTCTTTTTTTTTCATCTATCACTCTGGAAATGGTTACAAAGCCATTTCTAAAGCTTTGGGACTCCAGTGAACCACAGTGAGAGAAAACATAGAACAGTAGTGAACCTTCCCAGGAGTAACGAGCCTACAGAAATTACTCATAAAGGGCATGGACAACTCATACAGCAGGCCCCAAAAGAAACCAAGATGAACATCTAAAGAACTGCTGGCCTCACTCGCCTCATTTATGGTCAGTGTTAATGATTCAATAATAAGAAAGAGTATCCATGGGAGAGTTTCACAGTGAAAGCCACTGCTGACCTAAACGAATATAAAGGCCTGTCTCAATGTCACAAAAGTGGAACTTTTTGGAAGGTGTGTTTCCTGTCATTCAGTAAGCCAGTGAGCTAAGCTCAGTAGCCAGAATATTGAGCTGAATCCTACAAAGTATTCGTTAGATTTAATCAGTGGTTTTAGTTTTGAGTATGTTGGTTTTATTGAGACCATCTCTTCATAGAGATGGGAGGCTGGGCTTGTGTCACATGGATATAACTGCCTGGTGGCATAGAAAAGATGACTGCCAAATAAACAGACTTATCTACTAGGGCTTTCTTTGGCCTGTAGAAAAGCATTTAGTTATATTGTACTGTAAGTGTGATGACAAAAAAATACATTGCCAGAACTAAGGAATAAACAATGCAGAGGCCTCTTTTTTACACAATGCCCACTTAACATTAGACGTCTTACAGACGTGCAGATCATGTCTGTATTGCGTCCGTCGGTCCAACACTAATTCTGCACTTCTACACGCCGTGCAAACTAGGTCCGCTATTTGGACATCTAACTATGACCCTAATTGGACGTCAATATGCAGTTAAACATTTGAACGTCGGACCAGGTAACTTTTTTGGACGTCCTGGGGACGTACATAATTAACAAATTTAGGTATTATTTATGTGTTTTTTTTTTTCATGCAATTTGTGTGGAACATTTTTAGGTTGATTTCAACCAGACAGCGCCACTCTGATTTGTTGATACCGCAGAAAAAATCTGATTTCAACCAACTTTTAGTCACTACATGTGTCAATGCTCTTTCTACAGTATTGGTTCATACAGTTTTCCCATAGGCTCCTGGCACCATATATTTGCATATTGGGTGTGGCCTTACTTACCATCTTTGGATTGTCTGGATTGTTAGGCATCAGTGTTTGTGGGCAGTAAGAGCACATTAACTTTATTATGTGTTCTTAGTGATCACAGTATGTTGGCTTGGAGCTATAGAGTTCACTTTTTATGGAGTTTACTCTTATACTGCCCCAGTATTATACTGTCAGTATTGGCAGTTTAATAATAATAATAATAATAATAATAATAATAATAATAATATACTAAATATGTTGAGAATATCTGTGTGTGTATATATATATACCAGATAAGGACTAATTCTAGTCCAAATTAGGTCTGCAATGACCTAAGACATCTTTTCTATGTACACTGTAAAATGTGATGAGTTGATCTTACTTAAAAAAAATGAGGAAACCAGTTGCCTTGAAAAAGGTAAGCAATTATAACAGTTATTTTCAGGTTAAATTCACTTTATGCTTGCTATTTAAGTGTTCTCAAATCATAGTTAAATATACACAGTTTACTTGAGTTGTTTCTACTTTAAATAGCCTGTAAATGCAAGTTGTTTTTTTTAAGTGTGTAAAACCCGATAAGTTGACTATATTTAAAACTTTTGTTGTAACTGATTACCTAATAAATTTTAATATGTAATATATATGTAACATGTAATATAATTTTTAAGTGCAGTGAACATAACAAATACATATACATATATATTTAAAACTATATTTTCCTGACCTTGTTTTAGTCTTCTTTCTGGTTTCATTCAACTATTTTTTAAATACTCATAGAAAAGCAAATGAAAGAAAACAGTAAAGAATTAAAAGTACTGAGAGCACAGCAAGAACACAGAGTTACTGCAGCTCAGTAAATAATGCTCATTCTACAGCCAACAACACAAAGACCAAGCATTTTATTATAATATGTCATCTACAAGTTTACCTAACCCAGCCTGGGAGGAATCGCTACACACTGATGGTGAGTGCTACAAACTGGGGGACACACCCAGTATGCAAATCGATTGTGTCAGAAGCCAATGGAAAAGAGGCTGCCAATGGCAACAGACTAAACTCAGTTATTATAAGTTGGTTCAATTTAAAGATCTCAGTTTGAATGTATATGTGCCCACAAATGTTCATCTAACTCAAAATAGTTGAGTATTGTTTAGAAATCTAAATGTTTATGTAAAACAGACTTAATTTATTTGAGTTCAATCAACTTCTGGGTTTACAGTGTAGAAAAGAAGTCTGCAAAGACCTCATTTTGGACTAGAATTAGCCATTATCTGAAGGTCTGGGGGACGTCGGAAAAAAGACGTCATCTGGCATCACAGTCTGCACCTTCAGGAGACCAAAATTGGACGGGCAAAAATTAAGATAAGCTGTAATTTCAACGTCTCTTTGTTTAGTGGGTGGATCTATACCTTTGTATAATAAATCTTAGCTTTGCCACATGTGCACAATGTAGGGTTGATTCTATGAGTAATTAATTCAGCACAGACAGAAGAGCTGAGCACCCCATAATGAACATTTTCACATAACCCATTTTCTCCTATTGTTTATGAATTTTGTTATTAAGTTCATTAGAAAGGAGACAAATGAACCTTTTCATAATATGTCTGAGCTACAACAAATCCTCATAAACTGCAGTGCACCAGCTCTGGATCTAGACAGTAACTGCAACACGCTTAGCTAACTTTCTGTGTATCTTAAAAGTGGAAGGAATTTCCAGTTTATTTTCTGCAATATTATTGTACAATTTAGAAATAATAAGACTACGTTCTATTATTTCCAATACTTTGGTTTACTTTCTTTAAAGCTGTAAATTCAAATGAGTGCTAAAGAAAAACTTTAAATATAAATTCACACGAGACTGGCTTGTGTGTCCAAACCTATGTCTGTATGAAACAAATCCAATGACGTTATATATATATATATATATATATATATATATATATATATATATATATATATATATATACAGCAAAAACAGGAGAGTTGAAATTTCAGAGTTAACCAGATGAGAGTTGATTTTCACTCTCAAAGTGTAAAATCATATTAATTGACTAATCTTCCTCACATTAATATTTTTTTTTAACTCTTTTCAGTGTTGGTGTAACAATTTAGGAAGTTAAAGAAACACAAATGTGAGAGTGTGGAGCTATAAAAACTCTGAAAAAGATTTAAAGAGTTAATTTAACACTTGCCTTTTTGCTGTGTACCACTGCTGCTGGAACAACTCTTAACTCAAAAATAGAAATGCCACAGATAATGAAATAAATCATTCTCAATAATTCTGGTGATTTATACTGCTACAGTAATCATGCAATGTTCCAGCGGAAACAAAAAGTTTACTTGAAAATTAATCCTATGTTCAATTTATGTGGTCTGAATTGGTTTAAGCTGGTTTGATGTTTATCTGGTTTGTTAGTGTATGTTGTTTTTTCTAGGAGAACAGAGTAAATAGCAGATTCTGCAAGAAAAAATAATGTAATGTTAAAAACGGAAGAACAGTTTCGACAATTATCTTCTTTAGCAGTCAACTAATCGTACAGTAGCCCTAGCTCCCTCACTTGGTTAGAAACAAACATGGGAAGAGTAGTGATGCCTTTTTGGTTGTAATGAAATCTCTGCGTGTACTGCATCACTCCATTTTCAAAATGTAACTGTACTTTTCCCACAATATTAAAAAATTATACTGCAATTGTAAGAATAAAAAACGAAATTGAAAAAAAGGTCAATTTAGTTCAGTTCAATTAAATTTTACTGTCGTTATTCTGATACTGGGTTTTACAGTACAACAAATAAAAAACAAATACACTGTTAAGCTAGATTTGCAGAGCAGATACATTAGTGCAATTATGGACATCAGACAGAAACAGATTCAAGGTGTGTGGAGGACAAGGAGTACAATAGACAGCAGACTATAAATACAATAAATACTGAAGTTGATTAGAGTATGTTGCTAATAGTCAGAATTGAAACTTGGCTAGCTTGCTATATAACCTATGGAGGTTATGTTTGTGTGCTTCTAATGCTAGTGCCTACCTATTAATTCCTAAATGATGTTTATTTCTGTTTATTTCTATGGAGAGTTTTATTTTATTTGATTTATTTTAATTGGAAACAGGGGAGTGTCATGATTGGGTATAAAGTGAGCATCCCTGAAAGGCTTAGTCGTCCACGAGCAAGTATGGGGAGAGGTTCACCATTTTGTGAACAACTGCATGAGCAAATAGTCCAACAGTTTACAAACAACATTGATCAATGTGCAATTATAAGGAATTACTACAGTCCATAATATCATCAAAAGATTCAGAGAATCTGGAGAAATCTGCAAGGCCTTTAATTCCTTTAGGCAGCACTGCATTAATAACCGACATCATTCTGTACTATATCACATGGGCTCAGGAAACCATTCAGAAAACCATTGTCAGTGAACACAGTTTGTCACTCCATCTAAACGTGTAAGTTTAAACTCTGTCATGCAAAGCGAAAGCCAGATATCAACACCACCCAGAAATGCTGCGAACTTCTCTGAGCCTGAGATCATCTGAGATGGACTGATGCAAAATGGAAAAGTGTCCTGAGGTCTGACAGTGCCACATTTCAATTTGTTTTTTGGAAATCATGAACATTGTGGCCTCTGAGCCAAAGAGACATAGGAGTGTTAAGACTGTTATCAGCCACATTCTGCAAGTATTACAACAGAGTAACTTTGTAGTAAAAGAGAGTGGGTATTAGACTGGCCTTCCTGAAGTCCAGACCCGTCTCCTATTAAAAATTTGTGTCGCATTATGAAGCGCAAAATGCGACAACGGAGCCCCTTGACTGTTGAACAACTGAAGTTGTACATCAAGCAAGAATGGTAAAGAATTCCACCTACAAAACTTAAACAACTTGTGTCTTCGGTTCCCAAATGTTAATTGAGGTAATGTAACACAGTGGTAAACAGCCTCCTGTCCCAACTTCTTTAAAGCGTGTTGCAGACATCACATTTAAAATGAGTGAATATTTGAGAAAATCAATCAAGTTTATCCATTTGAACATCAAGTATCTTGTCTTTGTTGTGTATTCAGTATAAGTTGAATACAAGGTTGAAAAGAAATTGCAAATCATTGAATTATGTTTTTATTTATGTCTTACATGAAGTACCAAATGCATAGGAATTGGGGTTGTAAAACATCAGACTCAAACAGAAACATACCTTACGCTGGTCAAAAGACGAGCTTGAGTTGGCCATACTTTCATTTTCAGCATTAATCATATTACTTCAGACCTCACCTACAGTTGTTATTAATTTCTTTTTTTGGTGGAAAATTTGCTCCTCCAGGCACGTGTTGTACTGACCCAGTTTGGAAAAATAGACACAAAGTGCTTAGCACACAAAAAGCCTGCAGGTTTTTGTCAACTGTAGCTCAGCACTGGCTTCATAAATCCACTTTATCTACTCAGCTTTCATGTTCTCTAAGGCTGGCAGTGGTGCTCTCAGGCTTTTTATAGGGCAGGACTGAGAAACAAAAACAGGCACTTACTGCACACCATGGGCCCAGTACATCCTTGAGTGGTTGTGGCTGTGAAAAATGGGAATGAGGCTTTTAAACTTACATTGTATTGCAGCATCTAGTACAGTTACCTAAGAGCACCAAATCACACTTAATTTTGTGGCGAAACACTTCTTTATTAGAGGGACTTCAATATGCTTTCTCACTTTTTAGGACATCTTACGGGACATTATTTCTTAGGGGTGGTCAAGATGTCGATATTTTGATATATCAGATTATTTTTAGTGTAAGATTAGATAGTGTATTTTTATTACAACGTACCCTGTTAAATGTAACATCACTTTTTTTTCTCAAATTACACACACTTTAATTACTTATTATGCAATTTTAATAAAGTTCTAATTTTGTGTGAAAGGCATGTAAGGGTGGTCGTGGTGTTGTGAAACAGCAATAGACTGTAAACCCACAATTAGTTTGAACTCAAACACATTAGGTTTATTTTATGTCAAACTGGATATTTCCAAGTATTACTCAACTATTTGATATAAGGTGAACATTTTTGAGGCACATATACATTTAAACAGAGATCTTTGAGTTAAATCAGTTTATAATGACTTAGTTTATCTTTTTGCATACTGGGTGTGTACCCAGTTTCTGGCACTCACCATCAGTGTGAAGTGCTTCCCACCAGGCTTAATTGGATAAACTTGTGGAGCACGTATTATGATCAGCTATCCTCTATGTTGTAGGTTGTTTTCAGAACTGCTAAATCAGGACTCTTTGCTCTGATGCCGTCCAGCGGAAGATACAGGAGCATTTGAGTCTCTACTAACAGACTCTGCAACAGCTTCTTCCACCTGGCAGTCAGATTCCTCAACACACAGAGACAGAGCTGACCCCCCCCCCCCCCCCCACACACACACACTCTCTCAGCACCCAGAGACTGAAATGTCTCCATCTCCATCAGCAATATTTGTTTAATTCCAAAAAAAATGAAAACTTTACTTCAGTAACTGCTGTGATTATATATGTTCTGTATGTTACAGTATGTTACACATCTCTGCACCCTATCCGTACTAAACCATTTCATTTTAGCAGTACTGCACTGTTCTGTCTGTTAAAATGCTTTCAAAGAAAAAGCCCTAAACAAGACTTTTTTCCAATAAAATGTTCTTTTATACCAGTGTACCAAATTTAGTAAGTTAATGCGTCCACATGATATTTGAAGTCAATTTCCACGTCAGTGGAAAATGTTCTCAATTGTCAAATAGCGTATGAAATAGCCTACTGGGGAAAAATAGTGCGCTGAAAATTATTTATTCATTTATTTTTACACCATGCTGGCTGTCCTATGTTTTCAAAATAAAAAAGAAGCATCAGGCATGTTGAGACAAATCCAATGTATGAACTGATGTCCTGGTGGATGTAAGTTATTTTCATTCATACTTCATTCATACTGCTTCTGCGAGGTCATCATCCTCTCCATTTCTGAGCCTGTCACTCAGCTGCGCTCAGTGTGAGCTCCTGCCACTGTGTCGCTGTCATTCTCTTGTTATTAACTTGTAGGTTCCTGGGGCAGGAAATTTCACCCCATAAACTGTTTTTGACATGGAGCAGCCAGCACTGAATACTGCATCCTTAACCTGAAATATAGGAAAACCTGAGGAGAATAGACTAGTTTCCAATGTAAACTTACTGGAAAGCCTGCGATAAACAACAGCTGTGCTGGGATTTCAGAACATTACAATATTCAGAATTTGATTTTTTATACAACACTGCAGCGTCTAACATGCTAGTCATGATACAATGGCAATGCAATGCAATTCTGGGCATCACAAAAAAAGTACTAATAATACTATATAATAAGTACAATGCAAAACCATACGCTATGATATACAACCCTAATTCCAGTCAGTTTGGGACGTTGTGTAAAAAAATGTATAATAACAATGATTTGCAAATCCTTTCCGTCCTATATTCAAATGAGTACACTACAAAGACAATATATTTAATGTTTAAATGGAAAACTTTGTTTTTTGCAAATGTTTACTCATTTTGAATTTTCTTGATGTACAACTAGCGTTGCTTAACAGTTTGGGGCCTCAGTTGTTTTTTGTGATTCATAATGTCCCACACGTTTTCATTGGGAGTCTAATGTCTAATGCACTCTTAATTCGAACCACGCTGTTGTAATATGTGCAGAATGTTGCTTGCCATTGTCTTGCTGAAATAAGCAGGACGTCTCTGGAAAAGACGTTGCTTGGATGGCAGCATATGTTGCTCCAAAACCTGTATGTACATTTTGGCATTAATGGTGCTTCAGATGTGGAAGTAGATGCCAAAACCACTAGCATACACCCATATGTAACAGTATGTAAATCACTTGGCCTTGGCTATAGAAGTAACCCAGTAAAGTACACTGCTACAGTAAAATGATTCACTTCTGAGCAAAGAGACAAGTTTCCAAAACAATTAATTTATTTCACACAAAATAGAAATCTCATTCACATTTATTTTTACTTTCATTAAAACAAAGGGAAATTTAACAACCAAAAATCTGATTAGGTCACACGTGTTTATAAATACCAAAAAAAGATCTCACAGCTTAAAACCTCACACTTTAAAAAGTGACAAAAGTATTTCCCTAATTGTTACTCTTAGGTCCAACCAGGCTTCCAAGAACCACAAGCAAAAGTGTTATGATGGCAGTGACTTAATACAGCCCATAAAGTCTCTAGTTTAGTCTACTGAGCGAAACCATTATACAAAATAATATTAATCAAAAGAAACAAATAAAACAAACAAACAAACCAATATACTCAAAATAAACCAAAACGATCTCAAAACAAATCAAAATAAAACAGAATAATTACAAAACAGCAGCTAGCTAGAGGTCAGTCCTACAAAAAGAATGAAATTGAAAACTGTTAAGAGACTTACAATATCACTTACAATATCTTGAACAAAAACAAGAACTTGTTTTTACCTTAAAACCCGAATGGCTGGGCCTACCTTACATAAAGTCAAAGCAATAGTCAGGAACTGATCCTAATAAAACAAACAGTCATTAAACACAAACGATAAGAAATACTAACAAAGGACTAACACATTAGCTTTTAATCAAGTACTTAAAAACAGTAATCATTACCTTAAAAGCATGAACAGCATCGGCTTCAAACAGGAGCTTCCAGCAGCAGCTAGAGGAGCAAATCAAAATGGAGAGCAAGGGTGCATGTGTTGTCTGCTTTAAGGAGGCCAAAGGGGCTAATTAACAGGGCCTAAACCAATCAGAGCATGGAAGAAACCATTTTGCTAATTAGCCACTACATGAAGGGGGGAAAACAGCAACAATAAGCCTAACCAGGAAGAGACAAAATGGCCGCTCCAGGAAGTGGAACACAGCAAAAAGCAAAATAAAGGTCCATGCCATCACACATATCATCAGAGACGCTGGCTTTTAATCTTTACACTGAGAACACTAGCAACAGTCTTTTTCCACTTTGTCCTGGAGAACACAACATCCATGAATTCCAAAAATTGTTTGAAACGCAGACCTCAGGACACTTTTCTACTTGGTGTCAGTTCATCTTAGATGAGCTTGGGTCCAGAGAAACCAGCAGTGTTTCTGGGTGTTGTTGATATGGGTGTTGTTTCAACTTGCACTTGTATACTACACGTGTCAGTGCTCTTTCATCAGTGTTAGTTCATACTTACCATCTTTGTGTTGTCTGTTGCCCAAAGCTACCTTATCCCAGGCATGCATTAGTGTGGTATGTGTATTGTTTGCAAGCATGTAGTGTTGTAGGTTGTAAGAGCAAGTTACCTTTGTTTTGTGTTTTTAGTTGTCACAGAATGTGGGTGTGAATCTTCTGTGTTTGTTTTTGTCCTGCTGCTGTATTTTGCTGGCTGTATTGGCAGTTTTTAATATGTTAAGAACTTTAGCATGTTAAATATGTTGGGAATACCTATATATATATATATATATATATATATATATATATATATACATATATATCAGTGATGGTATAGTTACTTTGAAAAAGTAATCCGATTACTGATTACTGATTACTCCTTTACTGACATCACTGATATATATACATATACATATATATACACTTTTTCAAAAAAAAAAATCCTTAAACCCACAATACTTGAAAAACAGTTGATTTCATAAAACTATTGTTGTGAGAACAAAACTCAGTTAAGTTGAAAAAACTTAACTTATTCAAGTTATCATCTAGCTTTGACTCAGCTAAACTTAAAATTGTATATATTTACAACTTAACTGAGTCAAAGCAAAATTTTGACTTGACTGAGTTAAGTTGAGTCAATAAATATTTTTCTTTTTCAGTGTACGATTAATCCCAATCTAGGAAATTTACCCAGTGTAAAAAGTAGGTCTTGTCTAACAGTATTCTCTCATGAATTTGTACATACAGTCATTTTTGTACACTATAACTGAAGCAGAATATTCTGTGTGGACCTGATATTGATTACTTCACAAACAGAACTGTTGGAGATGTTCCAATGAGACGTGTGTGTGTGTGTGTGTGTGTGTGTGTGTGTATTTGTGTTCAGTTCCTTAGGGTCCAAGGTGTTGTTACACTTTGTAAATCAGTCTGGAACAAAGACCAGCGTTAATGCGGCTGAGGGAGAATCCCTGCTGGACGTGGTTATCAACAAGAACCTCAACATCGATGGCTTCGGTATGGAAGTTCATTCCAGTTTGTTCCTGATCATTCCATTGCTGCACTAACAGCCTCCGCTCTTCAGGGAATGCTTTACATTATATGTTGGAACTTTGCTGGGTGGAGAATTTAATTGCCTTCAGCTACATTAGAGAGTGTCACTCAGGTTAGGTGCTGATGATGGATGATTAGTTTTGACCAGTGTTGGGAAGTAACGGATTACATGTAACGGCGTTACGTAATCAGATTACAAATTATAAGTAACTGTAATCCGTTACAGTTACTGCTTCAATAAATGGTAATCAGATTACAGTTACTCTGCTAAAATAAAAGGATTACATTGCGGTACTTTGCTATTTTTGCTCTTCCAACACTGACAAAACGCAAATAACATTTTGCGGTGAAATCGCTCTGATATGAAAGGGAACTACTGTCTGCCCCTCGTCCCATCTCGCTGCACACACACACACAGGGAGGAGGGGCAGACAGCGGCTCCGCACACACAACGAGACGAAATTAACTGACATTTTGGTCAACGAATAAAAACAAGACGAAAATGTTTGGCAGGGACGAAATCCAATCAGAACTGATTTAGTTCTGTGAAAGGTAGGGACCAGTTAGGAAGAGATCCAATCACTGCTACTTTAGCGAAGGTGGAGAGTACCTGCAGTAGCACCGCGCGCTCAGTTACAAACCCGGGAATTAAACTGTCGTTACGGAGCTCGACTGGAAGTTAACTCGACAGTGTTCAGCAGGGAGAGAGAGAGGGGAGAGGCGATATATTTCTCCTTTGACGTCGCGAAAAACAAGATAACGTGTAAACCGCGTGGAGCGACTCCATCTCCGGTAAAAACACCACTAATCTTTCAGCTTCTGCAGACCAGAGTCACACAGATCTCCATGCAGAGATCAGCGTTTTAATACTGATGTTATTTCATGAGCTGATGGGGTGTTTAACTCAGCAGTGCACTAAAACACAGAACTGATACAGAACCCTAACTCATTAAGATCAGATCATCTGTTTAGTCTCACAGTGGGAAAGATATAGCTAGTGTTAAAGCAGGAACAGGTCAGAAAGGAACTCAATAATATATCCAAAATAAAACAATAAAATAAGTCAATCTATGAACCCAAAAGTCTGTGTAAAGTTCCTTACAGCACTTTCTCATAAGTTTCTCACTTTAACTCATGAAGTCTCTCAGTACATCCTGAGAGCATCTCTACAGGACAGTGTGTGAAGGTGTGTTTTTGATCTCATTTATAGACTGTAGGTCCAGTAGGTGTGCTGGGTTACTGCTGGAGATAAAACTAGATCATTTAAAAGCTGTTTTTGCATCTACAGCTCTGTTTAAACTATAATTTAACTATTCAGTTGTTTTATGACCTGATTTCTAGAGCAAAATTTTAAATGTAAAATATATATAGTCACACACCTATAATAATAATAATAATATACATTAAATCATATATAAATATATTTCACATTCAAACATTAACAATATTACTCAAGTGGTTATTAAACGTTTCATTTCATATAAGTGTATAGTTAATAATTCAAGGGAACTGATGAAAAAGCATTTACATTTACATCCTTTACATTTTAGTCGACTAAATTTACTGTAATTTTAGTAGACTATATTCTTATGACATTAAGTCGACTAAAAATAAGTTGACTAAATTACTAAATTGTGACTAAAACTAAATGCTATTTTCGTCACAAGACTAACTAAGACTAAATCAAAATTTGTTGTCAAAATTAACACTGGTGGCAAACCTGCAAATAGATAGCTTACAGTTGTTGTTACATTGTTTGGTTTTAAATTGTTTTATTATCAATTTATAGAAGTGTTTCATAAAATTGTTTGATGAAATGGTTTCATAAGTATTTTTATAGAGTGATTGAAAAGGCTTTTTTATTTGTTTATCTATTTGTTAACTGGAAAGAAAAATAAAAGAATAATATGCAATATGTGGTTGCTACATTCATTCAGGCTTAAAAAAACGACAATATTGTAAGTAATCCAAAGTAATCAGATTACGTTACTCACTTGAAGTAATGTAACTGATTACGTTACAAATTACATTTTGAGTGATGTAATCAGTAATCTGTAAGGGATTACATTTTAAAAGTAACCTTCCCAACACTGGTTTTGACACTCCTGTTCATCTCAGAGAATTATGATGGAGCTCCATAAACCCAGAGAACACAGTTCCAGCTAATTCACCTTTTGCGTGCTGGAGCTTTACATTAGACACAGTGACTATATGCTGCTGTGTGGCTGTTCCACAGCGTCCTTTTCTATTATTAGTAGGTAGTGTTGAAGCTGTAAGTACTGTTATAAGCTGAACTCAATCAGTAAAAGGGTCACTGAAATCCATTTGGACATATAGTGTTTTCAACATTCCTGATTGAGCTGGTGGATCAGAACTGGAGCTACAACAAAACTCTGCTAGAAGCATTGTGCTTATTTGTGTGTGTGTGTGTGTGTTTGTGTGTGTATTAGGTGCGTGTGAAGGCACCCTGGCATGTTCCACCTGTCACCTGATTTTTGAGGATGGCGTGTATGAGAAGCTGGATTCAGTTGCAGATGAGGAGATGGACATGATGGATTTAGCCTATGGACTCACCAAAACGTAATTATTCTTGAGATTATTGAGGTTACTGTTGCTTTAAACGGCAGAATATATAACATCTTCTGTAAATCATTTAATTATTGTCCAAATAAAGGATTGCTGCTGGGTTTCAAGCTGTTCAATAACAGAGCAAATATTCACTTATACGTTTTCAATATCTACTAGTTAATTTTCAATCAATTGTTTTTGGTACACGTTTTCTGTCAATGCCCACAATTGCATTTGCAAAAGGCTCAACTACAGCTTCAAAAAGTACATGATTCCTACTGGCTCCAAGCATCAATTATTTGCATAATGAGCATGTCCCCACAACTCTCACTCATCATCAGTGTAGCAGTGTGTAGATTTTTCCCCAAGGCTACCTTCCTATTGAGATTCTTTTTAAATGGATGTATGTATGTATACAGTTAATTTTTTAGTGTCAATGTAAAAGTTCTTGTTACATAAGATCTACAATGATATAGTCAGTATACAAATGTTTTTCATGTAAGAGGTAGTTTAACTCTAAAGAAACTGTAAGCATGTTTTGTTAACTCTGCAAAGGATGTTAAAAGGAACTCAATTTGAGCTGGGAAAAGAGCTACAAGAATAGTATCAATTTAACTCTTCCCTAGAGTCTATATGATGGTCAGCCATATACTGTACACTCAAAATGAGTTGATTTAAAAGAATGTGCTGTTTAGAGTTTATCTCAATGGTTCTCAATTTTTTATAGCAATTCATCAGCCACAACCAAACCAAAACATTTAAATACCGCCTACTGGGGCTAAATTGGATGTTTTCAAACTTAACTCAACTATTTTAAATATATTTGGGTGAACATTTGGAGGCACATATATATTCAAACTGAGATCTTTGAGTTGAACCAACTTATAATAACTGAGTTTAGTCTGTTGCCATTGGCAGCTTCTTTTTCATTGGCTTCTGGCACAGTCTAGTTGCATACTGGTGTGTCCAGACACTCACCATAAATGTGAAATGATTCCCACTGTTCTAATTTAGGTAAACTTGTTCCCGTTTATTTATTTATTTATTTTTTAAAATGAATATATGTATTATATATATAACTCTTTGGTTACTAAGTTGTATTCAATAAGGACAATTATTATTTTCTGAACTGTTTGCTATATAGCTCTTTCTATAGCATCTTTTTTTCTGTGAGTGTTTCAAATCTGTATTTTATTTAAAAAAAGAATTAAAGAGAAAAATGCAAATGCAAATTTATTTTACTGACCTAAGCATACAATTTAAAGTGTAATTATTATGAAAAGCAATTGATAAACAACAAAAGCAAAATAAACAATTAAATTAACTTACAATTTAGGCATGATAAAGTTTTAGTCTACTTAACTCACATTTTCAGTAAACATACCTTAAAAATCCTAAGGCAACCAATTTGTTAAATAATTTAAGCTAATCCAGTTTAGCCAGGCTTACAGTGTAGAAGTCCTGGAATACTTGGAATTTCTGGTTTATTCATGATTATTTTTGATGAATTGCCTGGAATGCCTGTTGTAATTTAAGTAAATTAAAATAAATCACAAATAATGTTATAACTGGTCGTTTTTTTTATAAATATTTGCACAAAGAAATATAGAAAATAGTAAAATGGAAAGTAAGAACTCATGAAGAAAAGACTTTAGAAGTCAACTTCACTTTTAGCTGTAATAACTTGATGTTTTTAATGTTAATAAATGATGTTTGCCTATTACTTACAGCTTACGTGGGCTTACAGTGCACTGAAGAAAATATACTTTGGACCAACCTAAAAAATTTGTTACACCTAGATATATTAGTTTTATATTTAGTATTTAGTTAATCTAACATTTTGATTTAAAATCCATCAATATATTATTTATATTAAATACCCTTTTCCCTACTTTTTTATTTGGAAAAAATAAATAAAAAACATATATTTTTTTCCCTTTGAAAAAAATAATTAAATTTTAATTCTTTTATTTAATTTTATGAGCTTTCTATAATTTCCTTTTCAGCCAAAACACATTATTCTTGTATATTCTATAATCACAAGTGTAGAACCTATTAAATAATGTTAGAAAAACTCAAAATGGCTTTCGATTGTAATATTAAGTAGCAATTGCAGCTTCAGAAACTTTCAAAGATTCTAATCAGAAATTCATTCCTTAATTTACCACATAAATGCTGTATATCAGTAGATCAACACAACTGAGAACACTACAACACTCAATAACAAAGGAAATAAAAACTTGCTCTTACAGCCTACAGCACTGCATAAAAGCATTAAGCCATTTACAAAAAGCTTCCCTCAGTAGCTAAGAGAACATACCCTGAGGGCAACAACTTCACAATGATGGTGAGGGAGGTCACACCCTTTACGTGTGATAGTGGTGACGGGAACCAATGGGAAGAGTGTGAGACTGACTGACAGGAAAACTCTAGGAGGAGTGATCTGATGTGAACCTCTGTTATTATAACCAAAATATTATTTGAGTAAAATTATTAATTGTAAGTTGTTTCAATAGGAAATTCTTTTGGGCAAACTGAGAAAATAGGTTTAAACCAGAAATCCTAATTTTTCATAAGACATAAAATGCATAAAAATGGCCTTAAAAATCAATGACATGGTTGTTACACTTTTTTTCAGTGTGCAGTAGCTGATATTTACAGCAGGATGGCTTTTCTGATGTCTGATGTATTTTTGATTGTTTTTTTCTGATCTCTCAGGTCACGACTGGGCTGTCAGGTGATCGTGGAGTGCTGGATGGATGGAATGACTGTCCGAGTGCCACAAGATATCAAATATCAACGAGAGGCACAGGAGGTCAAGAACAAGCAGTGAGACGTGTTTATTAATAAAGATTATTCTTAGGCAACCTACATAAGGACTACATAACCCTGAAACATTGAAATTATTGGCCAAAGATTTAAACCCAAGAACCGCACAAGGACAGCATGATGCCAACATTAACCTTTAATCACACCCACATATACACATTTAACACATTTATTTAGGCCTACAATTTAAAATACAAAATTAAAAGACCCAAATCTTTTTAAATGCATACATCATCCAACAGCAGTACATGTCCATGCCAGCATCAGTCAAAAATAAGCACAATCAGAGTACATTTGTAGCTTAAACTATTAATACACTCTAAGAGTGGCTGGTATTTCACAATCTTTGTACAAAAAGCTTCCTCCATTGATGAGTCAAAACAGCAGCTTACTTCAATCAGAAACACAGATTTACCCTCCACATCTACAGTAACCACATCAGGCCTTCTGGCAGATATTTCACACAGAGCCGCTTCACCAAACACACTGTGCAACATTTCAGAATTCACCAAACAATTTGTATGTACAAAGACTGAGGAGGGAAAAACAGATGGCAGTTCTTTACAAATTAATTCCACTATTCTCTCATGTCTTGAGATATACATGTCCTTACAAAAATTACAACCGTTCAGAATATGAGACATGGACTCAATGATCTGAGTCTGAGGGTGGTGTAGACAGTAAGCAGAATGCAGATTGTGGTACCAAATGGATAGGTTGAGCCGTGTTGGTAGGACCTGAAGTCTGGCTTTAGTTGTGAACAGCAGAATGTCTTCATCTAAAGAACAGTTTCCAAATATAGAGTGTGAAATCGAGTGATCAGCTGAGGGAAGACACGCTAGCGCCCCCTGCAGTCTCAATCCAGTCCAGTGTTTACAAAGTTCAGAGTGGCGTGAAGCCAGAATAGAAGTCCGCACATTTTCAGAGGAAATAACTCGCTGTGTGTTTCTTCACTAGTGAAGTCACGCTCACATTGACACTTTGATCTTTTATAATTCTTTCATTGACCTTCACTGGCATAGAGTCTGCGTCCGTCCACTGCACACTGACTCCTGACCAGTTGCACAGATCATTCAGGTCTGGCCAGTCAGACCAAACTCCAAACCCAGCTGCGTTGGTATCCAGCTTACCAGAGGGCTTCTGTCTGAAGCCTAGAAAGCTAGGTTCAGTCTCGCTGGCATATGGGACCTTTCTCCGTTTCAGATCTAAAAAGAGGGAGGCTCTGGCCATTTCTCTGACAGTATCATCATCATTGTTAAGCATTCTTAACAGATGGGCTAGTCTTGTAGAGATGTATGTCCATTCAAAATCTGGTACCCCTAAGCCACCAACCCGCCTCTGACAGAAGATAATGTCCCGTGTTGTATGTGTATTTAAGCCAAACCAGCTTCTCACAGCCTGTACAGTTCTATTGTTCAGGTCCCGTAGAACCTTCCGAGGTATATGAACATTGTCAAAGAAATGTCGCACTTTAGATAGAGCAATCTGTGTGATTGCTTCCACCTTCATCATCACAGGCAGAGGAGCATGGCTGATTTTTTCCAACCTGTCTGAATATTCAGAGATCACTTCAATCACCTGCTCTTTCCCTTCTCCTGCTACATTGATTCTATGTCCCAAATATGCATATGTTTCATGCCTTGCGTATACTCTTATTGGTTTACTATTTATGGCAAATTGTGGTTTTTGATCAGATTTTGAATGACACCATCGATTTCCCCCACTTCTTCTCTCATAGAAAACTGCACATTTAGATTCCTTCACATGCAATTTAGACCACTCAAGAAAAACATCTGTCCTTCTTAGCATATCCTGTATTACACTCTCCTGACGTTAAGAGAAAACCACATCGTCTGCAAAGGCCTGGACAGGATTGGGGGAAATTACATTTAGTGGAGCACATTGATCTATCCACCGTAGCCATTGATTGATTGCCAAAATGAAATTCACTGCACTCCACGGGCAGCCTGTTTTTATGCCAATTTTTAAGGGTATTGAGTCTGTAAGTTGTCCTCCACAAACAACTCGAATAAAGGAATTTTCGTATACATTCTTTATCAGGTCAATAAAAACCTGGGGTAGATGTATTTCCTCCAGAGCTCTTATCATTACATTATGAGGAAGAGTTCCAAACGCATCACGAAAATCCAAAAACACAGAGTACAACCTTGCAGACTCATGTTTAAAGTCATCAATTCCCATTTTGAAACAAAATACATGTTCATCCATTCCTGGTCTTTCAATAAAGGCTTTCTGCTTAGAGGACAAAATATTAGCATCCACTAGCCATGGCAGAATTCGGGACAAAATACACTTCATAAACACTTTATAGATTGATGGCAATAAGGAGATATCTCTCCAGGTTGTAGGGTCTTCAGGAATATTATCCTTCTTAGGAATTCTATAGATTATTGCACCCTTCATGAGTCAGGCACTCTTCTGTTTCTAAAGCAAGTATTAAAGATGGCCAGAAGTATGTCTAACCACTGACCAGACTTCAGTACTTCATAAGTCACTCCATCATCCCCACTGGCTTTGTTATTAGGTAAATTAGCTAAAACAGCTCTTACCTCCTCCGCAGAAAAAGGAGCAATTAGGAGAATGGTCACTAGGAGAATGGTCAGGTTCAGGCAGATGGAAAAAATCAGACCATGGAGGAGGGGGCAGTGGGTCCGCGATGATCACTGGGCTTTGGCATTTCTCCTTGTACTAAGACCGCACTTGTTGTGGATATTCAGGGTACTCACTATTGTTCAAAATCACCTTTATAGCTTTTGTTCTCTTATGTTGCCACAGATAAGCCAGTTTATTCCGACTTATTTTCTTTCTGCGTGAAGTTCGTGGTCTGAGTGCAGGTTGCACAGTGTCTCTAATAAAGCACAGTTGCGCTTCAATCCACTGTAGTAGCGATACTGATGTTAATTCCAAAGGAAAGGGGGACACTTGCGGTAGCTTCTTTAGGACCCTCGGCGTGAACTTTATGAACGGCAATTTAAAAGCTCTTCCGCGGGCCCTCTCCGCCGAGAAAACACCGTTCTTAAAGTACACCCCATTCAACAAGGATATTAGCTTACACCACTTTGCTGGATAAGCAGAACTGGCAAAACTCCACTTCTGCCGCAGCCTCTCCGTGTTCAGTGTTTCTCTAAAGGATCTCTCACTTATCTGGAAGTGGTTCCACTGATGTTCAGTTAGTTTATAGTCGCTAGTGGCAAAGTCCGAGGCTTTAAACTCCGTCCCTGCTAACTCTAGCACTGGGTCTGGAGCACGCCACTGTTGTTTGTAGACTCGGCCACTCGATAATGCTTCTTTGTACGCTGTCTTGATCGCTGACAGCAGACACATGACCAGTACTACTTGCACAGACATTTATGCACTTATCTGCATTAACGACGGCAGTTACGACAGGTGTAGATGTTAAATTTGCAGCGTGGAGCAGCAGCGTTCACACACGCCAGTGCCGGTACCAGCACGGCGCAGGCGCACACACACACACACACACACACACACACACACATATATATATGTGTCATGTCATGTCAGTTGTCATGTAGTCTTGGGTTTTATCACAGTTAATGCAATTTTATCACTGCATGTTATGTTATGACATCTGAAAAAAACATCTTAAATAAGCCTTTATAAATAGTTTATATCAGTTTTCATAAATAAGTGACTTATACATTATGAACAAAGCCCCTACAACTACCAACATAAGAAAATATGTTAATAATAATGTAAAACAGAGTAATGGTATGTAATAAATGGCAGAACAAGAAACAATGATTCAAATCAGTATTATAAATGAAACAAATGTCAGTCACCTTACCTTTATGTCATCTTGTATATGCATATAACTGTGTTCTTCAATGTGTTTTGTAAGCATGTGTAATGCCCTAAGAGTCCTATGTACAAATATTTCAGTCAACATGTTGCTGAATATAATACACATAAATGATAATCATGTTGCCACCATTTATAATTGTAAAACTATATCTTTGTATTTATCATCTTTCTACACCAATAAACTGAAGAAACCCTGATACGCGTGTCTAAATCAATGACACAATTAGCACTCTCCATCCTCAAACAAATGCTTAAACCTCTTAACAGCTCTTAACAATTCACCAGTGAAACGTTATTTATGAAACTCAAAAATAGAATGGAAAAGAGTTAGAATTTGTTGCTAAGATTTTTTTTTTATTGATATTTGTCATATTTTTTATTCACTACACTGTACAAATTCGTAGATTTTTGGGTTGTGAGGCCAACTCAGTGTGCCTGAAAGCAAATCCATTCCCTATTCAAACTTAAACTTAACTTAAAATAAATAATTTAACTCAAATAATATTTTTTACTTCATTTCAGAGGTTATGACATCATCACATCAGATCACTCCTCCTGGAGTTTCACTGTCAGTCAGTCTCAAACTCTTCCCATTGGTTCCCGTCACCACTGTTACATGTAAAGGGCGTAACCTCCCTAACCATCATTGTGAAGTTCCTCTCAGGATATCTTATCTTAGCTGATGAAGAAAGTTTTATATATTGGCTAAATGCTTACATGATGTGTTGATGGCTATAAAAGCAAATTGCTGTTTTCTTTGTTGTTAAGCGTTGCAGTCTTGCAGTTGCATAGCTGCACATTTTAACTGGCTCTATGTGGTTAATTAAAAAATTAAAGCCTGGTTTGAAAGTTTTGACAGTTGGTTCAGCTTCAATTGTTACTTAAAGTTAGATTTTAATGTATTTTAAAATGTTACATTCTGACTAAATCATAGATAAAACTTAAAAAATATATATATATATATATATATATATATATATTTAGGTGTAATTAATGAGAGTACTTAATTTATTTTAGTTTTTTCAGTGTTGCAACAATTCAAAAATGTAACCAGCTGGACCCATACAGCATATAGCCAAACTCAACACAAATCACATTAACTTGCTCTTACAGCCTTCAACACTAAAGACAGACAGTTATACGAGGTTATTTAACATACAAAGAACACAAATTCCAAGAAAAGGCAGACTTTGGAGAATAACTACACACTGATGGTGAGTGAGAGGTGAGATGACACGCCCAATATGCAAATAGTGTAACCAATGTCAGGTAAAAAAAAAAAAAACCCTGCATAATTGCTCAGTAGACCCCGTTTAACTAAAGAGTAAATCTGAGCATGTGCAGTAGTGCAAATTATTTGGCTTGGCCTCAACTAGAGTTCAACTAGTAGTTTGCCAGCACAAATAATTTAGTTAGACAAGCTTTCAACAAGAAGCTTTATAAAGTTAGTTGAAGCAATTAGTTTGCTATAGTTCGCAGACTTAAAAGTAAGTCATTTTACGTTTTTGTTTAAGTGTGCACAAGGACACAAAAGTAAAATCTTCGAAGTAAAATAATTAAGGCATTAAACATCTTAAATTCATGAAAATAATATAGGCTATTATATGTTCATGAACGTAATATATATTTACTATTACAGCATGAAAGTATCGGATGAACAATTACAGATTGGTGTGTGCTCACTGGTGGCACCACAGCTGTGAATGTTTTTTTTTGTTCTTTGTGAAATACTATAGGTCTCTCTGAGCTATATATACAGTTGTGGTCAAAAGTTTACATACACTTGTAAAAAAACATAATGTTATGGCTGTCTTGAGTTTTCAATAAGTTCTACAACTCTTATTTTTCTGTGATAGAGTGATCGGAACACATACATGTTTGTCACAAAAAACAGTCATAAAATTTGGTTCTTTCATAAATTTATTATGGGTCTGCTGAAAATGTCACCAAATCTGCTGGGTCAAAAATATACATACAGCAACAAAATTTGTCAATTTTGGTGATGTAGCGAGTTGTGTTAATCAAATTAGCTTCATGTCATGGCCTCTTCACTTCTTGTAAGTGATTCTGATTGACTACAGCTGTTGACTTCTCATGAGCCCATTTAAATAGGGCTCATTTGACCCAGTGATTAGACTCAGCTACAAAAGCTACAATGGGAAAGTCAAAGGAACTCAGTGTGGATCTGAAAAAGCGAATTATTGACTTGAACAAGTCAGGGAAGTCACTTGGAGCCATTTCAAAGCAGCTACAGGTCCCAAGAGCAACTGTGCAGACAATTATACGCAAGTATAAAGTGCATGGAACAGTTGTGTCACTGCCACGATCAGGAAGAAAACGCAAGCTATCACATGCTGCCGAGAGGAGATTGGTCAGGATGGTCAAGAGTCAACCAAGAATCACCAAGAAGCAGGTCTGCAAGGATTTGGAAGCTGATGGAACACAGGTGTCAGTCTCCACAGTCAAGCGTGTTTTACATCGCCATGGACTGAGAGGCTGCCGTGCAAGAAAGAAGCCCTTGCTCCAGAAAAGGCACCTTAAGACTCGGCTGAAGTTTGCTGCTGATCACATGGACAAAGATAAAACCTTCTGGAGGAAAGTTCTCTGGTCAGACGAAACAAAAATTGAGCTGTTTGGCCACAACACCCAGCAATATGTTTGGAGGAGAAAAGGTGAGGCCTTTAATCCCAGGAACACCATGCCTACTGTCAAGCATGGTGGTGGTAGTATTATGCTCTGGGGATGTTTTGCTGCCAGTGGAACTGGTTCTTTGCAGAAAGTAAATGGGATAATGAAGAAGGAGGATTACCTCCAAATTCTGCAGGAAAACTTAAAACCATCAGCCCGAAGGTTGGGTCTTGGGCGCAGTTGGGTGTTCCAACAAGACAATGACCCAAAACACACATCAAAAGTGGTAAAGGAATGGCTAAACCAGGCTAGAATTAAGGTTTTAGAATGGCCTTCCCAAAGTCCTGACTTAAACCCCATTGAGAACATGTGGACAGTGCTAAAGAAACGGGTTCATGCAAGAAAACCATCACATTTAGCTGAACTGCACCAATTCTGTCAAGAAGAGTGGTCAAACATTCGACCTGAAGCTTGCCAGGAGCTTGTGGATGGCTACCAAAAGCGCCTAGTTGCCGTGAAAATGGCCAAGGGACATGTAACCAAATACTAATGTTGCTGTATGTATATTTTTGACCCAGCAGATTTGGTGACATTTTCAGCAGACCCATAATAAATTTATGAAAGAACCAAATTTTATGACTGTTTTTTGTGACAAACATGTATGTGTTCCGATCACTCTATCACAGAAAAATAAGAGTTGTAGAACTTATTGAAAACTCAAGACAGCCATAACATTATGTTTTTTTACAAGTGTATGTAAACTTTTGACCACAACTGTATATATACATGCTGCCTATGAAACTGTTCTTCAGCTTCCACTGTTTGTAGTAGCTAGTACAAAGAAAATCCTCAGAAATAAGAGTTGGTCAGAGAGATGTGACTACATAGCCTCACCCACAGCTCGGCATTAGGAGCCATAGCTAAGGAGGAGCTAACAGCTCTGTTTCTGTTTACAGCTTCTGTTTACAGAGCTGCTAGGCCTTCTCTGCTTCAGTGCTGTTAGCCAATCAGAGGTGATATATTTTCATGTGTGAGCAAGAGCCAAAAACCTGTCTTTATTCATAGACCACTATGATCTAACGCAGGGCTAAATAGAAAAAACCTTAGCACTTTTTTTACAAAAACGGCTCAAATGGCATTCATTCATATTTGAGACTACAACTAGACATTTTAAAATGATTTAAAAACAATGGAATAAGAGACCTTTAAGGAAGGAAAATGCACTCTGCTTCATTATGTGAGTAATTAATACATACATGCATTAATAATACAAAATAATTTAGATTTTTCAAATCTGTGTATCATCAACAGGTAAGATATAAATTAGAACTATATGTACATACCAAAACTTTCATTACACAGAATTCTGGTAAGAATTTCACTTTTTCTGTCATTGTTCCAAAAGAGCTCAAACTGATTTTTGCATGGTTGTTATGAGGAGCTTTTACTGCATTTTGCTTGACTGTGGAAGCAACATCTAGTTCACGTATCTACTGTATGTACTGTACCTCTTAGGAAATGTTCTGTTCAAAGGTGAAAATTGTATTTCATTGCTCTTCCAAAATCTGTAATATATCAAATCAGAAATTAGCTGCAGTTTCCTTGGAATTATTACATAAAAAATGACTTACAATGACAATAATCATATGACCACATATATTAGATATTAATAAACAACCATACAAAGTTTGAGGTGAACATGTGATAAGATAGACATGTGATATGCTAACTGAGAAAACATAGCAATACCATAAAGCATATCCTATTCCATAGAACAGATTAAATAAACCAGCACAAAATCACCATGTTGCAGCTTCCAACCACAGACAAAAAAAAAAAAAAAACAACAACAACAAAAAAAAACCTTGCTATTATGTTTTATAACATGTCCCAAGGCTACCTAAAGGTAGGTAACCCTGCTGGGCAAGTCTACACACTGATGGTGAGTGATGGTTGGGGGCATAAGTCCATTATGCAACTAATTGATGCCAAGAACCAATAGGAACTATGCACTTGTTGTCTGACTTACTAAGAAATGTTAGGTAGACATTACCTTGTCATTGTAATTTGTCTCGGCTGTTTAATTTAGATAATTTCGACTTAAAAACCCAAATAAAGTCAGTGTTAAATGTTTCTTCAATATGAAACATAACAGTAAATCAACACCAGAAGAGAGACATATTGGGTGACTATACCACCATCACTTTCTGTGTAATACAACTATATAATATATGAGTTTCACATTTTTAACTGAATTACTAAAGTTACTTTTTAAAGATATTCACATTTTTTGAGATGGCCCTGTAATTGGCTGAGAGGCGTTCTACGAGTGCCGCTATCAGCCAGTAATGCACTGTAACCAAAGTTCTCCCTGTATTACTCCCCCACATACAGATAACCTAGCAATGATGTAGCGCTTACAAGTCAAACAGCACAGCTACAAACAGAGCAGCAAGGGAACTATTTTAACTTGCAGAGTGTTTATAACCAAACAGATCAAATGTTTTTATTCCTATTTAACTCAAAATCTTTTAATAAAAGCGATGATGGAACTGTGGTGAATGTAACATACATGAAACATCATCATGTTCGTAGCATTAATACTATATATACGATAGAATCCTAAACTCTATCTTTGTAAAAGTATGAATCATCCTCCTACACAGGAAACTCCCAATCAGTGTCTAAAACAATTACATAATTAGCCCCTTCCATTTCCAAACAAATCCTTCATTAAATGATGTGTGCTGTACAAGCAAGTCTTTACAAGTATAATATTTTATATATTTAAACAATTGGCACACCAAAGAATGTTAAGTTTTTAAATATTCTATACTTTTAATGAAAAGAGGTAGAATAATAAAGGCTTATTCAGTGGGAGCTCTGTGAATAGCAGCGAATAGCCTTAATTAGGAGTTATTATATATCCGTAGCTGTGAAACCTCTTAACAGCTGTAGTTACCAGTCAAAATGTATTTCTGTTCAACTAAGAGTGGAGAGACATACAGTTCAAGCTGCTTGAGGTCTAGCAAGAAAGAGAGAGGGCAAGAAAGAGGGAGGAAGAGAGAAAATTAGAGACAGATAGAGAGAGAAAAAAAAAGAGAATTAATGCAGAGAATGAGAGAATGACGGGCAAAGAGAAAGAGAATGAGAGAGAAATAGGTAGAGAGAGAGAACACAAGAGCGAGAGCCATGGAGTAAGATAGATAATAAATATAAGTATATAAATAATAAAAAAAAATACCAGAATGCAGGAATCTAATTCATCAACATCAATCATTCATCACTTCCCTCTTTTTCTTCAAAGAGTGCTCACAGTCTGTCAAAAGTAGAGATCTACGTTAGTTGTCTTGCTTTTATCACATAGTAAAGTGATTCGGGTGTAGTATGCTAACACCCTGTTAGCTGCACCCAAAGGCTGGTGCTGTTTTTAGCTCTGCTGTGTTTCAGTCTGTTTATAGAGAGCAGTGAGTCATACAGAGTTCATAACCACACAATCACGTCAATTAGCGATTACTAACTCCTAACGTATTACTAACTAATTTAAATGTATAATTAGTGCTTTGTTAACTGGTGCGGTACAAGATTCCAGGAAATACTAGCTTCATTAGCTTCGTAGCTACAGCAGGCTCTAAATAGTTTCTTGCACATTTTACAGTAAGTTGACAGCAGAATTGTACAATTAAACAAAGGAATTCACTGTGGAGAAAGATACATGTAAGAATAATAATTTACTATTTTAGGGTATTACAGCTATTTTATAGTAAGTTGGCACAAATAAATACATAATAATATAGTAATTACTATTTTATATAATAATCATATCTACTCTAAATGAGCTGCCAAAAAAGCACGAAAAATTATAGCAAGTAAAGACTTTAATTGTAAAAAAACGATCAAATTCTGTCAGCAGAGCTGCTGCAAAGTTATGATATTGCAGTTCTCAGCCAGCATAAAGTCAGACTTTACAGTAAAGACAGTGACAATAGTCCAACTCATAATTTAGATTTGAACTAAATTGATTCATTTGAAACAATTGTTTAAAAAAAAGCCATGTGACGTGACACAGGTTTCATCACACAAAAGTTTGAAAAGTTTCAAATCTTCTCACGCGTTTTGGTACGTCTAAGTGCAAGTAAGCGATCTAAGATCAGAAAGCTCTGTGTCCATACTGTAAAAAATATTAAAGGAATAAGTTAGAACTAATAAAATTAGGTTTTGTGATGTCAAATACACTTAAAAAAATGTATTGGCTCAACTTGCTTTGACTCAGTTAATTTGCAGACTTATATAATTTTAAGTTCATTTAACTAACCTCACTCACTTCAATTGGACTTGGTAAAGTTGCAACTGTATGTACATTGAAACCTATTCAGCTTAACTGAATCATAGTCAATAAAAGTAACTTGCTCTTACAACCTATAACACTAAAGCCGCAGACTAAACTAAGAATAAGGTAGCTTTGGGCAACAGACAATGCAAAGATGGCAGGTAAGGAATAGGCCACACCCAAATATGCAAATATATGGTGTCAGGAGCCTATAGGAAAGGAAGTTCACACAACTTGATAATATTCATTCTTCTGACTAACTGTGTTCACAATCTGTCAGATTTACAACTCAGGTTTAAGCTCGTTCAATCGAATGGAAATTTTAAATGAGATAAATGAACTTTGAACTGTAATTTATTGCTCTGTCTGTGTCTAAAAGTGTATTAATATCATAATCACAAAACTATTTCGAGTTGAATATTTTTTTTCATTTGACAGTCCTTTAAAATGAATTACCTTAAAATAAAATGATTGACTTTAGTTGTTTAACACCGGCAAGTGAAGTGTGAATGACTCATGCAAGTTTAAAAAATAGCACAAACTCTTTTGCATACTGGGTGTGTCTTTTTCTTTCATCATTCACCATCATTGTGTAATAATTTATTTCAGGTTACCTTCTCTGATGTATGCTGGAACTGACTAAGACGAAGCTTATTGCTTCCTCATGTTAAGTTTAGTTTCCTGTAGTAATACTACAAAATTGGGTATTGATCCAATACCAAGTAAATACATGGCCAGTATTGCTTCTACAGAACCTATGTTGGTGCTTTTCATTACTTTTTATGATTTACTTTTGTGTAGGAGTGGGCAATGTATCATAATTTATTAAGTGAATGTATCATCAATATGCAAATTCAAATGAAAATTATTTTCGTGCCTAATTAAGTTTTCCTTTAAGCAATGATGATTTAAGTACCGTATTTTTCAGACTATAAGGCGCACCGTATTATAAGACGCACTATCAAAGAACGCCTATTTTCTGCTATTTTTCCATACATAGGGCACATCGCATTATAAGGCGCGTTAAGTGCCTATATCAAAGTGAACAGGGGTGGCGCCATGTTTCCCTTCCCCCACCGGGGGTGGTCGCTTGCCGGTGGAGCGTCTCAGTATACAAAATATAGCTCTTTCAAAGTCAAACGAGTGCTGGATATTAATCTACACAGATTCCTCTCCTGAAAACTGTTTATTTGGGTGAGTAACGTGCTTCAGTTTATTTACAGTAAGCTTAGATTTCCAGATGTCCACTAAGGCTTGCTGCACCAGCGTTAGCATAGCTATCCGCTAGCACGCTAGCTAGTCACCTAAACTAGTAAAGTTAACCCAAACTTAAACGACAGCGTTACACTGAGTAATCCTGCGTGTTCTGGTAAGACAGTGAGATATTAGCTAGCGATTCGTCCCCCGTAGCTTGTTTTAACACGGTAAACAAGCAGATTACAGGCTGATAAAACTCACCTCTGAGAGAGTTAGCGCTTAGCATCTAGCTAATGCTAGCCAGGCAAAGCAGCACAGACTTACAGGCCGATAACTCACCTCTGAACGGTGAACGCTTAGCGATTAGCATCTAACTCTAATAATACTGCTCCAGCAGTATTAAAAGTGCTAAATTTAGAAAATACTGATCTCTGAACAGTGAAAAAGCTAGCTAGCTAAGCGGTTAGCATCTAGCTAATGCTATTTATTGCTGCTCCAGCCTCGGAGCGGCACGGCTCTGCACGGAGTGTGTGTTTACTGCTCCTTACACCTGACGGGTAAAATTTAGATAATACTGATCTCTGAACAGTGAATAAGCTAGCTAATGCTATTTGCTGCTCCAGCCTCGGAGCTGCACGGCTCTGGACTCTGTATAGCACTGAAACTCTGTATAACGCTGCACGGAGTGTGTGTTTACTGCTCCTTACAACCTGACGAGTAAAATTTAGATAATACTGATCTCAGTGAATAAGCTAGCTAGCTTAGCGGTTAGCATCTAGCTAATGCTATTTGCTGCTCCAGCCTCGGAGCTGCACGGCTCTGGACTCTGTATAGCACTGAAACTCTCTATAACGCTGCACGGAGTGTGTGTTTACTGCTCCTTACAACCTGACGAGTAAAATCCATACAAAAGGCGCACCGTATTATAAGACGCACTGTCAATTTTTGTGAAAATTAAAAGTTTTTAAGTGCGCCTTATAGTCCGAAAAATACGGTATGATGATTAAACACAGGAAAAATCTTTTTGTAGGTAGTATATCTATTTTTCAGTTCCAGTGAAATAATTGATTGAGTTTTATTTTAAATGGCTGAATTTATTCCCTATGTGACTGTCTGAATAGTTTATTAATCAGTCTGCTAAATTACTGTGATGACCAATTACACTGAAATATAACATTAGCCTATCTAATGCTGGAGATGACTTAATCTTATTTTCACTACATTATAAGCTACCTGGATATTGTTGCACATGCTAAAAAGCCTCTGCAGGGGACCTCTGTCTCGGTGCTGGGGGTCTGCTTTCCCTCTCTTCCTCCTTCCATTTGCTCTGCAGCAGAGTTCTGATTGGGGTGTGTTTTCATGTGCTTTAATTTGTCTTGTTGTCACAGTACCAAATTTGTTTCCTGCAAACATTGCAGGTTGCAGTGGTTTGGTTTTTTTAGCTGTAAAAAAGCTCTAAACGGCGCTCCTCTGCTGCTCGTGTCGCAGTGAGTGAGTGTACCAGTTGAGGGCCAGTGTTGTACGGCCAGTCGGTCACTCTGTAAATGCCTGGAGTTGTACCGAAGATAAACTGGAACTTAAGAATCGATCTCATCACACAAGTATCAATCAATACCCAATACCAACGTTTAAATCGATCCGCCCACCTCTAGTACTTAACATTTCCACCACTAAAGAAGTGATGTGTTGTAATAACTTGAATTGTTAAATGTTTTTCTATAAGTGAGAAAGATGTGTTTGACACCAAAGATCACAATATCTGTATAATAATCAATACTACTGCCTCCTGCTGACGTCCAAACATCTGGGTCTCATTGCTGTCAGAGGCACACTGCTGCTGTAGCCGTAGCCAATCAGCTCTCCCTCCTTCCCCGCCTCTAAACCTATACATCACCCATAGCGCTTTTCCACCAAAAGAACTCTAGTTCTTGAACCAGTTCCATTCTGCTTGCTGTGGCCCGCGTTTCCACCAGTTTTAGTGGAACCGTCAAAACTTCACATCAGTAAACGTACCGGCACTATCGGCTGATGTGGACGGAGTCGGAGAGCTAGGGTTGCATTGGTCCGCTGCTTTGGCCGAATTCAGCGCCCCAGTCATCTGGTTAGCTGACCTACTGCCCAGCACGCTGTCCAGCACATCATAAAACGCCGGTACACTCCCCCGCCCAGCTCCACTCCCCCGCCCAGCTCCACTCCATTTTTAAGCTTTTTCAGCTTATTTATCACTTGCTCTTCCGTGCAAACATATCCTGCCCGAGGTAAATTCTCCTCTAGTTCACCGTAGAGTTTCTCCTTCCTAGTTTTCCCTTCAAGTTTATCCTGAAACTCCAGAGAAAACCAAATCCAGAGTAAATACAGCAGACCACTGTGCATTCTCTCAGACACGCCCACAGATGTCATCACGGTTTGAGCTGAGGAACCTAGTATTCTTTGGTTCCCGCTGCGAACAAACGTTCTTGGCTCCAGAACCTACTTTTGTTGGTGGAAACACGGCGAACCGGTTTAAAATTAGGTTTGCGAACCACAACGGTGCCGGTTCCACGTTGGTGGAAAAGCACTACCAGTGCCTCTTCTAAACTACCCCTCCCATTTTTTTTTGCCTTTTTGAAATTTGGTCTGAGGGTGGAGACACTAAAAATCAGGGGGTTTAATGCCCCCTTAACTGCATCGTTCTTCTGCTTGGCTGTAGATCAGATTGGACACCCTTATCCAGATCTACACTGTTTTAAAATGGTCTATTTAAAGTGCTCTGAACTGATGAAGTCAAAATAGACAGAGTGATGATCCAAATATATCTCATACTCAGCATGTAGTACCTAAAGAGACATAAACTAATGTCACTTTAGGATTTGTTTGTTCTTAAATATCATAGAACATTTGTGAACAGACTTTCAACAAGCTATGCAGCAAGCTGACCAACCCCTGTCCTACAAAAGAGGCCCTTTGTGGTGTTCTTTAAATTTCACTCTTCAGAGAATCCTGAGGATTTTAAGAACTCGCAATTTTTTTAACAATATTACCCATGTCTGTAGTGGAGTTTAAATGGAGATGAGGAGACATGTCTGAAATAAAGAAATAGTCTCTACATTTAAATATAAATGGACTGAAATTCAATAGTATCAGACTAGGCGACTATGTGTGTGTGTGTGCGTTGTCTCCCGCCCTCTTCTGAAATTGCCACTTCCTCAGGCCGATGAGTAATACGCCCTGTCAGAAGCGGATTGGCTAGTGTGTACACACTTGTGTGTTTGTGTGTGAATGTGTGTGTGACTGAGCAACAGACCAAATAGACGTTTTTTTTTTTTTATTAGACCATCAAAGGAAATGGTGGCTGGAATGCGAGAAAGATAACAAATAGAGGCTCTGCATTTAATGTGGTTAGTATTCATCATTCTGCAGTGTCAAACTCAAACCAAACAGAAACTTTTATATAAGACCAAGCACTGAAGCCAGCCAGGGTTTGACCAGAAATCTAATTCCCCCCCTCTGTACCAAAAAATAAACTCTCACCAACTTTAAAACTCTAAGAGACCCATTGATTCAGCTTGAAGAAATAAAAAGAGTTGTTTTCAGGTTATGTTTACTTAACCTCCACTATTTAAGCATACTTAAAACACTAGATTGGTGAACCTGGCAATTTGCTCTTACGACCTACCACACTAGAGCCAGGCAGTCACTCATAACACATTTAAGCAATAGAACACGAGAGGGAATGTATTATCGTAAATAATTCACGATGACACACAACTTTGAGTGTTCTATTGCTTTTGTACAACAGTTTTTTTTAACAAAATGAATAAAAAAAATAAAAGACTCTCATAAAAGTTATAATGAATATGCTTTAATATGGACTGTGCCTTCCGCCAAAAAGTAGTTCCACAACAAGTGAACTGTAACAGAACTGTAACTACAAAACAGTGTATGGTTTATACGTTAGCTTCAAATCCAAATTGGGGATTAAGGGTTAGTAAATGCTAGAACCATGAAATAACGCTGAAACTCTCCTCTCCCGCGAGCATTTCTGCCTGTTTTGCAGGGTGTTGTTGGTTATCTAGCCGGCTGGACTGTGGTTAGGTTAGCGTAGCTTAACTTAGCATTAGCTTAGCTCAGCTCAGCCTAGTCTTGCTGGTTACCGTTATGGCTGTCAGACTGCGGCTGAGGTGACTGATGGATTTTCTTTCTGTGGGCGAGCGTGCCTTGGCTGGGTGCTAGCCTTTGCTAAGCTAATGCTGCTGCTGCTGGAGGTGATGATACTAAAAAGTCTTGTGTGTACATGCCATTACTCAGCAACGCGTCCGCGGAGTGATACACATATCACAAATATCAGCACGATTAGAACACTTCTCACCCAATCAGATTGTGGGGGAGTAACTAACTGTTGTATAAAACGCAATTACACAATTTTAAAACACATAAAAAAGTGTGACTGTTCCTAAATGGTGTTTAGTGTTGGAGTTATTTAACAGAGTTGAATATTTCAGTGCTAACTCAAATAAACCAAATAATTACTGCCCAACTCCTCAGAGATTAAATTAAACTCGGCTCAGTTAAACTCATTATTGCATAATGGGTGCATAATGCAATTTACCATCTTCTGCACTGTCAATTGTGTTTACCAAAAAGTGACTGCAATGCAGAATTAAAATAAAAAATAAACTGAATACAAGAACGTAGAATGTAAGCTGCGATGTTTTATCCTGTATTAGGTACCAAAAACACAAGCTAACCTCCTCTGAATAATAATAATAATAATAATAATAATAATAATAATAATAATAATAATAATAATATTAATAGTCGTATCAGTTGATTAATCTTATTCTATTTTCAGTGTTGGTGTAACAATTAGGGAGTTAAACCAATACAAATCTGAGTTAAATAGAAAATTTAAAAAGGTGTTAAATGATTTTGAACTATTTAGAAAGTGTTGATTTAACTCCACAGAGTGTGAAGCTGTATAAACCCCAGGAAAGAGTTGAAATTAACTCTGTTAAAGTTAATTAAATCTTTACAAATATTTGAATTATATTTATTATTTTATCATATTTAATTTATTTAGAAATACTGTATATATTGGAACAGTATATTCTGAGTGTAAAATGCATACTTGAACAAAACGTACGACAAATGAATAAAAATACAAAATACAGGTTTATTCATTTATTTATTTATAATTTACATGGGTATAAAAACATGAACAACATCACACTTGCAATTTCTATGTATAGTACATCAATTAACCTTTTACGCATCAGTACAGAAGCATGGCAAAACGGCACTATTTCTACCTTTACTCTAAATTGCTTAATGTAGTAAATTAATAATCAGTCAATTTAATTGGTTTGAAGTGATGAGCTAATCAATGTCAGTTTCTTCGCAAAGGATATACATTTAGTAATTGTCTACTGCACTGGAAAAAAGCATGTGATTAAAATGATTTTCATTTAAATGTGTATATCAACAAGTAATCTATTGCACTTTATTTAGTTCAAGTATTTGTTTCATGTGCATTAAATGATAAAATAAAAATAGAATCATGTGTGTTATTGTTTCCATTTATTTTTAAAATCTGCAACACAACAAAGCAAATCACAGTGCATAGTTTAAATCATTACTAGATCCATTATACATGAGTAGTGGTTAATGTGGATTGGACAGATAGTAAAGTGAAAACTTGTCAAAAAAAAGAAGAAAATTTTAATTTGCACTAGTTAATGGCTATAGTAATAGCCAATACATATCTGGTGTTTCTTTCATTTTTCCATAGAGCTGTGATGCTAATGTGGCTAAACCTTTAAAATGAATAAAGTATTAAAGTTATACTGGAAGCTTATAGTGCACCAGTTAGCATGTTTGTGAAATGCATGCCTAAATCTTCTCACACTCTCCTCAAACTGTGTGCAATAGCTCAGTAATCTCTAATAGACTTAAGCGTATGTATATTCTGACTCTGACTGTGTGACATGCTGTTATCTATAATAATTTACACATTATCTATAAAAATGCAACAAATTTACATTTAAATATGTTTTAGTTTGATCATCTACATGAGTCATCTGTTAGAGAATTACTGCTAAAAATAAATGAGTTGTTTGATGGTTTGAGGACAGTGTGTGGTGATGAGGGCATGCTGTTAGCGCTGTGCTAATTGGTGGGGTGTAAGTTTTTATCACGTTATAGAAATACATTAGTGTGAAAGTTCTGTGTTAAATTACTTCAGACACCAAAGACTTGCTCTTGGCTGATCAACTACATTTAAATGACATAAAGAATGCACGACAGTAAGATGCTGTAATTTTTTGTTGAATACCGTAAAACTGTGTAAAACAATGCTTTGTTCACAGTAATACTGTATCTTGCTAGCTGAGGGCTTTCTTCTAAAACCATTCTAAAGATTACTCTTTCATGGCGTGTCATGCAAGCTGCTTCAACAAAATAAACTGTTATTTTAATGCGAGGGGGGATTTTGCTAAGTGCTGCCACTATGATAAGGAGATCACCGGCTCGAATCCTGTTCATGTAGTTTGCCATCAGCTACCGGAGCCCTGAGAGAGCACAATTGGTCTTACTCTCTCTGAGATGGTAGAGGGTGCTCTCTCCTCATATCACTCAAAAGGGTGATGTCGATCAGCACAAGGCATCTGTGAGCTGATGTATCAGAACCGAATTGCTGTGCTTTCCTCCGTGTGCACTGCGCATCAGCCGCAGTTCAAAAAGAAGCGGTGGCTGACTTTACATGTATCGGAGGAGGCATGTGCTAGTCTTCACCCTCCTGGTGTTGTGGCATCACATCACTAGTGATAGGGGGAGTCCTAAAGAGTGGAAGCTTGTGTGGTGTGGTTTATATTTAAGCAGTGCAAATTTGTAAATATTATGTATATATAATTATATAACATAATAAATATTATATTTTATTATATTGGATTATATTGGATTCATATAAATTGGTCTAATCTTTAAGGTTTGAGAGATTAGGTTACACCATAGTATTAATTAAATAAAAAAATACTTGTTTAATTCATGGTACAGGGGCAATGTCCAAAAAAAATAATGCTGAAATTGAAAACATTTTTCCAGGCCTTAAGTGGAGTGAAAGAAGCAGTATTGTTATTTAAAGACAATAAACATTAATACTATATAACACTGTGTCTGACTCCTCATGTTCGGCTGAACTGGTGCATCATTTACTGCGGCCGTATTGACCGTTCTGCTGGGGACTCTAGGAGAATATTGACCCCTCTCTTGGGGTATTTGACAAACTGACACCCAGCGAAAACGAGTGTCACACACAGTCTGTCAAATACTCAAAGAGAAGAGTCTAACACACCGTGACGGAGGAGGAGGAGGAGGAGGAGGAGGGGTAGGGAGATCTGTGAAGATAAAAAAAAAGAAGTGTTAAACACTCAGCACTCCCTTCTATCACTCGATCACTGACATTTTTTGACTCAGCTACAACCCACACTCTCCTTCTGCAGCATGGATCTTGTTTTTCCTTCTCTTCTGAAGAAAGAATGAGCAAAAGAACATAAAAAAAACACCAGAACACAAGACATAAAATAGTAATAAAAGAAAATAAAAATCAAGCCTTTAAGGTGGATATTCATTTCAGGTCCCTGTGGCTGAAAGAAAGCCTACAGTGTAAATCTAGCATGACCTTTATGCTATATTGGTGAGAGCCTCTAGAAGGAGGTCATTTTATACTTCATTTTATAAACTATGCATTTATACCATTAAAAAGTAAATTTTTCATCAACTTAAAAAAAAAAGTAAAATACTGCATACAGTCAGCTCTATGTTTTGATAAATGTACACCTTTGTTGTAACTTTATATAATATACAAGTTACTGGATACATTTGAACATGTAATAGGTCTGCAGGTTAAGGCATAAATGATTAATTTGAACACTTCAAATGTGCTTTAATACCTTTTTAAACTGCATTTATGCAGTTTCTCTATTTAGCAACACAAAGAGTTTTGGATTTCCTCTTTTTATTTTTAGTCATTCCCAGTCTTTGCTATGCAGTGAAGTACCGCTTTATCTCCCTATTGTGACTTAAAATACACTCAAGTTATGCTTTAAATTAACCCCTTATATCAGTGTTCTTGATTTACCATTCATTTTCTCATCATCATACTAAAACTTGTTTAGTCACCATAGAACTTTAAGTGTTATAGAACTTTAAATTATCTTAAATGGTAATAATTTAACATTTGCTTTAAAGTGTTCATTATAAATGAATGAGTTGGGTAGCATCTGTTTCCATCAACACACATTCTACAATGGCCTACATGAACCAAAGGTATACCTTTCATCTTCAAATATATTAAAAAATGCTTTTTTTATTCAGTTCTACTTTGTCAGTCTGAGTGAGAGGGAAAGTAGAAGAAATCTACGTTCTCAATTTTTTTATTTTACTTCTTAATGCTTAGCTAATTTTTGATCCTAATTCTTTTTGTTGGTTTAGTTTTATTCATTTGTGTTGCTCCAGATTTTACTGTCATTGAAACATCTTATTTTACACCAAAAAAAAAAGAGAAAAAAGATATAACTCAGCCTAACATAAACACACATCAGTTCCTGTGCTAAGAGATGATGGAAGGTCTCTGTAGCTTGTAAATATTTGCTTCTATTTATAATTTCTATATAATTCTATAACTTTTACTTCAAGTTAAGTTTAGGCTACTATATATCCATCTAAAGATTGGTAGAGTTCTATTAGACCACCAAAGTATGAGCATTGTAAAGTTTAAAAAGTTTTTAAAGTTTCTAAAGTTAAGAAATGCTCTCTTTCTCTCTCTCTCTCTGTCCATTTCTCTCATTCTTCCAATCTGTATCTTTGTAAATTTGCTCACCTTTCCTGTGCTCCTCGTTTAGGCCATCTCTCTCGCACCAGTTGGACGCTGGGAGGTCTGGCGTGCAGAGTGGTCGTGTTGGAGGGTGTGTGTGTGTGTGAGTGTGTAAGACTGTGTGTCTGCGTGTCACAGAGTGGTGATCGTTAATAAGATGCAGAAGACGAAGAGGAAGTAGAAATAAGGAAGATAAGAAAGGCGCAAGAAACCAGGAAATATCTGGAACTGAAATGACAGTGCTGTGTGTGCATGTGTGTGCATGTGTGTGTGTGTGTGTGTTACTTGTGAGGCTCTTGTGAAATGCTTTTAAAAACGAAGGTTTGACTTAAGTTTGCAAAAGCAAGCCGCAAACTCTCCCGCCAAAATAAAAGCTCAAGTTCACACTGTGGCTGAGTTGTGTAGGGTGTGTGTGTGTGTGTGTGTGTTATGTGTATGTATGTGGGTTAATAGTGAGTGTGTGAGTGTGTGTGTTTGAGTTTCTAACCTAACACCACTATCTTTTTTTGTAAGACTTTTACGAAAGACTCAAACGATACACCCAGTTGCACACACATGCAGACCTTCATTACTGCACACCAGCAACTTGAAGCAAATGGATAAATATCACCATCATTCTCCATTCAAACACCATCATTCTCCATTCAAAGAGCATCATCCTCCATCCCAACACCATCATTTTCCACCAAACAAAACCAGTGTGCATTACATACCTGAATTATCCATAAAACATCATCATTCTCCAACAAAATAGTGACATCTTTCATCAAGCACCACGATTGTTCAACCAAACACTGACGTTATCAATAAATCAATATCATTTAGCCAAACACCATCATTCTCCATTTAAGCCCATACTTTTCCAACCATACACTGACATCCTCTATCAAGCACCATCATTCTCCAACTCATCGAACACCATCATACCCATAATTCTCTATTAAAAATCATCCAATTAAAAACCATTTTTATCTCACATTATACAGTTTTTCTGGATTGTTTACACACAATTTCTGGTACTTGAGACACAATGACCACAACATGTAACTTACGCTCCAACCCCTTGAACCAGTTCTGCTAAACTACAAGTACAATTCCTGCTTTACACTCAAATTGCAGTTCTAAAACACACACAGCTATTTATATGCTTATCTCCTGCAGAGCATCAAATAAACACTGACAATATAAATTCAGAGCACTGTTATCAGACGTATTTGGTTATGTTTTTGACTTCAAGAGGCCACTGTACAAATTCACGGAAAGTCCACGGAAATATGTTGGTTTTCTGTTCTTTATATTTATTTGGTGTGGTCTAGGACCCCTCCATATAGCATTACAGTACTACATGTATATGCGGCACAATTGCAAAATCTTTTTACTGTATGTAATTTGTTGCAAAACTGTAATTTTCACTTATGCAAGTACAATGAGAAACATGACGAGGAAAATCCGTTTGCATACAAAGAGGTAACAAAAATGTGTTTATTTATGTATTTGAAGGTCAGTGATTCACAGGTGACCACGGTGTACTAAATTATGCAATTTGTGTTTAGCGATTTGTAAAAAAACTGTGATTTAGAATGATATTTGAGTGAGAACATATGGAATTATGTTTAGAGTTTAGCAGTTTGGAGTCACAATGTTGATACATGAGCTTCATGTTTTTGGATTTGTGTGCATAGTTCCATATTTTGTGTGTATACAATGTGGAAAAACTGTAAAGTTAATTGCCCTTCTATACACACTGACTGGTCACATGGGCAAACACCCTTCACACAGGTTTACAATCAGCAATCAAAGCTTTAGCAGACCCAAACAGAAGACAGGATGCAGCATAGTTTTTTGTTTACTGTACCTTTATACAGTACATTCTTCTGTTGTTTTTGTATGTAAATCACTGTATATTTGTGTTGGTTGCGGTGGTTTTTGTTGGAAAAATAAAATATATTTTTTACTGTGTATTTGTGTGTTCTGAGTATATAAACAATATAATTAAATATTTTACAATGCACTTATGTATTTTACTGTCTGTAGTAAGTGCAACACTGAACAGAAATAGACTAAGTCATTATGATGAATAGAGAATAGTGTTTTATACTGAGCACATCAGTGTTCAACTGCTTCTTTTGATCGTCTGTTCATATGATGGTTTGTGTGTGTCATCTGAACACAAAATAGCCTTTTGTGAAGAGATAACACTGTTTTGAATGTTAAGTTTCATTTTGCAGGAGAATTGAAGGGTTTTGCCCATTGTGTGAGTGTGTGTGTGTGTGTTTGTTGGATTTTTGTGTAGGGTTCTGGGAATTTAAGGCATGTTTTCAGAAAATGTGTGTAAACAATCCAGAAAAACTGTAATTCTCCATCAAATATGTTTGTTGGTGTAAAAAGCTATTCAGTTTCTTCAGTTCAAGTGCATTTTGTTAATACAGAGAGGGTGATGGGAATAGTGTGTTTGTGTGCATTCAAACCCTTTATTATTTATTCTAAAATGAATCTAAGTTCTAAATTGCTAAGTTCCAGTTCACTTCTTTTTTTTTTTTACTATGTTAATAGAACACACCCTTGCACCCAGTCTGCATCCACACCTTTGAGGAAAAAAAGCATCTTGCTTGGACAGTTTTTGGTCTGTTTCTAACTGTGAACTCCAAAAATAAAACTAAAATATACTGCAAAAAATGTGTCCCGTCAGGTCTTTCCATACACTGCTGGGGTTGTGACCTTTAGAAGACCCTTTCCTGTGTGAAGATAAGATAAGATAAAAACACCATGCATCAGTTTGTGTTCTAAATACAATTCTTTTCAACTTTAGGCTAATGGAATTGCATAGAAACCCAACAGAAAACACATAGGAACACCATAGCAATGAGTCAAGTGCATTTCACTTGGAAGGTGAAATGTGTCTCCCGTTATTCAGAGTGAAATCTGATTGGTTGGAATCTGTATGGGTGATAATGTAATTATTAGCAAAGTTTCTCAGTTTCTCATTTCTATAAACTGTACACTCCCACTCCAGTAAAGCTTCCGTCGCCTTCTGTAAAATAAGCCATACAATAATGCCAGACTATATTTATCCTGTGTTAATAAACATATTTTTCTTCATGCTGTGAAGCTCCAGCTCAACCATCAGCCAAATAACCAATCTCAGCTGGGTTTAGGTCAGGGGATTGTGAGAGACAAAAACATTTTTTTTTTTTTTTTTTACAATGTAATTCCATATGTATCCCTTAATCCTTTTGTTTTCTTTAAAATGAATATACAATGTAGAACAATTGTTCTTTCAGGTCTTTCAAGCTTGATGGATGATGTTTCTGCACTTTTAGTCAAGTCAGTTTTCTGTAACCTGAAGCCTACATACAAGTTATGAACATGTTGTTGATGGTGATGATTTTAAAGCTAAAATTGAACTATTACTGTGTGTCTGTTACAAGATTGGTTCAACTCGTGTTTTTTCGGAGGTGACAGCAGTGTACTGTACCAGTATGTTACAGAATAGACTTTAAGGTTCTGTTACTGGTCTATAAATATCTTAATGGTGCAGGACCAGCATATTTATCTGATCTGATGTGCTCCAGCAATATGAGCCGAGCAGAACTTTCAGATCATCAGGAACTGGTCAGTTAGTGCTGCCTAAAGTAAATACTAAACATGGAGAGGCAGCGTTTAGCTACTATGCTACTCTTAAATGGAACCAGTTAACAGAGAGCATTAGAAGAGCACCAACACTAAACACGTTTAAATCCAGACTGAAAACCTACATGTTTGATCAGGCTTTCAGCTCAGTTTAAAACACTGCAGACGGCACTTTTATATCATGTTTTATTCATGCTTTATTCTTACTTTTTTTTTTTACTATTTTTATTTCCAATTCCTTGTTGTTCTTTTACATGTTTTTAATTTTACTTCTCTTTGTTTTAATCATGTTTGAATCAATCATGCTTTATTCTTATTTTAGTTTTTATTTCCATTTTTACTGTTAATCTTTCACGTTTTTTTTTTATTTGACTTTTCTGTGTATTTTCTAATTTGTAAAGCACTTTGAATGACCGTTGTGTATGAAAGGTGCTATATAAATAAACTTGCCTTGCCTTGCCTTGCTTATAAATTGAGTAGCCAACTCCCTTCTCAGTCGTTTGTACTGATATTTCTTTACATTCTAATTCTGTTCCCATTCATATGTTTACTTGTTCAGAATGAGAGTTGCTACAGTAACAGAATGAACTTCTATACATGTTTGACCTCTGTTCAATTCGTAAAGTAATTTTGTTCATATATGGTAACAAATACATTCGAGCGGAAGCACTGTAGTCAGTTTGTCATTGCAGATTCAGAGTGTTGGTAAACTAGGCCCAAAGCCACATGACAACCCCCCCCTGGTGTGTGTGCATGTGTGTGTGTGTGTGTGTGTGTGTGTGTGTATGTGTTTAACGCATCACAAATTAGCTACCAAGTGTTACCGAACCAGCAATATTCTACAGCTTACTCAGTCTGTGTGTTGATGTGCTTATTTGTGTGAAAATTTTCAGTTGTGGCTCGAGAAGTGACAGTAGGAACCCAACCAATAACAGTTTTTAAAGAAACACCTCCCCTCGCTCTTTTACAGTGTGACTGATGTGCTGATAAACACACACTATTAAAGTGAAGATCCGAGCCAAGCACGTAAACTGTAACTGCCAAGATCAGCTGCGGCTTATTAGTCTGTTATTTGTCTACTGATATTTAATTAATATTCAATTTGCACCTCGGTTTCAGTGCATTGGTGTAGAAGCTAAAACTGACATCCTTCATCAAACACTATCATTCTGCAACCCACCAAACACCATCATACCCATAAATGTCTATTAAAAATCATAGTTGTTTCCACCTAACATTATAATTCTCTATCAAATATTTATGTTTTTAATCAGTTTAAATGCATTCAAACCCTACATTATTTATTCTGAAATGAGGCTGTTTGCTAAAAATGGCAATTAAAAGGGATTTTAATGAACAAATATGTTTTGAAATGAGAGAAAGATATGAATAGAAAGAGTATATGTGAAAGTGTGTGTCTGTGTGCGTATGTGTGTGTGTGTGTGCAAGCAAGAGACCCAGAGAATGTGTCATCATGGCCACTGTGGTTCCAAAATTTAGCAGATCCTTATCAGCAGTCGTGTTTTTCTGTTTCTGACTTTCTCTATCTCTCTACTCTCTATTCAGTTCTTTTAAATTAAAATATTAGAAAACATCTACTGTTTTGTTCACTCTTGTAGTTCACTCTGAACTTTATCTCTCTTTATTTTTCTCTTTCTCTCTCTCTCTCTCTCTCTCTCTCTCTCTCTCTCTCTCTTTCTCTTTCTCTCTCTCACCCACACAAACACTATTTGGAGTCTCTTTTGCATGCAAGCATTCAAAAGCCTCAAAAGTAACTCAAGTGTGTATGTTTTAATCTGTTCAACTATCTGTGAGTGCATTTGTTTGTACATGTGTCACCGTCTGTGTGTGTGTGTGTGTGTGTGTGTGTGTGTGTGTGTGTGTGTGTGTGTGTTCAGTAGCTGCCTGAGTGATCAGATAAAGTGTGTGTAATCCTCATTTCACCACTCAGCCTGCTAATCTCTCTGCGTCTTAAAGGGGAAGTTATGTTTCAGGGTGTGTTTAAAGGGGAACTCAACTAGAGCTGTCATAACCACCGTATGCTCTTGCCTCAGACGGACGGTTAGTTTTCATCACCCGGCCGAGAAAAACACCATGACTTTCCAAATTCTGACTGTTCCCCTCTGTAGAGACGGTTCTGAAAACTGACAGTTCTGTGCTTTTCATGTTCCATTATTATTAACGTGTATCTGTCCCCAAACCCCTGAACGAGCTGTAGTGCCTGTAGAGGCATCCCTTCAGCTCCATTGTGACCTCCATATGAAGGCCACAGTACACAGTACGCTGTGGGTTGGGCTGAGGCTGAGTCGAGACTCTGGAATAAAACTCTCATGTCCTGAGCCTTTAAGTCTGAGTTGAGTATTGAGTCTCTGTTTTGTGAGTGTGACTGTCTCTGGGAGGGTCTCTGGGATGTGAGGTGTTGAGGGTAAAGCTCTGGACTTAGAGTCTGACTTAAATCTTTAGTCTCTTGGGCTGCTTGTTTAATTGGAGTTTTGGGTCTCTGGGTTGTGAATCTGAGTTAGGTCTTGAGTTTCTGGGGTTGTCAGATAACTTCACACCCATCTGATGTGAGTCTGACTTGAGTCTTGAATCTCTGAAGATGCTAATATAATTGGAGTCTCTGGAATCTGAGTTTATAAAGTGTTAAGAGTCTTGCATCGCTGGGGCTGCTAGTTTAATTTAAGCCTTAGGTCTCTGGAATGTGAGTTTTTTGAGTGTTAAAACACTGGGATGTGATTCTGATTTGAGACTTGACAGTCTGGGGCTGCTAGTTTAATTTAAGTCTTAGGTCTCTGATATGTGTGGTGTTCTAAAGCTCTAAAATGTGAGTCTGATGTGATTCTTGCTTCTCTAGGGGTGGTAGTTTAATTTAAGTCTTAGGTCTCTGAGATGTGTGGTGCTGAGTGTTAAAGCTCTAAAATGTGAGTCTGAGGTGATTCTTGCTTCTCTAGGGGTGGCAGTTTATCTGGAGCCTTAGGTCTTTTGGACGTGAGTATGAGATGAGTTTGAGTCTCAGGGGTGGCTAGTTTAATTGGAGGTTTAAGTCTTTGTAATTTGAGTCTTGAGTCTTATGTATAACTAGTTTAATTAGAGTCTTAAGTCTCTGGGTTGTGAGTCTGATTCCTAATTCAAGCAGTTGCTATGCTGTTGCTACATTAGTTTGAAAGGTGTCAAAGTTTTAAAAACTGCCAGATGTGGTAGAACATATAGCATGAAAAATAATAAAAATCAGATACCAATATAGGTGTTATAATCCTCAATAAAATGAAAGAATAGCGACCCTTGAATGTAATCGTCAGCATGACCACATTAATATTACAGTATTATTTAGACTTTGGCTTTAAATATGTTTTTTTTTTTACTGTATAACCAGTACTGCTCTGCTCCCAGTAGACACTGTACACTTACAGAATTCAAAATTTAACCTTTAAACATACCATAACAATATGCGATATGTACGTGTGGATTTTTTAATGTACAACTGATCTGAATATTCTTCAAATATTTATGATACTTTATTATTTATAACGCTCTGTTACTTTTATTTTCTTGAATCCTCCCACTGTGGGACTAATAAAGAAATATCATATCATATCTTATGATTTGTTGTGATTTATGTTCATATATTGATACTAACAGTAAGATGAAACAAGCCGTTAGCATTAGCATTAGCAATATTTAAGCACATTTGCAAGCTATGTGTCAGAGCACATCTGAGGACGAATTAAAAAAACTGAAGCCAAGAAGGCCTCCCACATCTGCAGTTGGGTTAGCAACCACAAAACCTTGCTAAAACTCAGCCCAGCTGGTGTTGGTGACTCAAAACCTAAAACAAATGCCACAAATGATCACATGCCCCTCAGGCACTACTGCTACTGCAGCATTGGAGTGAGCACGAGGAAACCAATTAATTATTCAAATCCTTGTTTTTATATAAGCTTGAGATACGCTGAGGGAATTCTTGTTTGCAGTGTAGCTGAGAGCCAGAGGGGGATTAGCTGAGAGATCTAAAGGTCAGAAAAAAAGACAACCAAACTTGGCTTGATATTACACCAGCAGTGAAACAGAACAACCGAATGGAAAATGCAAGCAGAATGAAGACATTTGAGAAGGAAAAGAAGGGAAGATGAGCAAGTCGATCTATAGAGTGTCCTGTACTGTAAGCTCAGAGGACCTGTAGTGTAATAAGATCATTCTAGTGAGGTTGGTATAGTGCATTACTCAGGGTGGCTGTCAGTCTGTCTGTGATATACGACGGTTTCTGGCTGGTGAAAGCCTTAATAATCCAGACTTACAAAAAAGAAAAGACTATACCCAACTCTAAGCTGACAATGCCAGTGTGTCACTGCTGTGCTAAAATTGATTCCCCCCCACGCACCCACCCAAGTAATACCTGCTCTGTGGTGGTCCTGTATAAAAACGTATCCATACAATCACAAGAATTATACTTTGTTATTATAGAACTAAAAAGTGCTCCTACGCTGTAAACACACAATCAGTCTGAACACAAAAAAAACCTTACATTTTAGACATAATAACTAGTGTAATTAACTCAAGATTTCATGAAACATTTCTTAAAAATCTTAAGGGAACTGGTTTCCTCAAATAATTCAAGTACATTCAATTTTTCCAGGCTTATAGTGTATATGCTCAGTGGCTCTGACAAAAAATAAAAATGGATATTGTGTAGAGAAACAAACCTCCACCATGTTTGAAGGCTATAGTTTAGTCTGGTTACACTGTAAAACTTGGCATGTTGATTTTACTAATTAGAATTTGGAAAATTGGCTTGAAAAAGTTAAATGGCTTTAAAAAGAAAAAAAAACTTTCCCGTTTTCAAGTTTTTTTTAATGTTTGCATAATGTCTGCTTTTTAAGTGTGCTTAAAAACTGTTATTTTTATTCTATGTAGTTGAGATTTACCCAAGACCCAAGTAGAAGTGGAGGTTTGCACTATATGCCCCCTTTAATACGCCACTATTATTTTTTTTATAAATAGCTAAAATGTGTTCCTTTGAAATAATGAAACCTACCAGTCCTGCCTTAAATTATTATAAACATTTCCTAAACTTTAAAAAACACTTTTTATGTGGTAATTTCTGACTCTGCAACACCCTCTCAGGTTTAACTGTGCTGTTGGTGTGGATGATGTGTCCGTGTACTTTTTTGTATCACAATATGCAGATCAGTAAACAATAATACCGCTGCACCACCCCCCCTCTGCTGACGTCTAACCATCTGGGTCTCACTACTATCAGATGCGCACTGCAGCTGCTGCAGCTCAGCCAATCAGATCTCCCTACTGCCCTGCCTCTAAACCCATACATCACCCAGGGCCCTTCCTAAACTACCCTGTCCATTTTTTTTGCCTTTTTCAAATGAGGGTTAAGGGGGGTGGGGGTGGAGTCAGCAAAAATTAAGGGGCTTAGTGCCCCTTTAAAGACTTTAAAGCTGGAATTCATTGATACTACTAGACATGAATGTTCCAGTCTGGTTATATGTTGTACAGTATAATCGTAGGTTATTTCTACCCCCATTAGGCCAGAACATTAGGCCAGTGCATTTTCACGCCATTAAAGACAATAAACAATGAATGTGGCACACATCCGCCTTTTTCTTTTTCTATTAATATAATATATTACAGTGTGAAGCCATATTATCAGCCAGTTCGAATAACTGTTCTAGTCTGTTAATAGCATTAATTGCCTAGTAGCTAACATTAACATTACCCATACATTATATTGCTAGCCTACCTGCTGCTTAAAGCATTCACATACTTGTTCTTGCCACTGTAAATAATGCAGCACCATATTAACCCATGCATCTTCCCTATTGGTTCCTGACATCATTTATTTGTATAATAGGTGTGTCCCTTAACACTAACTCACCATCATTGTGCTGTCTTGTCAACAAAGGGTACCCTTCCTTAGGAAGTGTTCAGGGTAAACAATATGTCTTAAATTAGACTAGTTAAAAACATGAAGTGTTTTTTAACAAGAAAACCTGTGGTAAGATTAAATACTTGTAGTCTGTTTAAATAAAGGTAATTTGTTACTTCAAATAAATTAAGTTTTCCAAACTTTTTTTCTTTATTTCTACTGCTTTATGGAGTTAAAGAAATGTTCATCTTTACCTTCAACAAACAAACCACAAAATTTGGTATACCAGAAACATAACTTTTTAAGTTAAAGTAACTATTGCACAAACGGTCTTTCTTACTTGCTTAAGTTTATTGCAATGATTACAATAAGTTGTTTTCTCATAATAATATGCATATTGTAGTTGATTTTAAAGGTGAAAATTCTACATTAAAGGGGCAACACTAAAAAAATAAACAATGACATCAAAGTTATGTGGAAATTACATAGACTCCTAACAGAATGCAGTAGACTAAACAAGCTTACCATAATAGATGTGAAAAAATCAGTTCATATAAATTAGCTATAGCCTGAACAGTACAGCAGAGATTTAACAGAGCTAGCAGATCTAAAAATCACAATTGAGCTTAAAGCCAACAGCACAGAAGCCAGGCAGTTAATCGCTATATATGACCCACATACCTAAGGTAGCCCGGGGGAAATCATCGTTCAACTCAAGGATCTTCATTTGAATGTAGTTGAAATAGTAATGTATAGAAATATCCAATTTTATGTCATACATACTTATTTCATCTGAGTTCAAACAACGTATGGGTTTACAGTGTAGTGCAGTAAGTTGCCTTGAGTTTTCTCAGCTTTTTCATTTTTACAGTAAACTTTTCAGATTTGGGGTTGTATGTTAAGAGCAAGAGCACCACTAAGAGGAACCATGACACAAAAAGATAACCTCCCTAAGAGCATAAGGAAGAAACGTTTAGAGGAGCCATAACTTAACAAGGTAACCTTAATGAAGGGCACAAGAGAAGAACCGCTGACAAGAACTGAGACCCAAAAGGAGAACCAATGAGAAGAATTGTGAGGTAAAGGTAGTAGCTCCCTAAGAGCTCCCTACTGAGAAGAGCCTATGTTTTACATTATTGCTTATATATTTTTGCTTTTATATTAAATTCATAATTTATATAAAATTTATATAAATTGTGTATTGTAAATAATGTGCTTGCTTTGACTCAGAAGTGGAACCCATCGTATTATAAGCAGCACTGAGTGGGGAAGGCTGTGTGCACTGAGAGAGCTTATTATTTGAAGCTGTCCACAATTCAGAGCCTGCTGGTGAGAGAAAGGAGCAGTTTTGCATCAACAGAGCAGGTAATGATTTTGGAGCAGGGCAGAAAACTAAAGATTTGTTCAGAGAAAAAAAAGGCTTAGCTTTTTTCATTGAAGGGCCTGGATTAATCTAACAGTGTGCAAACACTTCTCTCTGACACGGGTGCAGCACTGCAAAAACGGTTCATGGGTTTAGAAAATATAACAGAAGCTGATTGTGAAACATTTACACAAAAGAAGCGAGTAAGCAACTAAAAGGGGGGGGGGGGGTGATTTCACCCCATATTTTGAGTACAAATTACCTACACCAGGGGTGTCATAATGTGAAATTTAAAGTTTGAACTTTAGGTATTGCTATAACATGAACCCAATTTAAAACACTCCTCATCTCCTTTCCTTCCTCCATTATGCCTACAATATTGTTCCTCAGCTTTTAGTAGAACACCAAAGAAATGGAAAATAGACAGCGACTGCTAAAAAATTCAGGCACATTGGGAAAATGACCATTTTTAAACTGAGTTCAGAGGGAACTGTGTATGTCAGGAATCAGTTGCTGTAGTAAAGGAGTATAATATTATTAGACATTATGAAACCAAGCATTAATTTGAAAAGTCTTAGTTTACACAACACTGTCAAAGACAGATAAACACAGTAACTCAAGTAAAATGATGTGTAAATGATAGTTATCAAGAAAATGTATTATTATAAGTTGTATATTTGATTATTTGTTTTATTACAGAGTCTGTGGCCCTTGACTGCACATATATTTCTCCTTCTGGCCCCCAACAAGAAAAGTTTGGACACCTCTGACCTACACTAAACAACACCCCCCCAACCTTTACTTACTATCAGTGTGAAGTCTTGCCCTTGCCCTCGGATATATCAGTTATATTGTTGGTGAAGAGTCATTGCCTGACTACAGTGTTATAGGTCATAAGAGCAAATCACAATTTTCTTTATTGCATCATATCATTAGATTAGCTTTACACCCAGCATAAAAGCCAGTCTTTATGAGCAACCAATAATAAATATCTGTAAAATGCCAAAATGCCTACTAATGCACTTTTAAGTTTTCCTTTAATAACCAAAGGGATGCTCAGGTCGCCCTCGTTGACCTGACTACAGACTGATGGTGACTCAGGGGTGCGAGATGCCCATTTTGAAAATAAACAACTACAGGAAACAACAGAAACAGAAAGTGAGTGCAAATTGCTACTTCAATTTTTTATTTTAATTATACAAGTTTTTTTTACAGTGAGAAAATTTAAAAAGTGCTACGTACAGAGCTTTTAAAAAAGTATTCATACCCCTTAAACTTTTTCCACCTTTGTTATACAGCAACATTCACTAGCAGCAACACCCTAAGAGCATGTGTTGCAATGTACCTTGTGCCTCAGCTCACTGGCCACTTTATTAGAAACACCTAGACCTACATTATACCCTCCAAAGCACTGTTCTAAATATCTTATATTTGCATTTTTTCCCTGGATGCAGTGAACAAGTCACAAACTGTATTGATTTCCTCTGCACCCACCCAGCCGCCCCCAACGCCCTGTTCATTCAGCCTCTAGCCCATTCCCTGTGGAAGCTGCAGGTAATTGCCCGCTCAGAGTGGTCGAATTTGCTGACCTCTCACCTTTTCTTTCATAAAATGATCTTTAAAGAGAGGAGTTAGCTTTATTAGAACCACACATCAAGCCTGTGATCTTGGTAATCTGCCCAGTGGGCACTTATCAGCAATCACTCGCTTCTTCTTCATCCTCAACCATTGATTGAAGAACCAGAACAGGATGAGGTGTTTTTTACAATGCAAGCTCTGGGTATAGTTTCCAGAGCCTCAGGAAAGTGGTGGGAAGTCTTAGCCTGACTTGGTCCGAGTTTGGGTTGAGCATTGGGTCGGGCTTGGGCTTGGAGGAGGGTAATGCTGTAGACCGGAGACCTAAATGGGCAAGGACTTTTGATGTGAGCTTGTCAAAAAAGTTTTGCTTTAACCAATTAAATTCTTGCTTTTAGCCGTCAATCATGTTTTGCATTGACCAATTGCTCAGCAGAATAACCTATCTATCATTTTTTGCATCAGCCAATCTAAATGTTGTTAGGTTATTTTTACCTGGTAGTCGTGCTCTCCATGTAGTATGTGTAACTGTAGCCCAGAGAACTAATGGGTGTGGCATTTTGTGCATCAACCAGTCGTTAAACAGAAATCAACTGTCAGTCATTCTTGCATTGGCCAATCAAACGTGTGAATTTGTGCATCAGCCAAAAGAAATTTGGAAAAAGTCGTAGTATTGCTCATGTACTCACAAATACGAGAGAGTTTAATGCCGGCCTTACACCTAATTATTTTCAAACGATTTCACTGTCGCAGACAAAAAGAGTTGGGAAAAAAACACGATAGTCTGGATAGAGTCGAGCTGCAGTCGAGTTGCGGTCGCGTCATCTAGATCGTTCAGTGTAAGCTGGTAAGGAATAAAAGCTTTAGTCAGTCGGGTTCGCGTCCTGTCGCTCCGATAAAATCAACCGTGTTTAATATTATCACAAGTCTTGAGACTCGGCTGACGCAAATACTGAAGGGAACAATGTCAACAACCAATAGGAGAGCTACGTGAAGAGGCAAGGCAAGAATCTATTTCACGTAACTCTTTAGAAAGCTTATAGGCAGAGTTGGACGCAAAATATATTCTATTAAAACATATCGAAAGATATCTTAATTACTGTCATGACTCCACATTGCAACTCCACTTACAACTTGCACCTCACGTTCCAACAGGTAAAAGAACCGGGATCAAATTTGGGCATTTAATAACCTAACAACATCTACTGGCTCATATCCCAAGTCCTTGCCCATTTAGATCTCCAGCCTGCAGCATTCCCACTCTTGACATTTATGGCACCTTTGCTTACATGAGAAATACTTAACGCCTTTTTTCAAACTCCTTTAAATTATTGGTTGATGCACAAAATTACAGACAGGTACTTCACACTTTTGAATGGCTAATGCAAGAAATGACAGTTGACAGTTGATCTCTGTTGTACGATTGGCTCATGCATGAAATGATTGACAGTATCTCCGCCTTGGTTCTCCAGCCTGCAGTTACATGTACTACTGGGCTCGGGCAGACAATCTAAACTCTAATTTAGAGGTAGCTTATCAAAAAAGCAAAAGCAAAGAGCAGGACTTCTTGAATAATATGTCTTGGACCGATGAATCCTGAGTTTTTTTTTGACAGAGAGGGTTTCCTCCTTGCATGCTTTGCAAAAAAACCCTATGGTCCCTGTCTGAGGGTAGTGCTGGATTTTGACATTGACTGTGGCCAAGAGCTATTTCTGATTTATATTTTTATCCTCGGAATATCTGAACATGTCTTGTTGCTAAGCCAAACTTGGCATGCTACCTGCTGTTATTCCTGCCTGAAACTCTGGACAATACCTGTCACATATTGTGCACACAAGTGTAGCTTGTATTTTCTTCCAGCATTCACGTCCTTCACTGGAGGAGCATGTCAGCAGCTATTCTTTGGCTTGCATGGAGAAGCACAATTTCTTTCAGGCTTTACTTCACTTACTCCTGCCTGATAATTTGATCTTGAGGCAAATGAAAATAGATGGCCTTGCCGTAATGGTATGGGTATGTATGCTTGCATGCACACATGTACACTCCATCATCGTCCGTGTCACCATCATACGTGCACTGAAAGCATAGCCAGTTATTGTTTTTCCAGGTGAGCTAGCATCCAGCTATAAGCTCTGCTTGACATTTAGCAGCTGAACTAAAAGTCTGAATGAATGGTTCTGTCATGTTCATCTCAAATGAAGATATATTCTTGTCCAATATGTTATTATGCTCTTAAATCAAGCATGCTATTATTTCTGCAAAAGGCTGGCGTTTTACACACATGATGGGGATAGGGCTTGACAATTGACAATACAAACAGCATAACTCTGTAGTTCCAAGGCAACATAGTGCGATCTATCTATCTATCTATCTATCTATCTATCTATCTATCTATCTATCTATCTATCTATCTATCCATCCATCCATCCATCCATCCATCCATCCATCCATCCATCCACCCACCCACACACCCACCCACCCACCCACACACCAACCAACCAACCAACCAACCAAAGCAACCAAACCAACCATCCATCCATGAATCTCTCTACAGAATTTAATAAAATGTACATGGTAGCACCGAGACACTTTGACATATGTTGTATGTAACATTTTCTGCTATAATATAGAAAAATATATATTTACACTGCTAAATTTACTAACCTTTGAAAGGTAAGCACTACCAATACAAACAGCATAACACTGTAGCTCACAGCCAACATACTGCGATCGCTAGAAACACAGAATAAAGGTAACTTACTCTTACAGCCTAAACCGTTGATGCCTGCCACTCAACACACACATCACAATAAAGGACACCTAGGATAAGGTAGGTTTGGGCAACAGACAACACAAAGATGGAAAGGGTAAGGGAGTGGCCACACCCAATATGCAAATATATGGTGCCAGGAGCCTATGGGAAAGCTGTATGATAGTTTGATTTTGAAGCAAATGAAAAATTTATTTTTTATTGGTTCAACAATAATTTTTGCCTGTTCAGATTAATGTTTTCTAAACTCATTTTATTGAGTTATACTCATTTTATTTTGTTCTCCTGAATAAAACACAGAAAGACTTTTTAGAATGGTTTTGTTTATTCTGCTTTGCTGGATGATGTAATTCAGTCTGACATGCAGCCCACTGGGCCTTCTCGCTGGTGGACATGCCTACCAGCATCTCATTACCTGCTATCTGGGTGACAGTGAGCAATTGTATTACTTGCGGTGTGCCTGCAGGTTAAGAATTCCAAGGGCTAAATGGTACCCAGTTGTGGAATTTATATGTTAATATGTTGAGGAAAAAACTGGGCAGTGTGCTACAATCAGCCTCACCATTAAACAGCTGTAAAATAAGTTGTTTGTGGCCGGAGAACAAATCAAATTCAATCTCAATTCATATGGAATATATTCTGTAACGAGTGTGAGTCATTGGTAAATGTGTGTCTCTCATGTTCTCTCTAGTGTGAACATCAGATGAAGGACTCATTTGAAGGCTGATTACATCACAGCGGAGCGACTAGACTGTCCCATTTCAAAGGCTCCGTCAAATGCGTCCGACGAATGCGGCCTACTTCTCTTCGGAAAGGAAGGATCCACCGGGTGTATCCTTCACAGCCTACAGTATCCCAAAATTCATTGCGTGCCGGCTTATTTCAGCAAAAAAGAGCGGTGTCAGCAGAGGAGTCGGCTGTATTATGTAGTATATGTAGTACTATGTAGTTTATAGTTATATAAATACTTATAGATATTATAAATATTATTTATATATCATTTATATTATTTAGTTTATATATATATATGTTTGTGTGTTAATGTATTATTTAGTTTATTTAGTATTGTTTTGTTTAGTATTTATTAGTTTATATATATATATAGTATTTATATATCTATAAACAACATGATACTATATGTAAATATATATATATATATATATATATATATATATATATATTAAATAATACTTTATTCTAATTTATTTTATTTTTTTTTCTGTGCATTTGCACAGTTAATTAACCTGGACTTTAATAATTTGGTAATTTGTGGTCTGAAGCAAAAGAAGAATTAAAATCTCTGGCTCATTTCTCAGCTCTGACTTTGGTTGTGGCAGGTAGAATCTCATACAGGAAACAGGAAATACTCCGTAGGGTAGACTGTCCCATTTCAGTACTGCCATCGCAGCCTACCTGTCCTTCGAAAGACAAACTTAGACAACCGCTAACTGCCCTGCACATTGTTTACTTCCGTTCAGAGCTAAGACATGACGCTGACAAAGTGGGCGGGGCTTGGTCTCATGACGCTGATAACACGCCGGACGTCCAACTCCGCCCACTTTGTCAGTGTCATGACTTCCCACAGGCTACAGCCAGTACCCTCTCTCTTCAGCTTAAATTTGAAAATGGCAGGGCACTGACTGATGTATGGGTTTAGGTGCAGGGCGGGAGAGAGGTGCAGCACCAGCAGTGTGCCTCTGAAAGCATGAGACACTGTTGATGGGATGACAGAAGGGAGGAAGGGAGGGTATTACTGATTGACTGATCTGCATATTGTGAATTTGCACATATATGGACACATCATCCTTGTCTATGGCACAGTTGAACCTTAGAAGGCACTGCAGAGGTGGAAATTACTGCAATCATTTTAAAGGTTTGGAAATGCATATATATATATTTTTTAAGCAGGACTGGTATGTTTCATTAATTTGAAGAAAAACATTTCAGCTATTAATAGAAAAAAATATATGATTTAGAGTTTAGTGGCTCTTTAATAGGAAATAACACAATATACAATAGTGCAAAACAATTGCACAATGGTGATTACTCTTGGTTGTTCCCTTTGAAAATTCTTGGCCTGAAAGTGACTTGAAAGAAGAGTTGAACAGTTAAACTATTTAGGGTTTTAGGCAGACGTAGGAGAAAAAATACAGACTTTTAGGTCATTGTGTTCATGCATTTTAAAAAGAGGCAGAGAAAGAGAGAGAGCAGAGAGAGAGAGACTGTAACATTGGCTGTCATTTCATATTACTTCCATATTTCATAAACAGAGCAGCTCCCTTCTACTTGCACTCACTACTAAAGGCTAATGTTCCCTCCCGGCCGCTGCGTTCCTCCAGTGAACATTGCGTAGTTGCTTAGCTAACGGGACAAATGGCCTGTCCTGTCAAATGATCCAGAACGCAGCAGAGCACCTGGTCTTCAACCTGCCTAAACAGGAACATGTCGCCCCGCTGCTCATTGAGCTCCTGGTGTCAAATTCAAAGCTCTTGCAATTACCTACAAGTTGATGTCAGAACAGCTCCTTCCTACCTGCACTCACTCCTGAAGGCTTACGCCACCTCCCACTCGCTGCGCTCCTCCAATGAATGGCGCCTCGCTTTACCAAACAAACTTTCACACAGTGCAATCCAGACTGTTCTCATACAGAGTTCCCTAATGATGGAACAAACTTCCCTCCACTACCAGATCATGACCGTACCAAACTACCTTCAAGAACCTCAAACAGCACTTACTCTTCTAAAACCTTTAAGAAACTAACTACAGTACTTCTAACCTCATTCCCTGCTCCCACTCCTCCTTTCTATCTTTCCTATTATTTCCCATTTGGTCTCTGCTAAAGGTTTTAATTTTGTCTTAGATTTATTTTTATTCCATTTTTTTATTCCATGATGCATCTTATCATTTGTAAGTTGCTGTGGATAAATGCGTCCTTTAAATAGAACGTAATGTAATGTAATGTAAAGTAAAAACAATGCATTTGTTAAGTAAACTGTGAGCTGTACAGTGTGAAAAACTCTATAAAACATAATAAAAAGAGTCCATTCAACGTAAAAATATGCTCAGAAATATTTGAAATATTTGGATGCATTTTTAAAAACCCTTTGAAAGTCATATTTCATATTTATATTCTTGCAACTAGATTATTTTAGTTTTCTAGCAATTTCACCCTTACAATACTTGGTTAGTAAGGTTGGCACAAAGCAGGCTAAGCAAAGTCGGCACAGAGCCCCTTAATTTGAGACGGTTTTGAAGTTCATTCAGAGGGAGCCAGTGTCAATGTCACAATGTCTAAGAAAAAAATCTTAGTAGGTTAATACTAACAGGCGGACCGTGGTCTGGGTCCGGACCCAGACATTGCCCAATGCAGACCCAAACCAGTAAACTACTGAGAAGGATTTAATTCTGACAGTGTTCATTTAAACTGGCGGAACTTTTCTTGTATTCACAGTACACGTGCTTTGCGGCGCTGTAAACTCACAGACCAATCACGTGTCCCGTAAGATCACCAAACGCTCTCCTCTGCCAATCAGATCTGTGCAGATTCGGAGTGCAGGACACACACAGGCATGTACACAGTGAGAAGCTGCAGTCGGAGAATAAAGCGAGAAAGGCTAATTCAGATGGTGTGCACCAGAAATGATAAATGTATCATTAAGTTGGCTTGGAAAAGCCAACTTATTGTTCTTCGTAATCTTCTTATTATTAAGTTGGCTTGGAAAAGCCAACTTATTGTTCTTCGTAATCTTCTTATTAAGTTGGCTTGGAAAAGCCAACTTCTTGTTCTTCGTAATCTTCTTATTATTATTAGTGTGATTGCAGTAATGCAATCACAGTATTGTTCTTCTTAAGTCTTATTCTTCTTATTATTAGTGTGATTGCAGTAATGCAATCACAGTATTGTTCTTCTTAAGTCTTATTCTTCTTCTTCTTCTTCTTATTATTATTATTAGTGTGATTGCAGTAATGCAATCACAGTACTGTTCTTCTTAAGTCTTATTCTTCTTCTTATTATTATTAGTGTGATTGCAGTAATGCAATCACAGTATTGATCTTCTTAAGTCTTATTAGTGTGATTGCAGTAATGCAATCACAGTATTGTTCTTCTTAAGTCTTATTAGTGTGATTGCAGTAATGCAATCACAGTATTGTTCTTCTTAAGTCTTATTCTTATTATTATTATTATTATTATTATTATTATTAGTGTGATTGCAGTAATGCAATCACAGTATTGTTCTTCTTAAGTCTTATTCTTCTTATTATTATTAGTGTGATTGCAGTAATGCAATCACAGTATTGTTCTTCTTAAGTCTTATTCTTCTTCTTCTTATTATTATTATTCCACCTGTTTTTTGTCCGGTTAACTAGTGCCGCAGTTTTCGAAATATCGACTTCGTTCAAAAGAGAAAACGTGCGTCCATATCGGGAATGGTGGGCTTGTATACAGCTTTCTGATCGGACTTACGTTTTTCGTAAAAACTTCGTAAGTACGCGTTTTTTTGCCCATTGAAAATGAATGGGCAGAACTTTGCACGCCCGTGGACGTCGCAATTTTTGAAATACGAAGATGAAACCAATTGAGGACCTGTAGAACTTATTGAGCTCTTTCCGAAAATATGCGTTACGAAAAGTTACGACGTACGGATTTCGTACGAATGTCGTACGAAGTGGCCCCATTGGAATGAATGGGGCCAATCGGAGGACGGCAGCTAGATCGAAGGACAGGTAGCTAGAACTCCAGTACTGTGTGTAATGGAGCAGCTATGGGATTAATCAGCGTTAGGTCAAAAGTTTGGACACCCTGGCCCCCCCCAGTACTGTGTGTAATGGAGCCATGGGTCAAAAGTTTGGACACCCCGGCCCCCCAGTACTGTGTGTAATGGAGCCACGGGTCAAAAGTTTGGACACCCCCGAACGGCCAGAGCAACCTAGCGTGCATAGCTGATTGATGTATTTGCACGTTGCGTAGCAACGTGCAAACACCATTTAATCTAATTTATGCATATAAATCACCTAGCAACCACCTAGAAACACCATAGCAACCACCACAGATACCATAGCAACACCTTAGCAACCGCCTAGCAACACCTTAGCAACCACCTAGCAACCACCTAGCAACACCTTAGCAACCTCCCCGGATACCATAGCAACACCTTAGCAACCGCCTAGCAACACCTTAGCAACCGCATAGCAACCACTTAGCAACACCTTAGCAACCACCCCGGATACCATAGCAACACCTTAGCAACCGCCTAGCAACCACCTAGCAACACCTTAGCAACCACCCCGGATACCATAGCAACACCTTAGCAACCGCCTAGCAACACCCTAGCAACCCCCTAGCAACACCTTAGCAACCACCCCGGATACCATAGCAACACCTTAGCAACCGCCTAGCAACACCCTAGCAACCACCTAGCAACCACCTAGCAACACCTTAGCAACCACCCCGGATACCATAGCAACACCTTAGCAACCGCCTAGCAACACCTTAGCAACCACCTAGCAACACCTTAGCAACCACCCCGGATACCATAGCAACACCTTAGCAACCGCCTAGCAACACCCTAGCAACAACCTAGCAACCACCTAGCAACACCTTAGCAACCACCCTGGATACCATAGCAACACCTTAGCAACCGCCTAGCAACACCCTAGCAACCACCTAGCAACCACCTAGCAACACCTTAGAAACCACCCCGGATACCATAGCAACACCTTAGCAACTGCCTAGCAACACCCTAGCAACCACCTAGCAACACCTTAGCAACCACCCTGGATACCATAGCAACACCTTAGCAACCGCCTAGCAACACCTTAGCAACCACCTAGCAACCACTTAGCAACACCTTAGCAACCACCCCGGATACCATAGCAACACCTTAGCAGCCGCCTAGCAACCACCTAGCAACACCTTAGCAACCACCCCAGATACCATAGCAACACCTTAGCAACACCCTAGCAACCACCTAGCAACCACCTAGCAACACCTTAGCAACCTCCCCGGATACCATAGCAACACCTTAGCAACCGCCTAGCAACACCTTAGCAACCGCATAGCAACCACTTAGCAACACCTTAGCAACCACCCCGGATACCATAGCAACACCTTAGCAACCGCCTAGCAACCACCTAGCAACACCTTAGCAACCACCCCGGATACCATAGCAACACCTTAGCAACCGCCTAGCAACACCTTAGCAACCACCTAGCAACACCTTAGCAACCACCCCGGATACCATAGCAAAACCTTAGCAACCGCCTAGCAACACCCTAGCAACCACCTAGCAACCACCTAGCAACACCTTAGCAACCACCCCGGATACCATAGCAACACCTTAGCAACCGCCTAGCAACACCTTAGCAACCACCTAGCAACCACCTAGCAACACCTTAGCAACCACCCTGGATACCATAGCAACACCTTAGCAACCGCCTAGCAACACCCTAGCAACCACCTAGCAACCACCTAGCAACACCTTAGCAACCACCCCGGATACCATAGCAACACCTTAGCAACCGCCTAGCAACACCCTAGCAACCACCTAGCAACCACCTAGCAACACCTTAGCAACCACCCCGGATACCATAGCAACACCTTAGCAACCGCCTAGCAACACTCTAGCAACCACCTAGCAACCACCTAGCAACACCTTAGCAACCACCCCGGATACCATAGCAACACCTTAGCAACCGCCTAGCAACACCTTAGCAACCACGTAGCAACCACTTAGCAACACCTTAGCAACCACCCCGGATACCATAGCAACACCTTAGCAACACCCTAGCAACCACCTAGCAACACCTTAGCAACCACCCCGGATACCATAGCAACACCTTAGCAACCGCCTAGCAACACCCTAGCAACCACCTAGCAACACCTTAGCAACCACCCCGGATACCATAGCAACACCTTAGCAACCACCTAGCAACACCTTAGCAACCACCCCGGATACCATAGCAACACCTTAGCAACCGCCTAGCAACCATCTAGCAACACCTTAGCAACCACCCCGGATACCATTGCAACACCTTAGCAACCACCTAGCAACACCTTAGCAACCACCTAGCAACCACTTAGCAACACCTTAGCAACCACCCTGGATACGATAGCAACACCTTAGCAACCACTTAGCAACACCTTAGCAACACCATAGCAGATACCAGCCAGCTCTGCAATCACACTCGCAGTTTCTGTAGGAACTGCAATCTAGTTATTATTATTATTCCACCTGTTTTTTGTCCGGTTAACTAGTGCCGCAGTTTTCGAAATATCGACTTCGTTCAAAAGAGAAAACGTGCGTCCATATCGGGAATGGTGGGCTTGTATACAGCTTTCCGATCGGACTTACGTTTTTCGTAAAAACTTCGTAAGTACGCGTTTTTTTGACCATTGAAAATGAATGGGCAGAACTTTGCACGCCCGTGGACGTCGCAATTTTTGAAATACGAAGATGAAACCAATTGAGGACCTGTAGAACTTATTGAGCTCTTTCCGAAAATATGCGTTACGAAAAGTTACGTCGTACGGATTTCGTACGATTGTCGTACGAAGTGGCCCCATTGGAATGAATGGGGCCAATCGGAGGACGGCAGCTAGATCGAAGGACAGGTAGCTAGAACTCCAGTACTGTGAGTGTATGGAGCAGCTATGGGATAAAACAGCATTAGGTCAAAAGTTTGGACACCCCGGCCCCCCAGTACTGTGTGTAATGGAGCCACGGGTCAAAAGTTTGGACACCCCAGAGCCCCAGTACTGTGTGTAATGGAGCCACGGGTCAAAAGTTTGGACACCCCGGCCCCCCCAGTACTGTGTGTAATGGAGCCACGGGTCAAAAGTTTGGACACCCCGGCCCCAAAGTACTGTGTGTAATGGAGCCACGGGTCAAAAGTTTGGACACCCCAGAGCCCCAGTACTGTGTGTAATGGAGCCACGGGTCAAAAGTTTGGACACCCCGGCCCCCCAGTACTGTGTGTAATGGAGCCACGGGTCAAAAGTTTGGACACCCCCGAACGGCCAGAGCAACCTAGCGTGCATAGCTGATTGATGTATTTGCACGTTGCGTAGCAACGTGCAAACACCATTTAATCAAATTTATGCATATACATCACCTAGCAACCACTTAGAAACACCATAGCAACCACCCCGGATACCATAGCAACACCTTAGCAACCACCTAGCAACTGCTTAGTAGTGACCTACCAACCACTTAGCAACACCATAGCAACCACCCTGGATACCATAGCAACACCTTAGCAACCGCCTAGCAACACCCTAGCAACCACCTAGCAACCACCTAGCAACACCTTAGCAACCACCCCGGATACCATAGCAACACCTTAGCAACCGCCTAGCAACACCCTAGCAACCACCTAGCAACCACCTAGCAACACCTTAGCAACCACCCCAGATACCATAGCAACACCTTAGCAACCGCCTAGCAACACCCTAGCAACCACCTAGCAACCACCTAGCAACACCTTAGCAACCACCCTGGATACCATAGCAACACCTTAGCAACCGCCTAGCAACACCCTAGCAACCACCTAGCAACCACCTAGCAACACCTTAGCAACCACCCCGGATACCATAGCAACACCTTAGCAACCGGCTAGCAACACCGTAGCAACCACCTAGCAACCACCTAGCAACACCTTAGCAACCACTCCGGATACCATAGCAACACCTTAGCAACCGCCTAGCAACACCCTAGCAACCACCCCGGATACCATAGCAACACCTTAGCAACCGCCTAGCAACACTCTAGCAACCACCTAGCAACCACCTAGCAACACCTTAGCAACCACCCCGGATACCATAGCAACACCTTAGCAACCGCCTAGCAACACCTTAGCAACCACCTAGCAACCAGTTAGCAACACCTTAGCAACCACCCCGGATACCATAGCAACACCTTAGCAACCGCCTAGCAACACCCTAGCAACCACCTAGCAACCACCTAGCAACACCTTAGCAACCACCCCGGATACCATAGCAACACCTTAGCAACCGCCTAGCAACACCCTAGCAACCACCTAGCAACACCTTAGCAACCACCCTGGATACCATAGCAACACCTTAGCAACCGCCTAGCAACACCTTAGCAACCACTTAGCAACCACCCCGGATACCATAGCAACACCTTAGCAACCGCCTAGCAACCACCTAGCAACACCTTAGCAACCACCGCGGATACCATAGCAACCGCCTAGCAACACCTTAGCAACCACCTAACAACACCTTAGCAACCATCCCGGATACCATAGCAACACCTTAGCAACCGCCTAGCAACACCCTAGCAACCACCTAGCAACCACCTAGCAACACCTTAGCAACCACCCCGGATACCATAGCAACACCTTAGCAACCGCCTAGCAACAACCTAGCAACCACCTAGCAACACCTTAGCAACCACCCCGGATACCATAGCAACACCTTAGCAACCGCCTAGCAACACCTTAGCAACCACCTAGCAACCACCTAGCAACACCTTAGCAACCACCCCGGATACCATAGCAACACCTTAGCAACCGCCTAGCAACAACCTAGCAACCACCTAGCAACACCTTAGCAACCACCCCGGATACCATAGCAACACCTTAGCAACCGCCTAGCAACACCCTAGCAACCACCTAGCAACCACCTAGCAACACCTTAGCAACCACCCCGGATACCATAGCAACACCTTAGCAACCGCCTAGCAACCACCTAGCAACCACCTAGCAACACCTTAGCAACCACCCCGGATACCATAGCAACACCTTAGCAACCGCCTAGCAACACTCTAGCAACCACCTAGCAACCACCTAGCAACACCTTAGCAACCACCCCGGATACCATAGCAACACCTTAGCAACCGCCTAGCAACACCCTAGCAACCACCTAGCAACCACCTAGCAACACCTTAGCTACCACCGCGGATACCATAGCAACACCTTAGCAACCACCTAGCAACACCTTAGCAGATACCAGCCAGCACTGCAATCACACTCGCAGTTTCTGCAGGAACTGCAATCTAGTTATTATTATTATTATTCCACCTGTTTTTTGTCCGGTTAACTAGTGCCGCAGTTTTCGAAATATCGACTTCGTTCAAAAGAGAAAACGTGCGTCCATATCGGGAATGGTGGGCTTGTATACAGCTTTCCGATCGGACTTACGTTTTTCGTAAAAACTTCGTAAGTACGCGTTTTTTTGCCCATTGAAAATGAATGGGCAGAACTTTGCACGCCCGTGGACGTCGCAATTTTTGAAATACGAAGATGAAACCAATTGAGGACCTGTAGAACTTATTGAGCTCTTTCCGAAAATATGCGTTACGAAAAGTTACGACGTACGAATTTCGTACGAATGTCGTACGAAGTGGCCCCATTGGAATGAATGGGGCCAATCGGAGGACGGCAGCTAGATCGAAGGACAGGTAGCTAGAACTCCAGTACTGTGAGTGTATGGAGCAGCTATGGGATAAAACAGCATTAGGTCAAAAGTTTGGACACCCCGGCCCCCCAGTACTGTGTGTAATGGAGCCACGGGTCAAAAGTTTGGACACCCCGGCCCCCCAGTACTGTGTGTAATGGAGCCACGGGTCAAAAGTTTGGACACCCCCGAACGGCCAGAGCAACCTAGCGTGCATAGCTGATTGATGTATTTGCACGTTGCGTAGCAACGTGCAAACACCATTTAATCAAATTTATGCATATACATCACCTAGCAACCACCTAGAAACACCATAGCAACCACCCCGGATACCATAGCAACTCCTTAGCAACCGCCTAGCAACACCATAGCAACCACCTAGCAACCATCTAGCAACACCTTAGCAACCACCCCAGATACCATAGCAACACCTTAGCAACCCCCTAGCAACACCCTAGCAACCACCTAGCAACCACCTAGCAACACCTTAGCAACCACCCCGGATACCATAGCAACACCTTAGCAACCGCCTAGCAACACCCTAGCAACTACCTAGCAACCACCTAGCAACACCTTAGCAAACACCCCGGATACCATAGCAACACCTTAGCAACCGCCTAGCAACACCCTAGCAACCACCTAGCAACCACCTAGCAACACCTTAGCAACCACCCCGGATACCATAGCAACACCTTAGCAACCGCCTAGCAACACCCTAGCAACCACCTAGCAACCACCTAGCAACACCTTAGCAACCACCCCGGATACCATAGCAACACCTTAGCAACCGCCTAGCAACACCCTAGCAACCACCTAGCAACCACCTAGCAACACCTTAGCAACCACCCCGGATACCATAGCAACACCTTAGCAACCGCCTAGCAACACCCTAGCAACCACCTAGCAACCACCTAGCAACACCTTAGCAACCACCCCGGATACCATAGCAACACCTTAGCAACCGCCTAGCAACACCCTAGCAACCACCTAGCAACACCTTAGCAACCACCCCGGATACCATAGCAACACCTTAGCAACCGCCTAGCAACACCCTAGCAACCACCTAGCAACACCTTAGCAACCACCCCGGATACCATAGCAACACCTTAGCAACCGCCTAGCAACACCTTAGCAACCACCTAGCAACACCTTAGCAACCACCCCGGATACCATAGCAACACCTTAGCAACCGCCTAGCAACACCTTAGCAACCACCTAGCAACACCTTAGCAACCACCCCGGATACCATAGCAACACCTTAGCAACCGCCTAGCAACACCCTAGCAACCACCTAGCAACCACCTAGCAACACCTTAGCAACCACCCCGGATACCATAGCAACACCCTAGCAACCACCTAGCAACACCTTAGCAACCACCCCGGATACCATAGCAACACCTTAGCAACCGCCTAGCAACACCTTAGCAACCACCTAGCAACCACCTAGCAACACCTTAGCAACCACCCCGGATACCATAGCAACACCTTAGCAACCGCCTAGCAACACCTTAGCAACCACCTAGCAACCACCTAGCAACACCTTAGCAACCACCCTGGATACCATAGCAACACCTTAGCAACCGCCTAGCAACACCTTAGCAACCACCTAGCAACACCTTAGCAACCACCCCAGATACCATAGCAACACCTTAGCAACCGCCTAGCAACACCTTAGCAACCACCTAGCAACCACTTAGCAACACCTTAGCAACCACCCCGGATACCATAGCCACACCTTAGCAACCACTTAGCAACACCTTAGCAACACCATAGCAGATACCAGCCAGCACTGCAATCACACTCGCAGTTTCTGTAGGAACTGCAATCTAGTTCTTATTATTATTATTAGTGTGATTGCAGTATGCAATCACAGTACTGTTCTTCTTAAGTCTTATTCTTATTAGTGTGATTGCAGTAATGCAATCACAGTATTGATCTTCTTAAGTCTTATTCTTCTTCTTCTTCTTCTTCTTCTTCTTATTATTATTATTATTATTAGTGTGATTGCAGTATGCAATCACAGTACTGTTCTTCTTAAGTCTTATTCTTATTATTATTATTATTATTATTATTAGTGTGATTGCAGTAATGCAATCACAGTATTGTTCTTCTTAAGTCTTATTCTTCTTCTTCTTATTATTATTATTATTATTATTATTATTATTATTCCACCTGTTTTTTGTCCGGTTAACTAGTGCCGCAGTTTTCGAAATATCGACTTCGTTCAAAAGAGAAAACGTGCGTCCATATCGGGAATGGTGGGCTTGTATACAGCTTTCCGATCGGACTTACGTTTTTCGTAAAAACTTCGTAAGTACGCGTTTTTTTGCCCATTGAAAATGAATGGGCAGAACTTTGCACGCCCGTGGACGTCGCAATTTTTGAAATACGAAGATGAAACCAATTGAGGACCTGTAGAACTTATTGAGCTCTTTCCGAAAATATGCGTTACGAAAAGTTACGACGTACGGATTTCGTACGAATGTCGTACGAAGTGGCCCCATTGGAATGAATGGGGCCAATCGGAGGACGGCAGCTAGATCGAAGGACAGGTAGCTAGAACTCCAGTACTGTGTGTAATGGAGCAGCTATGGGATAAAACAGCATTAGGTCAAAAGTTTGGACACCCCGGCCCCCCAGTACTGTGTGTAATGGAGCCACGGGTCAAAAGTTTGGACACCCCGGCCCCCCAGTACTGTGTGTAATGGAGCTACGGGTCAAAAGTTTGGACACCCCCGAACGGCCAGAGCAACCTAGCGTGCATAGCTGATTGATGTATTTGCACGTTGCGTAGCAACGTGCAAACACCATTTAATCTAATTTATGCATATAAATCATCTAGCAACCACCTAGAAACACCATAGCAACCACCACAGATACCATAGCAACACCTTAGCAACCGCCTAGCAACACCTTAGCTACCACCTAGCAACCACCTAGCAACACATTAGCAACCTCCCCGGATACCATAGCAACACCTTAGCAACCGCCTAGCAACACTTTAGCAACCGCATAGCAACCACTTAGCAACACCTTAGCAACCACCCCGGATACCATAGCAACACCTTAGCAACCGCCTAGCAACACCGTAGCAACCACCTAGCAACCACCTAGCAACAACCCGGATACCATAGCAACACCTTAGCAACCGCCTAGCAACACCTTAGCAACCACCTAGCAACCACCTAGCAACACCTTAGCAACCACCCCGGATACCATAGCAACACCTTAGCAACCGCCTAGCAACACCCTAGCAACCACCTAGCAACACCTTAGCAACCACCCCGGATACCATAGCAACACCTTAGCAACAGCCTAGCAACACCTTAGCAACCACCTAGCAACCACCTAGCAACCACCTAGCAACACCTTAGCAACCACCCCAAATACCATAGCAACACCTTAGCAACCGCCTAGCAACACCTTAGCAACCACCTAGCAACCACCTAGCAACACCTTAGCAACCACCCCGGATACCATAGCAACACCTTAGCAACCGCCTAGCAACACCTTAGCAACCACCTAGCAACCACCTAGCAACACCTTAGCAACCACCCCGGATACCATAGCAACACCTTAGCAACCGCCTAGCAACACCTTAGCAACCACCTAGCAACCACCTAGCAACACCTTAGCAACCACCCCGGATACCATAGCAACACCTTAGCAACCGCCTAGCAACACCTTAGCAACCACCTAGCAACCACCTAGCAACACCTTAGCAACCACCCCGGATACCATAGCAACACCTTAGCAACCGCCTAGCAACACCCTAGCAACCACCTAGCAACACCTTAGCAACCACCCCGGATACCATAGCAACACCTTAGCAACCGCCTAGCAACACCTTAGCAACCACCTAGCAACCACCTAGCAACCACCTAGCAACACCTTAGCAACCACCCCAAATACCATAGCAACACCTTAGCAACCGCCTAGCAACACCTTAGCAACCACCTAGCAACACCTTCGCAACCACCTAGTAACCACCTAGCAACACCTTAGCAACCACCCCAGATACCATAGCAACACCTTAGCAACCGCCTAGCAACACCTTAGCAACCACCTAGCAACATCTTAGCAACCACCCCGGATACCATAGCAACACCTTAGCAACACCTTAGCAGATACCAGCCAGCACTGCAATCACACTCGCAGTTTCTGCAGGAACTGCAATCTAGTTATTATTATTATTATTCCACCTGTTTTTTGTCCGGTTAACTAGTGCCGCAGTTTTCGAAATATCGACTTCGTTCAAAAGAGAAAACGTGCGTCCTTATCGGGAATGGTGGGCTTGTATACAGCTTTCCGATCGGACTTACGTTTTTCGTAAAAACTTCGTAAGTACGCGTTTTTTTGCCCATTGAAAATGAATGGGCAGAACTTTGCACGCCCGTGGACGTCGCAATTTTTGAAATACTAAGATGAAACCAATTGAGGACCTGTAGAACTTATTGAGCTCTTTCCGAAAATATGCGTTACGAAAAGTTACGACGTACGGATTTCGTACGAATGTCGTACGAAGTGGCCCCATTGGAATGAATGGGGCCAATCGGAGGACGGCAGCTAGATCGAAGGACAGGTAGCTAGAACTCCAGTACTGTGAGTGTATGGAGCAGCTATGGGATAAATCAGCGTTAGGTCAAAAGTTTGGACACCCCGGCCCCCCAGTACTGTGTGTAATGGAGCCATGGGTCAAAAGTTTGGACACCCCGGCCCCCCAGTACTGTGTGTACTGGAGCCACGGGTCAAAAGTTTGGACACCCCCGAACGGCAAGAGCAACCTAGCGTGCATAGCTGATTGATGTATTTGCACGTTGCGTAGCAACGTGCAAACACCATTTAATCTAATTTATGCATATAAATCACCTAGCAACCACCTAGAAACACCATAGCAACCACCACAGATACCATAGCAACACCTTAGCAACCGCCTAACAACACCTTAGCAACCACCTAGCAACCACCTAGCAACACCTTAGCAACCTCCCCGGATACCATAGCAACACCTTAGCAACCGCCTAGCAACACCTTAGCAACCGCATAGCAACCACTTAGCAACACCTTAGCAACCACCCCGGATACCATAGCAACACCTTAGCAACCGCCTAGCAACCACCTAGCAACACCTTAGCAACCACCCCGGATACCATAGCAACACCTTAGCAACCGCCTAGCAACACCTTAGCAACCACCTAGCAACACCTTAGCAACCACCCCGGATACCATAGCAACACCTTAGCAACCGCCTAGCAACACCCTAGCAACCACCTAGCAACCACCTAGCAACACCTTAGCAACCACCCCGGATACCATAGCAACACCTTAGCAACCGCCTAGCAACACCTTAGCAACCACCTAGCAACCACCTAGCAACACCTTAGCAACCACCCTGGATACCATAGCAACACCTTAGCAACCGCCTAGCAACACCCTAGCAACCACCTAGCAACCACCTAGCAACACCTTAGCAACCACCCCGGATACCATAGCAACACCTTAGCAACCGCCTAGCAACACCCTAGCAACCACCTAGCAACCACCTAGCAACACCTTAGCAACCACCCCGGATACCATAGCAACACCTTAGCAACCGCCTAGCAACACTCTAGCAACCACCTAGCAACCACCTAGCAACACCTTAGCAACCACCCCGGATACCATAGCAACACCTTAGCAACCGCCTAGCAACACCTTAGCAACCACCTAGCAACCACTTAGCAACACCTTAGCAACCACCCCGGATACCATAGCAACACCTTAGCAACCGCCTAGCAACACCCTAGCAACCACCTAGCAACACCTTAGCAACCACCCCGGATACCATAGCAACACCTTAGCAACCGCCTAGCAACACCCTAGCAACCACCTAGCAACACCTTAGCAACCACCCCGGATACCATAGCAACACCTTAGCAACCACCTAGCAACACCTTAGCAACCACCCCGGATACCATAGCAACACCTTAGCAACCGCCTAGCAACCATCTAGCAACACCTTAGCAACCACCCCGGATACCATTGCAACACCTTAGCAACCACCTAGCAACACCTTAGCAACCACCTAGCAACCACTTAGCAACACCTTAGCAACCACCCTGGATACGATAGCAACACCTTAGCAACCACTTAGCAACACCATAGCAGATACCAGCCAGCTCTGCAATCACACTCGCAGTTTCTGTAGGAACTGCAATCTAGTTATTATTATTATTATTATTATTATTCCACCTGTTTTTTGTCCGGTTAACTAGTGCCGCAGTTTTCGAAATATCGACTTCGTTCAAAAGAGAAAACGTGCGTCCATATCGGGAATGGTGGGCTTGTATACAGCTTTCCGATCGGACTTACGTTTTTCGTAAAAACTTCGTAAGTACGCGTTTTTTTGCCCATTGAAAATGAATGGGCAGAACTTTGCACGCCCGTGGACGTCGCACTTTTTGAAATACGAAGATGAAACCAATTGAGGACCTGTAGAACTTATTGAGCTCTTTCCGAAAATATGCGTTACGAAAAGTTACGTCGTACGAATTTCGTACGATTGTCGTACGAAGTGGCCCCATTGGAATGAATGGGGCCAATCGGAGGACGGCAGCTAGATCGAAGGACAGGTAGCTAGAACTCCAGTACTGTGTGTAATGGAGCAGCTATGGGATAAAACAGCATTAGGTCAAAAGTTTGGACACCCCGGCCCCCCAGTACTGTGTGTAATGGAGCCACGGGTCAAAAGTTTGGACACCCCGGCCCCCCAGTACTGTGTGTAATGGAGCCACGGGTCAAAAGTTTGGACACCCCCGAACGGCCAGAGCAACCTAGCGTGCATAGCTGATTGATGTATTTGCACGTTGCGTAGCAACGTGCAAACACCATTTAATCAAATTTATGCATATACATCACCTAGCAACCACCTAGAAACACCATAGCAACCACCCTGGATACCATAGCAACACCTTAGCAACCGCCTAGCAACACCATAGCAACCACCTAGCAACCATCTAGCAACACCTTAGCAACCACCCCAGATACCATAGCAACACCTTAGCAACCGCCTAGCAACACCCTAGCAACCACCTAGCAACCACCTAGCAACACCTTAGCAACCACCCCGGATACCATAGCAACACCTTAGCAACCGCCTAGCAACACCCTAGCAACCACCTAGCAACCACCTAGCAACACCTTAGCAACCACCCCGGATACCATAGCAACACCTTAGCAACCGCCTAGCAACACCCTAGCAACCACCTAGCAACACCTTAGCAACCACCCCGGATACCATAGCAACACCTTAGCAACCGCCTAGCAACACCCTAGCAACCACCTAGCAACCACCTAGCAACACCTTAGCAACCACCCCGGATACCATAGCAACACCTTAGCAACACCCTAGCAACCACCTAGCAACCACCTAGCAACACCTTAGCAACCACCCCGGATACCATAGCAACACCTTAGCAACCGCCTAGCAACACCCTAGCAACCACCTAGCAACCACCTAGCAACACCTTAGCAACCACCCCGGATACCATAGCAACACCTTAGCAACCGCCTAGCAACACCCTAGCAACCACCTAGCAACACCTTAGCAACCACCCTGGATACCATAGCAACACCTTAGCAACCGCCTAGCAACACCCTAGCAACCACCTAGCAACCACCTAGCAACACCTTAGCAACCACCCTGGATACCATAGCAACACCTTAGCAACCGCCTAGCAACACCCTAGCAACCACCTAGCAACCACCTAGCAACACCTTAGCAACCACCCTGGATACCATAGCAACACCTTAGCAACCGCCTAGCAATACCCTAGCAACCACCTAGCAACACCTTAGCAACCACCCCGGATACCATAGCAACACCTTAGCAACCGCCTAGCAACAACTTAGCAACCACCTAGCAACCACCTAGCAACACCTTAGCAACCACCCCGGATACCATAGCAACACCTTAGCAACCGCCTAGCAACAACTTAGCAACCACCTAGCAACCACCTAGCAACACCTTAGCAACCACCCCGGATACCATAGCAACACCTTAGCAACCGCCTAGCAACACCTTAGCAACCACCTAGCAACCAGCTAGCAACACCTTAGCAACCACCCCGGATACCATAGCAACACCTTAGCAACCGCCTAGCAACACCTTAGCAACCACCTAGCAACACCTTAGCAACCACCCCAGATACCATAGCAACACCTTAGCAACCGCCTAGCAACACCTTAGCAACCACCTAGCAACCACTTAGCAACACCTTAGCAACCACCCCGGATACCATAGCCACACCTTAGCAACCACTTAGCAACACCTTAGCAACACCACAGCAGATACCAGCCAGCACTGCAATCACACTCGCAGTTTCTGTAGGAACTGCAATCTAGTTCCACCTGTTTTTTGTCCGGTTAACTAGTGCCGCAGTTTTCGAAATATCGACTTCGTTCAAAAGAGAAAACGTGCGTCCTTATCGGGAATGGTGGGCTTGTATACAGCTTTCCGATCGGACTTACGTTTTTCGTAAAAACTTCGTAAGTACGCGTTTTTTTGCCCATTGAAAATGAATGGGCAGAACTTTGCACGCCCGTGGACGTCGCAATTTTTGAAATACTAAGATGAAACCAATTGAGGACCTGTAGAACTTATTGAGCTCTTTCCAAAAATATGCGTTACGAAAAGTTACGACGTACGGATTTCGTACGAATGTCGTACGAAGTGGCCCCATTGGAATGAATGGGGCCAATCGGAGGACGGCAGCTAGATCGAAGGACAGGTAGCTAGAACTCCAGTACTGTGTGTAATGGAGCAGCTATGGGATAAATCAGCGTTAGGTCAAAAGTTTGGACACCCCGGCCCCCCAGTACTGTGTGTAATGGAGCCATGGGTCAAAAGTTTGGACACCCCGGCCCCCCAGTACTGTGTGTACTGGAGCCACGGGTCAAAAGTTTGGACACCCCCGAACGGCAAGAGCAACCTAGCGTGCATAGCTGATTGATGTATTTGCACGTTGCGTAGCAACGTGCAAACACCATTTAATCTAATTTATGCATATAAATCACCTAGCAACCACCTAGAAACACCATAGCAACCACCACAGATACCATAGCAACACCTTAGCAACCGCCTAACAACACCTTAGCAACCACCTAGCAACCACCTAGCAACACCTTAGCAACCTCCCCGGATACCATAGCAACACCTTAGCAACCGCCTAGCAACACCTTAGCAACCGCATAGCAACCACTTAGCAACACCTTAGCAACCACCCCGGATACCATAGCAACACCTTAGCAACCGCCTAGCAACCACCTAGCAACACCTTAGCAACCACCCCGGATACCATAGCAACACCTTAGCAACCGCCTAGCAACACCTTAGCAACCACCTAGCAACACCTTAGCAACCACCCCGGATACCATAGCAACACCTTAGCAACCGCCTAGCAACACCCTAGCAACCACCTAGCAACCACCTAGCAACACCTTAGCAACCACCCCGGATACCATAGCAACACCTTAGCAACCGCCTAGCAACACCTTAGCAACCACCTAGCAACCACCTAGCAACACCTTAGCAACCACCCTGGATACCATAGCAACACCTTAGCAACCGCCTAGCAACACCCTAGCAACCACCTAGCAACCACCTAGCAACACCTTAGCAACCACCCCGGATACCATAGCAACACCTTAGCAACCGCCTAGCAACACCCTAGCAACCACCTAGCAACCACCTAGCAACACCTTAGCAACCACCCCGGATACCATAGCAACACCTTAGCAACCGCCTAGCAACACTCTAGCAACCACCTAGCAACCACCTAGCAACACCTTAGCAACCACCCCGGATACCATAGCAACACCTTAGCAACCGCCTAGCAACACCTTAGCAACCACCTAGCAACCACTTAGCAACACCTTAGCAACCACCCCGGATACCATAGCAACACCTTAGCAACCGCCTAGCAACACCCTAGCAACCACCTAGCAACACCTTAGCAACCACCCCGGATACCATAGCAACACCTTAGCAACCGCCTAGCAACACCCTAGCAACCACCTAGCAACACCTTAGCAACCACCCCGGATACCATAGCAACACCTTAGCAACCACCTAGCAACACCTTAGCAACCACCCCGGATACCATAGCAACACCTTAGCAACCGCCTAGCAACCATCTAGCAACACCTTAGCAACCACCCCGGATACCATTGCAACACCTTAGCAACCACCTAGCAACACCTTAGCAACCACCTAGCAACCACTTAGCAACACCTTAGCAACCACCCTGGATACGATAGCAACACCTTAGCAACCACTTAGCAACACCTTAGCAACACCATAGCAGATACCAGCCAGCTCTGCAATCACACTCGCAGTTTCTGTAGGAACTGCAATCTAGTTATTATTAGTGTGATTGCAGTAATGCAATCACAGTATTGTTCTTCTTAAGTCTTATTCTTATTATTATTATTATTATTATTAGTGTGATTGCAGTAATGCAATCACAGTATTGTTCTTCTTAAGTCTTATTCTTCTTCTTCTTCTTCTTATTATTATTATTATTATTATTATTATTATTCCACCTGTTTTTTGTCCGGTTAACTAGTGCCGCAGTTTTCGAAATATCGACTTCGTTCAAAAGAGAAAACGTGCGTCTATATCGGGAATGGTGGGCTTGTATACAGCTTTCCGATCGGACTTACGTTTTTCGTAAAAACTTCGTAAGTACGCGTTTTTTTGCCCATTGACAATGAATGGGCAGAACTTTGCACGCCCGTGGACGTCGCAATTTTTGAAATACGAAGATGAAACCAATTGAGGACCTGTAGAACTTATTGAGCTCTTTCCGAAAATATGCGTTACGAAAAGTTACGACGTACGGATTTCGTACGAATGTCGTACGAAGTGGCCCCATTGGAATGAATGGGGCCAATCGGAGGACGGCAGCTAGATCGAAGGACAGGTAGCTAGAACTCCAGTACTGTGAGTGTATGGAGCAGCTATGGGATAAAACAGCATTAGGTCAAAAGTTTGGACACCCCGGCCCCCCAGTACTGTGTGTAATGGAGCCATGGGTCAAAAGTTTGGACACCCCGGCCCCCCAGTACTGTGTGTAATGGAGCCACGGGTCAAAAGTTTGGACACCCCCGAACGGCCAGAGCAACCTAGCGTGCATAGCTAATTGATGTATTTGCACGTTGCGTAGCAACGTGCAAACACCATTTAATCTAATTTATGCATATAAATCACCTAGCAACCACCTAGAAACACCATAGCAACCACCACAGATACCATAGCAACACCTTAGCAACCGCCTAGCAACACCTTAGCAACCACCTAGCAACCACCTAGCAACACCTTAGCAACCTCCCCGGATACCATAGCAACACCTTAGCAACCGCCTAGCAACACCTTAGCAACCGCATAGCAACCACTTAGCAACACCTTAGCAACCACCCCGGATACCATAGCAACACCTTAGCAACCGCCTAGCAACCACCTAGCAACCACCTAGCAACCACCTAGCAACACCTTAGCAACCACCCCGGATACCATAGCAACACCTTAGCAACCGCCTAGCAACACCTTAGCAACCACCTAGCAACCACCTAGCAACACCTTAGCAACCACCCCGGATACCATAGCAACACCTTAGCAACCGCCTAGCAACACCCTAGCAACAACCTAGCAACCACCTAGCAACACCTTAGCAACCACCCTGGATACCATAGCAACACCTTAGCAACCGCCTAGCAACACCCTAGCAACCACCTAGCAACCACCTAGCAACACCTTAGCAACCACCCCGGATACCGTAGCAACACCTTAGCAACCACCTAGCAACACCCTAGCAACCACCTAGCAACCACCTAGCAACACCTTAGCAACCACCCTGGATACCATAGCAACACCTTAGCAACCGCCTAGCAACACTCTAGCAACCACCTAGCAACCACCTAGCAACACCTTAGCAACCACCCCGGATACCATAGCAACACCTTAGCAACCGCCTAGCAACACCTTAGCAACCACCTAGCAACCACTTAGCAACACCTTAGCAACCACCACGGATACCATAGCAACACCTTAGCAACCGCCTAGCAACACCCTAGCAACCACCTAGCAACCACCTAGCAACACCTTAGCAACCACCCCGGATACCATAGCAACACCTTAGCAACCGCCTAGCAACACCCTAGCAACCACCTAGCAACCACCTAGCAACACCTTAGCAACCACCCCAGATACCATAGCAACACCTTAGCAACCGCCTAGCAACACCCTAGCAACAACCTAGCAACACCTTAGCAACCACCCCGGATACCATAGCAACACCTTAGCAACCGGCTAGCAACACCTTAGCAACCACCTAGCAACCACCTAGCAACACCTTAGCAACCACCCCGGATACCATAGCAACACCTTAGCAACCGCCTAGCAACACCCTAGCAACCACCTAGCAACCACCTAGCAACAGCTTAGCAACTACCCCGGATACCATAGCAACACCTTAGCAACCGCCTAGCAACACCCTAGCAACCACCTAGCAACCACCTAGCAACACCTTAGCAACCGCCTAGCAACACCCTAGCAACCACCTAGCAACCACCTAGCAACACCTTAGCAACCACCCCGGATACCATAGCAACACCTTAGCAACCGCCTAGCAACACCTTAGCAACCACCTAGCAACCACCTAGCAACACCTTAGCAACCACCCCGGATACCATAGCAACACCTTAGCAACCGCCTAGCAACACCCTAGCAACCACCTAGCAACACCTTAGCAACCACCCCGGATACCATAGCAACACCTTAGCAACACCATAGCAGATACCAGCCAGCACTGCAATCACACTCGCAGTTTCTGTAGGAACTGCAATCTAGTTATTATTATTATTCCACCTGTTTTTTGTCCGGTTAACTAGTGCCGCAGTTTTCGAAATATCGACTTCGTCCAAAAGAGAAAACGTGCGTACATATCGGGAATGGTGGGCTTGTATACAGCTTTCCGATCGGACTTACGTTTTTCGTAAAAACTTCGTAAGTACGCGTTTTTTTGACCATTGAAAATGAATGGGCAGAACTTTGCACGCCCGTGGACGTCGCAATTTTTGAAATACGAAGATGAAACCAATTGATGACCTGTAGAACTTATTGAGCTCTTTCCGAAAATATGCGTTACGAAAAGTTACGACGTACGGATTTCGTACGATTGTCGTACGAAGTGGCCCCATTGGAATGAATGGGGCCAATCGGAGGACGGCAGCTAGATCGAAGGACAGGTAGCTAGAACTCCAGTACTGTGAGTGTATGGAGCAGCTATGGGATAAAACAGCATTAGGTCAAAAGTTTGGACACCCCGGCCCCCCAGTACTGTGTGTAATAGAGCCACGGGTCAAAAGTTTGGACACCCCGGCCCCCCAGTACTGTGTGTAATGGAGCCACGGGTCAAAAGTTTGGACACCCCCGAACGGCCAAAGCAACCTAGCGTGCATAGCTGATTGATGTATTTGCACGTTGCGTAGCAACGTGCAAACACCATTTAATCTAATTTATGCATATACATCACCTAGCAACCACCTAGTAACACCTTAGCAACCACCTAGCAACACCTTAGCAACCACCCCGGATACCATAGCAACACCTTAGCAACCGCCTAGCAACACCTTAGCAACCACCTAGCAAACACCTAGCAACACCTTAGCAACCACCCCGGATACCATAGCAACACCTTAGCAACCGCCTAGCAACACCTTAGCAACCACCTAGCAACCGCCTAGCAACACCTTAGCAACCACCTAGCAACCACCTAGTAACCACCTAGCAACACCTTAGCAACCACCCCAGATACCATAGCAACACCTTAGCAACCGCCTAGCAACACCTTAGCAACCGCCTAGCAACACCTTAGCAACCACCTAGCAACCACCTAGCAACACCTTAGCAACCACCCTGGATACCATAGCAACACCTTAGCAACTGCCTAGCAACACCCTAGCAACCACCTAGCAACCACCTAGCAACACCTTAGCAACCACCCCGGATACCATAGCAACACCTTAGCAACCGCCTAGCAACACCCTAGCAACCACCTAGCAACCACCTAGCAACACCTTAGCAACCACCCCGGATACCATAGCAACACCTTAGCAACCGCCTAGCAACACCCTAGCAACCACCTAGCAACACCTTAGCAACCACCCCGGATACCATAGCAACACCTTAGCAACCGCCTAGCAACACCCTAGCAACCACCTAGCAACCACCTAGCAACACCTTAGCAACCACCCCGGATACCATAGCAACACCTTAGCAACCGCCTAGCAACACCCTAGCAACCACCTAGCAACCACCTAGCAACACCTTAGCAACCACCCCGGATACCATAGCAACACCTTAGCAACCGCCTAGCAACACCCTAGCAACCACCTAGCAACACCTTAGCAACCACCCCGGATACCATAGCAACACCTTAGCAACCGCCTAGCAACAACTTAGCAACCACCTAGCAACCACCTAGCAACACCTTAGCAACCACCCCGGATACCATAGCAACACCTTAGCAACCGCCTAGCAACACCTTAGCAACCACCTAGCAACCAGCTAGCAACACCTTAGCAACCACCTCGGATACCATAGCAACACCTTAGCAACCGCCTAGCAACACCTTAGCAACCACCCCAGATACCATAGCAACACCTTAGCAACCGCCTAGCAACACCTTAGCAACCACCTAGCAACCACTTAGCAACACCTTAGCAACCACCCCGGATACCATAGCCACACCTTAGCAACCACTTAGCAACACCTTAGCAACACCACAGCAGATACCAGCCAGCACTGCAATCACACTCGCAGTTTCTGTAGGAACTGCAATCTAGTTATTATTATTATTATTATTATTATTATTATTATTCCACCTGTTTTTTGTCCGGTTAACTAGTGCCGCAGTTTTCGAAATATCGACTTCGTTCAAAAGAGAAAACGTGCGTCCATATCGGGAATGGTGGGCTTGTATACAGCTTTCCGATCGGACTTACGTTTTTCGTAAAAACTTCGTAAGTACGCGTTTTTTTGCCCATTGAAAATGAATGGGCAGAACTTTGCACGCCCGTGGACGTCGCAATTTTTGAAATACGAAGATGAAACCAATTGAGGACCTGTAGAACTTATTGAGCTCTTTCCGAAAATATGCGTTACGAAAAGTTACGACGTACGGATTTCGTACGAATGTCGTACGAAGTGGCCCCATTGGAATGAATGGGGCCAATCGGAGGACGGCAGCTAGATCGAAGGACAGGTAGCTAGAACTCCAGTACTGTGAGTATATGGAGCAGCTATGGGATAAATCAGCGTTAGGTCAAAAGTTTGGACACCCCGGCCCCCCCCAGTACTGTGTGTAATGGAGCCATGGGTCAAAAGTTTGGACACCCCGGCCCCCCAGTACTGTGTGTAATGGAGCCACGGGTCAAAAGTTTGGACACCCCCGAACGGCCAGAGCAACCTAGCGTGCATAGCTGATTGATGTATTTGCACGTTGCGTAGCAACGTGCAAACACCATTTAATCTAATTTATGCATATAAATCACCTAGCAACCACCTAGCAACACCTTAGCAACCACCCCGGATACCATAGCAACACCTTAGCAACCGCCTAGCAACACCTTAGCAACCACCTAGCAACCACCTAGCAACACCTTAGCAACCACCCCGGATACCATAGCAACACCTTAGCAACCGCCTAGCAACACCTTAGCAACCACCTAGCAACACCTTAGCAACCGCCTAGCAACACCGTAGCAACCACCTAGCAACCACCTAGCAACACCTTAGCAACCGCCTAGCAACACCGTAGCAACCACCTAGCAACCACCTAGCAACACCTTAGCAACCACCCCGGATACCATAGCAACACCTTAGCAACCGCCTAGCAACCACCTAGCAACACCTTAGCAACCACCCCGGATACCATAGCAACACCTTAGCAACCGCCTAGCAACACCTTAGCAACCACCTAGCAACACCTTAGCAACCACCCCGGATACCATAGCAACACCTTAGCAACCGCCTAGCAACACCCTAGCAACCACCTAGCAACCACCTAGCAACACCTTAGCAACCACCCCGGATACCATAGCAACACCTTAGCAACCGCCTAGCAACACCTTAGCAACCGCCTAGCAACACCCTAGCAACACCTTAGCAAACACCCCGGATACCATAGCAACACCTTAGCAACCGCCTAGCAACACCCTAGCAACCACCTAGCAACCACCTAGCAACACCTTAGCAACCACCCCGGATACCATAGCAACACCTTAGCAACCGCCTAGCAACACCGTAGCAACCAACCACCTAGCAACCACCTAGCAACACCTTAGCAACCACCCTGGATACCATAGCAACACCTTAGCAACACCCTAGCAACCACCTAGCAACACCTTAGCAACCACCCCGGATACCATAGCAACACCTTAGCAACCGCCTAGCAACACCTTAGCAACCACCTAGCAACCACCTAGCAACACCTTAGCAACCACCCCGGATACCATAGCAACACCTTAGCAACCGCCTAGCAACACCTTAGCAACCACCTAGCAACCACCTAGCAACACCTTAGCAACCACCCCGGATACCATAGCAACACCTTAGCAACCGCCTAGCAACACCTTAGCAACCACCTAGCAACACCTTAGCAACCACCCCAGATACCATAGCAACACCTTAGCAACCGCCTAGCAACACCTTAGCAACCACCTAGCAACCACTTAGCAACACCTTAGCAACCACCCCGGATACCATAGCAACACCTTAGCAACCACCTAGCAACACCTTAGCAACCACCCCAGATACCATAGCAACACCTTAGCAACCACCTAGTAACCACTTAGCAACACCTTATCAACCACCCCGGATACCATAGCCACACCTTAGCAACACCTTAGCAACACCACAGCAGATACCAGCCAGCACTGCAATCACACTCGCAGTTTCTGTAGGAACTGCAATCTAGTTATTATTATTATTATTATTATTCCACCTGTTTTTTGTCCGGTTAACTAGTGCCGCAGTTTTCGAAATATCGACTTCGTTCAAAAGAGAAAACGTGCGTCCATATCGGGAATGGTGGGCTTGTATACAGCTTTCCGATCGGACTTACGTTTTTCGTAAAAACTTCGTAAGTACGCGTTTTTTTGCCCATTGAAAATGAATGGCCAGAATTTTGCACGCCCGTGGACGTCGCAATTTTTGAAATACGAAGATGAAACCAATTGAGGACCTGTAGAACTTATTGAGCTCTTTCCGAAAATATGCGTTACGAAAAGTTACGACGTACGGATTTCGTACGATTGTCGTACGAAGTGGCCCCATTGGAATGAATGGGGCCAATCGGAGGACGGCAGCTAGATCGAAGGACAGGTAGCTAGAACTCCAGTACTGTGAGTGTATGGAGCAGCTATGGGATAAAACAGCATTAGGTCAAAAGTTTGGACACCCCGGCCCCCCAGTACTGTGTGTAATGGAGCCACGGGTCAAAAGTTTGGACACCCCGGCCCCCCAGTACTGTGTGTAATGGAGCCACGGGTCAAAAGTTTGGACACCCCCGAACGGCCAGAGCAACCTAGCGTGCATAGCTGATTGATGTATTTGCACGTTGCGTAGCAACGTGCAAACACCATTTAATCTAATTTATGCATATAAATCACCTAGCAACCACCTAGAAACACCATAGCAACCACCACAGATACCATAGCAACACCTTAGCAACCGCCTAACAACACCTTAGCAACCACCTAGCAACCACCTAGCAACACATTAGCAACCTCCCCGGATACCATAGCAACACCTTAGCAACCGCCTAGCAACACCTTAGCAACCGCATAGCAACCACTTAGCAACACCTTAGCAACCACCCCGGATACCATAGCAACACCTTAGCAACCGCCTAGCAACCACCTAGCAACACCTTAGCAACCACCCCGGATACCATAGCAACACCTTAGCAACCGCCTAGCAACCACCTAGCAACACCTTAGCAACCACCCCGGATACCATAGCAACACCTTAGCAACCGCCTAGCAACACCTTAGCAACCACCTAGCAACACCTTAGCAACCACCCCGGATACCATAGCAACACCTTAGCAACCGCCTAGCAACACCTTAGCAACCACCTAGCAACCACCTAGCAACACCTTAGCAACCACCCCGGATACCATAGCAACACCTTAGCAACCGCCTAGCAACACCCTAGCAACAACCTAGCAACCACCTAGCAACACCTTAGCAACCACCCCGGATACCATAGCAACACCTTAGCAACCGCCTAGCAACACCCTAGCAACCACCTAGCAACCACCTAGCAACACCTTAGCAACCACCCCAGATACCATAGCAACACCTTAGCAACCGCCTAGCAACACCTTAGCAACCACCTAGCAACCACTTAGCAACACCTTAGCAACCACCCCGGATACCATAGCAACACCTTAGCAACCACCTAGCAACCACCTAGCAACGCCTTAGCAACCACCCCGGATACCATAGCAACACCTTAGCAACCGCCTAGCAACCACCTAGCAACAACCTAGCAACACCTTAGCAACCACCCTGGATACCATAGCAACACCTTAGCAACCGCCTAGCAACACCTTAGCAACCGCCTAGCAACACCTTAGCAACCACCTAGCAACACCTTAGCAACCACCCCGGATACCATAGCAACACCTTAGCAACCGCCTAGCAACACCTTAGCAACCACCTAGCAACCACTTAGCAACACCTTAGCAACCACCCCGGATACCATAGCAACACCTTAGCAACCGCCTAGCAACACCTTAGCAACCACCTAGCAACACCTTAGCAACCACCCCGGATACCATAGCAACACCTTAGCAACCGCCTAGCAACACCTTAGCAACCACCTAGCAACACCTTAGCAACCACCCCAGATACCATAGCAACACCTTAGCAACCGCCTAGCAACACCTTAGCAACCACCTAGCAACCACTTAGCAACACCTTAGCAACCATCCCGGATACCATAGCAACACCTTAGCAACCGCCTAGCAATACCTTAGCAACCACCTAGCAACCACCTAGCAACATCTTAGCAACCACCCCGGATACCATAGCAACACCTTAGCAACCACCTAGCAACACCTTAGCAACCACCTAGCAATACCTTAGCAGATACCAGCCAGCACTGCAATCACACTCGCAGTTTCTGCAGGAACTGCAATCTAGTTCTTATTATTATTATTATTATTATTATTCCACCTGTTTTTTGTCCGGTTAACTAGTGCCGCAGTTTTCGAAATATCGACTTCGTTCAAAAGAGAAAACGTGCGTCCATATCGGGAATGGTGGGCTTGTATACAGCTTTCCAATCGGACTTACGTTTTTCGTAAAAACTTCGTAAGTACGCGTTTTTTTGCCCATTGAAAATGAATGGGCAGAACTTTGCACGCCCGTGGACGTCGCAATTTTTGAAATACGAAGATGAAACCAATTGAGGACCTGTAGAACTTATTGAGCTCTTTCCGAAAATATGCGTTACGAAAAGTTACGTCGTACGGATTTCGTACGATTGTCGTACGAAGTGGCCCCATTGGAATGAATGGGGCAAATCGGAGGACGGCAGCTAGATCGAAGGACAGGTAGCTAGAACTCCAGTACTGTGTGTAATGGAGCAGCTATGGGATAAATCAGCATTAGGTCAAAAGTTTGGACACCCCGGCCCCCCAGTACTGTGTGTAATGGAGCCACGGGTCAAAAGTTTGGACACCCCAGAGCCCCAGTACTGTGTGTAATGGAGCCACGGGTCAAAAGTTTGGACACCCCAGAGCCCAGTACTGTGTGTAATGGAGCCACGGGTCAAAAGTTTGGACACCCCAGAGCCCCAGCACTGTGTGTAATGGAGCTGCGGGTCAAAAGTTTGGACACCCCAGAGCCCCAGCACTGTGTGTAATGGAGCTGCGGGTCAAAAGTTTGGACACCCCAGAGCCCCAGTACTGTGTGTAATGGAGCCACGGGTCAAAAGTTTGGACACCCCAGAGCCCCAGCACTGTGTGTAATGGAGCCACGGGTCAAAAGTTTGGACACCCCAGAGCCCAGTACTGTGTGTAATGGAGCCACGGGTCAAAAGTTTGGACACCCCAGAGCCCCAGCACTGTGTGTAATGGAGCTGCGGGTCAAAAGTTTGGACACCCCAGAGCCCCAGCACTGTGTGTAATGGAGTCACGGGTCAAAAGTTTGGACACCCCAGAGCCCCAGCACTGTGTGTAATGGAGCCACGGGTCAAAAGTTTGGACACCCCAGAGCCCCAGTACTGTGTAATGGAGCCACGGGTCAAAAGTTTGGACACCCCAGTGCCCCAGTACTGTGTGTAATGGAGCAACTGGTCAAAAGTTTGGGTACCCCGGTCAGCTCTGCAATCACACTCGCAGTTTCTGTAGGAACTGCAATCTAGTTTTTATTAGTGTGATTGCAGTAATGCAATCACAGTATTGATCTTCTTAAGTCTTATTCTTCTTCTTCTTCTTCTTCTTATTATTATTAGTGTGATTGCAGTAATGCAATCACAGTATTGTTCTTCTTAAGTCTTATTCTTCTTCTTCTTATTATTTTTATTATTAGTGTGATTGCAGATCACACTATTGATCTTCTTAAGTCTGTTTCTTATTATTATTATTATTATTATTATTATTCCACCTGTTTTTTGTCCGGTTAACTAGTGCCGCAGTTTTCGAAATATCGACTTCGTTCAAAAGAGAAAACGTGCGTCCATATCGGGAATGGTGGGCTTGTATACAGCTTTCCGATCGGACTTACGTTTTTCGTAAAAACTTCGTAAGTACGCGTTTTTTTGCCCATTGAAAATGAATGGGCAGAACTTTGCACGCCCGTGGACGTCGCAATGTTTGAAATACGAAGATGAAACCAATTGAGGACCTGTAGAACTTATTGAGCTCTTTCCGAAAATATGCGTTACGAAAAGTTACGACGTACGGATTTCGTACGAATGTCGTACGAAGTGGCCCCATTGGAATGAATGGGGCCAATCGGAGGACGGCAGCTAGATCGAAGGACAGGTAGCTAGAACTCCAGTACTGTGAGTGTATGGAGCAGCTATGGGATAAAACAGCATTAGGTCAAAAGTTTGGACACCCCGGCCCCCCAGTACTGTATGTAATGGAGCCATGGGTCAAAAGTTTGGACACCCCGGCCCGCCAGTACTGTGTGTAATGGAGCCACGGGTCAAAAGTTTGGACACCCCCGAACGACCAGAGCAACCTAGCGTGCATAGCTGATTGATGTATTTGCACGTTGCGTAGCAACGTGCAAACACCATTTAATCTAATTTATGCATATAAATCACCTAGCAACCACCTAGAAACACCATAGCAACCACCCCGGATACCCTAGCAACACCTTAGCAACCGCCTAGCAACACCCTAGCAACCACCTAGCAACCACCTAGCAACACCTTAGCAACCATCCCGGATACCATAGCAACACCTTAGCAACCGCCTAGCAACACCCTAGCAACCACCTAGCAACCACCTAGCAACACCTTAGCAACCACCCCGGATACCATAGCAACACCTTAGCAACCGCCTAGCAACACCTTAGCAACCACCTAGCAAACACCTAGCAACACCTTAGCAACCACCCCGGATACCATAGCAACACCTTAGCAACCGCCTAGCAACACCTTAGCAACCACCTAGCAACCACCTAGCAACACCTTAGCAACCACCCCGGATACCATAGCAACACCTTAGCAACCGCCTAGCAACACCTTAGCAACCACCTAGCAACCACCTAGCAACACCTTAGCAACCATCCCGGATACCATAGCAACACCTTAGCAACCGCCTAGCAACACCCTAGCAACCACCTAGCAACCACCTAGCAACACCTTAGCAACCACCCCGGATACCATAGCAACACCTTAGCAACCGCCTAGCAACACCTTAGCAACCACCTAGCAAACACCTAGCAACACCTTAGCAACCACCCCGGATACCATAGCAACACCTTAGCAACCGCCTAGCAACACCTTAGCAACCACCTAGCAACCACCTAGCAACACCTTAGCAACCACCCCGGATACCATAGCAACACCTTAGCAACCGCCTAGCAACACCTTAGCAACCACCTAGCAACCACCTAGCAACACCTTAGCAACCACCCCGGATACCATAGCAACACCTTAGCAACCGCCTAGCAACACCCTAGCAACCACCTAGCAACCACCTAGCAACACCTTAGCAACCACCCCGGATACCATAGCAACACCTTAGCAACCGCCTAGCAACACCCTAGCAACCACCTAGCAACCACCTAGCAACACCTTAGCAACCACCCCGGATACCATAGCAACACCTTAGCAACCGCCTAGCAACACCCTAGCAACCACCTAGCAACCACCTAGCAACACCTTAGCAACCACCCCGGATACCATAGCAACACCTTAGCAACCGCCTAGCAACACCCTAGCAACCACCTAGCAACACCTTAGCAACCACCCCGGATACCATAGCAACACCTTAGCAACCGCCTAGCAACACCCTAGCAACCACCTAGCAACACCTTAGCAACCACCCCGGATACCATAGCAACACCTTAGCAACCGCCTAGCAACACCTTAGCAACCACCTAGCAACACCTTAGCAACCACCCTGGATACCATAGCAACACCTTAGCAACCGCCTAGCAACACCTTAGCAACCACCTAGCAACACCTTAGCAACCACCCCGGATACCATAGCAACACCTTAGCAACCGCCTAGCAACACCCTAGCAACCACCTAGCAACCACCTAGCAACACCTTAGCAACCACCCCGGATACCATAGCAACACCCTAGCAACCACCTAGCAACACCTTAGCAACCACCCCGGATACCATAGCAACACCTTAGCAACCGCCTAGCAACACCTTAGCAACCACCTAGCAACCACCTAGCAACACCTTAGCAACCACCCCGGATACCATAGCAACACCTTAGCAACCGCCTAGCAACACCTTAGCAACCACCTAGCAACCACCTAGCAACACCTTAGCAACCACCCTGGATACCATAGCAACACCTTAGCAACCGCCTAGCAACACCTTAGCAACCACCTAGCAACACCTTAGCAACCACCCCAGATACCATAGCAACACCTTAGCAACCGCCTAGCAACACCTTAGCAACCACCTAGCAACCACTTAGCAACACCTTAGCAACCACCCCGGATACCATAGCCACACCTTAGCAACCACTTAGCAACACCTTAGCAACACCATAGCAGATACCAGCCAGCACTGCAATCACACTCGCAGTTTCTGTAGGAACTGCAATCTAGTTATTATTATTATTCCACCTGTTTTTTGTCCGGTTAACTAGTGCCGCAGTTTTCGAAATATCGACTTCGTTCAAAAGAGAAAACGTGCGTCCATATCGGGAATGGTGGGCTTGTATACAGCTTTCCGATCGGACTTACGTTTTTCGTAAAAACTTCGTAAGTACGCGTTTTTTTGACCATTGAAAATGAATGGGCAGAACTTTGCACGCCCGTGGACGTCGCAATTTTTGAAATACGAAGATGAAACCAATTGAGGACCTGTAGAACTTATTGAGCTCTTTCCGAAAATATGCGTTACGAAAAGTTACGACGTACGGATTTCGTACGAATGTCGTACGAAGTGGCCCCATTGGAATGAATGGGGCCAATCGGAGGACGGCAGCTAGATCGAAGGACAGGTAGCTAGAACTCCAGTACTGTGAGTGTATGGAGCAGCTATGGGATAAATCAGCGTTAGGTCAAAAGTTTGGACACCCCGGCCCCCCCCCCAGTACTGTGTGTAATGGAGCCATGGGTCAAAAGTTTGGACACCCCGGCCCCCCAGTACTGTGTGTAATGGAGCCACGGGTCAAAAGTTTGGACACCCCCGAACGGCCAGAGCAACCTAGCGTGCATAGCTGATTGATGTATTTGCACGTTGCGTAGCAACGTGCAAACACCATTTAATCTAATTGATGCATATACATCACCTAGCAACCACCTAGAAACACCATAGCAACCACCCCGGATACCATAGCAACACCTTAGCAACCGCCTAGCAACACCCTAGCAACCACCTAGCAACCACCTAGCAACACCTTGGCAACCATCCCGGATACCATAGCAACACCTTAGCAACCGCCTAGCAACACCCTAGCAACCACCTAGCAACCACCTAGCAACACCTTAGCAACCACCCCAGATACCATAGCAACACCTTAGCAACCGCCTGGCAACACCTTAGCAACCACCTAGCAACCACCTAGCAACACCTTAGTAACCACCCCAGATACCATAGCAACACCTTAGCAACCGCCTAGCAACACCCTAGCAACCACCTACCAACCACTTAGCAACACCTTAGCAACCACCCCGGATACCATAGCAACACCTTAGCAACCGCCTAGCAACACCCTAGCAACCACCTAGCAACCACCTAGCAACACCTTAGCAACCACCCCGGATACCATAGCAACACCTTAGCAACCACCTAGCAACCGCCTAGCAACACCCTAGCAACCACCTAGCAACCACCTAGCAACACCTTAGCAACCACCCCGGATACCATAGCAACACCTTAGTAACCGCCTAGCAACACCCTAGCAACCACCTAGCAACCACCTAGCAACACCTTAGCAACCACCCCGGATACCATAGCAACACCTTAGCAACCACCTAGCAACTGCTTAGTAGTGACCTACCAACCACTTAGCAACACCATAGCAACCACCCTGGATACCATAGCAACACCTTAGCAACCGCCTAGCAACACCTTAGCAACCACCCCAGATACCATAGCAACACCTTAGCAACCACCTAGCAACTGCTTAGTAGTGACCTACCAACCACTTAGCAACACCATAGCAACCACCCTGGATACCATAGCAACACCTTAGCAACCGCCTAGCAACACCCTAGCAACCACCTAGCAACACCTTAGCAACCACCCCGGATACCATAGCAACACCTTAGCAACCGCCTAGCAACACCCTAGCAACCACCTAGCAACCACCTAGCAACACCTTAGCAACCACCCCAGATACCATAGCAACACCTTAGCAACCGCCTAGCAACACCCTAGCAACCACCTAGCAACCACCTAGCAACACCTTAGCAACCACCCTGGATACCATAGCAACACCTTAGCAACCGCCTAGCAACACCCTAGCAACCACCTAGCAACCACCTAGCAACACCTTAGCAACCACCCCGGATACCATAGCAACACCTTAGCAACCGGCTAGCAACACCGTAGCAACCACCTAGCAACCACCTAGCAACACCTTAGCAACCACTCCGGATACCATAGCAACACCTTAGCAACCGCCTAGCAACACCATAGCAACCACCCCGGATACCATAGCAACACCTTAGCAACCGCCTAGCAACACTCTAGCAACCACCTAGCAACCACCTAGCAACACCTTAGCAACCACCCCGGATACCATAGCAACACCTTAGCAACCGCCTAGCAACACCTTAGCAACCACCTAGCAACCAGTTAGCAACACCTTAGCAACCACCCCGGATACCATAGCAACACCTTAGCAACCGCCTAGCAACACCCTAGCAACCACCTAGCAACCACCTAGCAACACCTTAGCAACCACCCCGGATACCATAGCAACACCTTAGCAACCGCCTAGCAACACCCTAGCAACAACCTAGCAACACCTTAGCAACCACCCTGGATACCATAGCAACACCTTAGCAACCGCCTAGCAACACCTTAGCAACCACTTAGCAACCACCCCGGATACCATAGCAACACCTTAGCAACCGCCTAGCAACCACCTAGCAACACCTTAGCAACCACCGCGGATACCATAGCAACCGCCTAGCAACACCTTAGCAACCACCTAACAACACCTTAGCAACCATCCCGGATACCATAGCAACACCTTAGCAACCGCCTAGCAATACCTTAGCAACCACCTAGCAACCACCTAGCAACATCTTAGCAACCACCCCGGATACCATAGCAACACCTTAGCAACCACCTAGCAACACCTTAGCAACCACCTAGCAACACCTTAGCAACCACCTAGCAACACCTTAGCAGATACCAGCCAGCACTGCAGTCACACTCGCAGTTTCTGCAGGAACTGCAATCTAGTTATTAGTGTGATTGCAGTAATGCAATCACAGTATTGATCTTCTTAAGTCTTATTCTTATTATTATTATTATTATTATTCCACCTGTTTTTTGTCCGGTTAACTAGTGCCGCAGTTTTCGAAATATCGACTTCGTTCAAAAGAGAAAACGTGCGTCCATATCGGGAATGGTGGGCTTGTATACAGCTTTCCGATCGGACTTACGTTTTTCGTAAAAACTTCGTAAGTACGCGTTTTTTTGCCCATTGAAAATGAATGGGCAGAACTTTGCACGCCCGTGGACGTCGCAATTTTTGAAATACGAAGATGAAACCAATTGAGGACCTGTAGAACTTATTGAGCTCTTTCCGAAAATATGCGTTACGAAAAGTTACGACGTACGGATTTCGTACGATTGTCGTACGAAGTGGCCCCATTGGAATGAATGGGGCCAATCGGAGGACGGCAGCTAGATCGAAGGACAGGTAGCTAGACCTCCAGTACTGTGAGTGTATGGAGCAGCTATGAGATAAATCAGCGTTAGGTCAAAAGTTTGGACACCCCGGCCCCCCAGTACTGTGTGTAATGGAGCCACGGGTCAAAAGTTTGGACACCCCGGCCCCCCAGTACTGTGTGTAATGGAGCCACGGGTCAAAAGTTTGGACACCCCGGCCCCCCAGTACTGTGTGTAATGGAGCCACGGGTCAAAAGTTTGGACACCCCCGAACGGCCAGAGCAACCTAGCGTGCATAGCTGATTGATGTATTTGCACGTTGCGTAGCAACGTGCAAACACCATTTAATCAAATTTATGCATATACATCACCTAGCAACCACCTAGAAACACCATAGCAACCACCCCGGATACCATAGCAACACCTTAGCAACCGCCTAGCAACACCATAGCAACCACCTAGCAACCATCTAGCAACACCTTAGCAACCACCCCAGATACCATAGCAACACCTTAGCAACCCCATAGCAACACCCTAGCAACCACCTAGCAACACCTTAGCAACCACCCCGGATACCATAGCAACACCTTAGCAAACACCCCGGATACCATAGCAACACCTTAGCAACCGCCTAGCAACACCCTAGCAACCACCTAGCAACACCTTAGCAACCACCCCGGATACCATAGCAACACCTTAGCAACCGCCTAGCAACACCCTAGCAACCACCTAGCAACCACCTAGCAACACCTTAGCAACCACCCCGGATACCATAGCAACACCTTAGCAACCGCCTAGCAACACCCTAGCAACCACCTAGCAACCACCTAGCAACACCTTAGCAACCACCCCGGATACCATAGCAACACCTTAGCAACCGCCTAGCAACACCCTAGCAACCACCTAGCAACCACCTAGCAACACCTTAGCAACCACCCCGGATACCATAGCAACACCTTAGCAACCGCCTAGCAACACCCTAGCAACCACCTAGCAACACCTTAGCAACCACCCCGGATACCATAGCAACACCTTAGCAACCGCCTAGCAACACCCTAGCAACCACCTAGCAACACCTTAGCAACCACCCCGGATACCATAGCAACACCTTAGCAACCGCCTAGCAACACCTTAGCAACCACCTAGCAACACCTTAGCAACCACCCCGGATACCATAGCAACACCTTAGCAACCGCCTAGCAACACCTTAGCAACCACCTAGCAACACCTTAGCAACCACCCCGGATACCATAGCAACACCTTAGCAACCGCCTAGCAACACCCTAGCAACCACCTAGCAACCACCTAGCAACACCTTAGCAACCACCCCGGATACCATAGCAACACCCTAGCAACCACCTAGCAACACCTTAGCAACCACCCCGGATACCATAGCAACACCTTAGCAACCGCCTAGCAACACCTTAGCAACCACCTAGCAACCACCTAGCAACACCTTAGCAACCACCCCGGATACCATAGCAACACCTTAGCAACCGCCTAGCAACACCTTAGCAACCACCTAGCAACCACCTAGCAACACCTTAGCAACCACCCTGGATACCATAGCAACACCTTAGCAACCGCCTAGCAACACCTTAGCAACCACCTAGCAACACCTTAGCAACCACCCCAGATACCATAGCAACACCTTAGCAACCGCCTAGCAACACCTTAGCAACCACCTAGCAACCACTTAGCAACACCTTAGCAACCACCCCGGATACCATAGCCACACCTTAGCAACCACTTAGCAACACCTTAGCAACACCATAGCAGATACCAGCCAGCACTGCAATCACACTCGCAGTTTCTGTAGGAACTGCAATCTAGTTATTATTATTATTCCACCTGTTTTTTGTCCGGTTAACTAGTGCCGCAGTTTTCGAAATATCGACTTCGTTCAAAAGAGAAAACGTGCGTCCATATCGGGAATGGTGGGCTTGTATACAGCTTTCCGATCGGACTTACGTTTTTCGTAAAAACTTCGTAAGTACGCGTTTTTTTGCCCATTGAAAATGAATGGGCAGAACTTTGCACGCCCGTGGACGTCGCAATTTTTGAAATACTAAGATGAAACCAATTGAGGACCTGTAGAACTTATTGAGCTCTTTCCGAAAATATGCGTTACGAAAAGTTACGACGTACGGATTTCGTACGAATGTCGTACGAAGTGGCCCCATTGGAATGAATGGGGCCAATCGGAGGACGGCAGCTAGATCGAAGGACAGGTAGCTAGAACTCCAGTACTGTGTGTAATGGAGCAGCTATGGGATAAATCAGCGTTAGGTCAAAAGTTTGGACACCCCGGCCCCCCCCCAGTACTGTGTGTAATGGAGCCACGGGTCAAAAGTTTGGACACCCCGGCCCCCCAGTACTGTGTGTAATGGAGCCACGGGTCAAAAGTTTGGACACCCCCGAACGGCCAGAGCAACCTAGCGTGCATAGCTGATTGATGTATTTGCACGTTGCGTAGCAACGTGCAAACACCATTTAATCAAATTTATGCATATACATCACCTAGCAACCACCTAGAAACACCATAGCAACCACCCCGGATACCATAGCAACACCTTAGCAACCGCCTAGCAACACCATAGCAACCACCTAGCAACCATCTAGCAACACCTTAGCAACCACCCCAGATACCATAGCAACACCTTAGCAACCCCCTAGCAACACCCTAGCAACCACCTAGCAACCACCTAGCAACACCTTAGCAACCACCCCGGATACCATAGCAACACCTTAGCAACCGCCTAGCAACACCCTAGCAACCACCTAGCAACCACCTAGCAACACCTTAGCAAACACCCCGGATACCATAGCAACACCTTAGCAACCGCCTAGCAACACCCTAGCAACCACCTAGCAACCACCTAGCAACACCTTAGCAACCACCCCGGATACCATAGCAACACCTTAGCAACCGCCTAGCAACACCCTAGCAACCACCTAGCAACCACCTAGCAACACCTTAGCAACCACCCCGGATACCATAGCAACACCTTAGCAACCGCCTAGCAACACCCTAGCAACCACCTAGCAACCACCTAGCAACACCTTAGCAACCACCCCGGATACCATAGCAACACCTTAGCAACCGCCTAGCAACACCCTAGCAACCACCTAGCAACCACCTAGCAACACCTTAGCAACCACCCCGGATACCATAGCAACACCTTAGCAACCGCCTAGCAACACCCTAGCAACCACCTAGCAACACCTTAGCAACCATCCCGGATACCATAGCAACACCTTAGCAACCGCCTAGCAACACCCTAGCAACCACCTAGCAACACCTTAGCAACCACCCCGGATACCATAGCAACACCTTAGCAACCGCCTAGCAACACCTTAGCAACCACCTAGCAACACCTTAGCAACCACCCCGGATACCATAGCAACACCTTAGCAACCGCCTAGCAACACCTTAGCAACCACCTAGCAACACCTTAGCAACCACCCCGGATACCATAGCAACACCTTAGCAACCGCCTAGCAACACCCTAGCAACCACCTAGCAACCACCTAGCAACACCTTAGCAACCACCCCGGATACCATAGCAACACCCTAGCAACCACCTAGCAACACCTTAGCAACCACCCCGGATACCATAGCAACACCTTAGCAACCGCCTAGCAACACCTTAGCAACCACCTAGCAACCACCTAGCAACACCTTAGCAACCACCCCGGATACCATAGCAACACCTTAGCAACCGCCTAGCAACACCTTAGCAACCACCTAGCAACACCTTAGCAACCACCCTGGATACCATAGCAACACCTTAGCAACCGCCTAGCAACACCTTAGCAACCACCTAGCAACACCTTAGCAACCACCCCAGATACCATAGCAACACCTTAGCAACCGCCTAGCAACACCTTAGCAACCACCTAGCAACCACTTAGCAACACCTTAGCAACCACCCCGGATACCATAGCCACACCTTAGCAACCACTTAGCAACACCTTAGCAACACCATAGCAGATACCAGCCAGCACTGCAATCACACTCGCAGTTTCTGTAGGAACTGCAATCTAGTTATTATTATTATTATTATTATTATTCCACCTGTTTTTTGTCCGGTTAACTAGTGCCGCAGTTTTCGAAATATCGACTTCGTTCAAAAGAGAAAACGTGCGTCCATATCGGGAATGGTGGGCTTGTATACAGCTTTCCGATCGGACTTACGTTTTTCGTAAAAACTTCGTAAGTACGCGTTTTTTTGACCATTGAAAATGAATGGGCAGAACTTTGCACGCCCGTGGACGTCGCAATTTTTGAAATACGAAGATGAAACCAATTGAGGACCTGTAGAACTTATTGAGCTCTTTCCGAAAATATGCGTTACGAAAAGTTACGACGTACGGATTTCGTACGATTGTCGTACGAAGTGGCCCCATTGGAATGAATGGGGCCAATCGGAGGACGGCAGCTAGATCGAAGGACAGGTAGCTAGAACTCCAGTACTGTGTGTAATGGAGCAGCTATGGGATAAAACAGCATTAGGTCAAAAGTTTGGACACCCCGGCCCCCCAGTACTGTGTGTAATGGAGCCACGGGTCAAAAGTTTGGACACCCCGGCCCCCCCAGTACTGTGTGTAATGGAGCCACGGGTCAAAAGTTTGGACACCCCCGAACGGCCAGAGCAACCTAGCGTGCATAGCTGATTGATGTATTTGCACGTTGCGTAGCAACGTGCAAACACCATTTAATCTAATTTATGCATATAAATCACCTAGCAACCACCTAGTAACACCATAGCAACCACCACAGATACCATAGCAACACCTTAGCAACCGCCTAGCAACACCTTAGCAACCACCTAGCAACCACCTAGCAACACCTTAGCAACCTCCCCGGATACCATAGCAACACCTTAGCAACCGCCTAGCAACACCTTAGCAACCGCATAGCAACCACTTAGCAACACCTTAGCAACCACCCCGGATACCATAGCAACACCTTAGCAACCGCCTAGCAACCACCTAGCAACCACCTAGCAACCACCTAGCAACACCTTAGCAACCACCCCAGATACCATAGCAACACCTTAGCAACCGCCTAGCAACACCTTAGCAACCACCTAGCAACCACCTAGCAACACCTTAGCAACCACCCCGGATACCATAGCAACACCTTAGCAACCGCCTAGCAACACCCTAGCAACAACCTAGCAACCACCTAGCAACACCTTAGCAACCACCCTGGATACCATAGCAACACCTTAGCAACCGCCTAGCAACACCCTAGCAACCACCTAGCAACCACCTAGCAACACCTTAACAACCACCCCGGATACCGTAGCAACACCTTAGCAACCGCCTAGCAACACCCTAGCAACCACCTAGCAACCACCTAGCAACACCTTAGCAACCACCCTGGATACCATAGCAACACCTTAGCAACCGCCTAGCAACACTCTAGCAACCACCTAGCAACCACCTAGCAACACCTTAGCAACCACCCCGGATACCATAGCAACACCTTAGCAACCGCCTAGCAACACCTTAGCAACCACCTAGCAACCACTTAGCAACACCTTAGCAACCACCACGGATACCATAGCAACACCTTAGCAACCGCCTAGCAACACCCTAGCAACCGCCTAGCAACACCCTAGCAACCACCTAGCAACCACCTAGCAACACCTTAGCAACCACCCCGGATACCATAGCAACACCTTAGCAACCGCCTAGCAACACCCTAGCAACCACCTAGCAACCACCTAGCAACACCTTAGCAACCACCCCAGATACCATAGCAACACCTTAGCAACCGCCTAGCAACACCCTAGCAACCACCTAGCAACACCTTAGCAACCACCCCGGATACCATAGCAACACCTTAGCAACCGGCTAGCAACACCTTAGCAACCACCTAGCAACCACCTAGCAACACCTTAGCAACCACCCCGGATACCATAGCAACACCTTAGCAACCACCTAGCAACCACCTAGCAACAGCTTAGCAACTACCCCGGATACCATAGCAACACCTTAGCAACCGCCTAGCAACCACCTAGCAACCACCTAGCAACACCTTAGCAACCGCCTAGCAACACCCTAGCAACCACCTAGCAACCACCTAGCAACACCTTAGCAACCACCCCGGATACCATAGCAACACCTTATCAACCGCCTAGCAACACCTTAGCAACCACCTAGCAACCACCTAGCAACACCTTAGCAACCACCCCGGATAACATAGCAACACCTTAGCAACCGCCTAGCAACACCCTAGCAACCACCTAGCAACACCTTAGCAACCACCCCGGATACCATAGCAACACCTTAGCAACACCATAGCAGATACCAGCCAGCACTGCAATCACACTCGCAGTTTCTGTAGGAACTGCAATCTAGTTATTATTATTATTCCACCTGTTTTTTGTCCGGTTAACTAGTGCCGCAGTTTTCGAAATATCGACTTCGTTCAAAAGAGAAAACGTGCGTCTATATCGGGAATGGTGGGCTTGTATACAGCTTTCCGATCGGACTTACGTTTTTCGTAAAAACTTCGTAAGTACGCGTTTTTTTGCCCATTGACAATGAATGGGCAGAACTTTGCACGCCCGTGGACGTCGCAATTTTTGAAATACGAAGATGAAACCAATTGAGGACCTGTAGAACTTATTGAGCTCTTTCCGAAAATATGCGTTACGAAAAGTTACGACGTACGGATTTCGTACGAATGTCGTACGAAGTGGCCCCATTGGAATGAATGGGGCCAATCGGAGGACGGCAGCTAGATCGAAGGACAGGTAGCTAGAACTCCAGTACTGTGAGTGTATGGAGCAGCTATGGGATAAAACAGCATTAGGTCAAAAGTTTGGACACCCCGGCCCCCCAGTACTGTGTGTAATGGAGCCATGGGTCAAAAGTTTGGACACCCCGGCCCCCCAGTACTGTGTGTAATGGAGCCACGGGTCAAAAGTTTGGACACCCCCGAACGGCCAGAGCAACCTAGCGTGCATAGCTAATTGATGTATTTGCACGTTGCGTAGCAACGTGCAAACACCATTTAATCTAATTTATGCATATAAATCACCTAGCAACCACCTAGAAACACCATAGCAACCACCACAGATACCATAGCAACACCTTAGCAACCGCCTAGCAACACCTTAGCAACCACCTAGCAACCACCTAGCAACACCTTAGCAACCTCCCCGGATACCATAGCAACACCTTAGCAACCGCCTAGCAACACCTTAGCAACCGCATAGCAACCACTTAGCAACACCTTAGCAACCACCCCGGATACCATAGCAACACCTTAGCAACCGCCTAGCAACCACCTAGCAACCACCTAGCAACCACCTAGCAACACCTTAGCAACCACCCCGGATACCATAGCAACACCTTAGCAACCGCCTAGCAACACCTTAGCAACCACCTAGCAACCACCTAGCAACACCTTAGCAACCACCCCGGATACCATAGCAACACCTTAGCAACCGCCTAGCAACACCCTAGCAACAACCTAGCAACCACCTAGCAACACCTTAGCAACCACCCTGGATACCATAGCAACACCTTAGCAACCGCCTAGCAACACCCTAGCAACCACCTAGCAACCACCTAGCAACACCTTAGCAACCACCCCGGATACCGTAGCAACACCTTAGCAACCGCCTAGCAACACCCTAGCAACCACCTAGCAACCACCTAGCAACACCTTAGCAACCACCCTGGATACCATAGCAACACCTTAGCAACCGCCTAGCAACACTCTAGCAACCACCTAGCAACACCTTAGCAACCACCCCGGATACCTTAGCAACCACCTAGCAACCACTTAGCAACACCTTAGCAACCACCACGGATACCATAGCAACACCTTAGCAACCGCCTAGCAACACCCTAGCAACCACCTAGCAACCACCTAGCAACACCTTAGCAACCACCCCGGATACCATAGCAACACCTTAGCAACCGCCTAGCAACACCCTAGCAACCACCTAGCAACCACCTAGCAACACCTTAGCAACCACCCCAGATACCATAGCAACACCTTAGCAACCGCCTAGCAACACCCTAGCAACCACCTAGCAACACCTTAGCAACCACCCCGGATACCATAGCAACACCTTAGCAACCGGCTAGCAACACCTTGGCAACCACCTAGCAACCACCTAGCAACACCTTAGCAACCACCCCGGATACCATAGCAACACCTTAGCAACCGCCTAGCAACACCTTAGCAACCACCTAGCAACCACCTAGCAACAGCTTAGCAACTACCCCGGATACCATAGCAACACCTTAGCAACCGCCTAGCAACACCCTAGCAACCACCTAGCAACCACCTAGCAACACCTTAGCAACCGCCTAGCAACACCCTAGCAACCACCTAGCAACCACCTAGCAACACCTTAGCAACCACCCCGGATACCATAGCAACACCTTAGCAACCGCCTAGCAACACCTTAGCAACCACCTAGCAACCACCTAGCAACACCTTAGCAACCACCCCGGATACCATAGCAACACCTTAGCAACCGCCTAGCAACACCCTAGCAACCACCTAGCAACACCTTAGCAACCACCCCGGATACCATAGCAACACCTTAGCAACACCATAGCAGATACCAGCCAGCACTGCAATCACACTCGCAGTTTCTGTAGGAACTGCAATCTAGTTATTATTATTATTATTATTATTATTCCACCTGTTTTTTGTCCGGTTAACTAGTGCCGCAGTTTTCGAAATATCGACTTCGTTCAAAAGAGAAAACGTGCGTCCATATCGGGAATGGTGGGCTTGTATACAGCTTTCCGATCGGACTTACGTTTTTCGTAAAAACTTCGTAAGTACGCGTTTTTTTGCCCATAGAAAATGAATGGGCAGAACTTTGCACGTCCGTGGACGTCGCAATTTTTGAAATACTAAGATGAAACCAATTGAGGACCTGTAGAACTTATTGAGCTCTTTCCGAAAATATGCGTTACGAAAAGTTACGACGTACGGATTTCGTACGAATGTCGTACGAAGTGGCCCCATTGGAATGAATGGGGCCAATCGGAGGACGGCAGCTAGATCGAAGGACAGGTAGCTAGAACTCCAGTACTGTGTGTAATGGAGCAGCTATGGGATAAAACAGTATTAGGTCAAAAGTTTGGACACCCCGGCCCCCCAGTACTGTGTGTAATGGAGCCACGGGTCAAAAGTTTGGACACCCCGGCCCCCCAGTACTGTGTGTAATGGAGCCACGGGTCAAAAGTTTGGACACCCCCGAACGGCCAGAGCAACCTAGCGTGCATAGCTGATTGATGTATTTGCACGTTGCGTAGCAACGTGCAAACACCATTTAATCAAATTTATGCATATACATCACCTAGCAACCACCTAGAAACACCATAGCAACCACCCTGGATACCATAGCAACACCTTAGCAACCGCCTAGCAACACCATAGCAACCACCTAGCAACCATCTAGCAACACCTTAGCAACCACCCCAGATACCATAGCAACACCTTAGCAACCGCCTAGCAACACCCTAGCAACCACCTAGCAACCACCTAGCAACACCTTAGCAACCACCCCGGATACCATAGCAACACCTTAGCAACCGCCTAGCAACACCCTAGCAACCACCTAGCAACCACCTAGCAACACCTTAGCAACCACCCCGGATACCATAGCAACACCTTAGCAACCGCCTAGCAACACCCTAGCAACCACCTAGCAACACCTTAGCAACCACCCCGGATACCATAGCAACACCTTAGCAACCGCCTAGCAACACCCTAGCAACCACCTAGCAACCACCTAGCAACACCTTAGCAACCACCCCGGATACCATAGCAACACCTTAGCAACCGCCTAGCAACACCCTAGCAACCACCTAGCAACCACCTAGCAACACCTTAGCAACCACCCCGGATACCATAGCAACACCTTAGCAACCGCCTAGCAACACCCTAGCAACCACCTAGCAACCACCTAGCAACACCTTAGCAACCACCCCGGATACCATAGCAACACCTTAGCAACCGCCTAGCAACACCCTAGCAACCACCTAGCAACCACCTAGCAACACCTTAGCAACCACCCCGGATACCATGGCAACACCTTAGCAACCGCCTAGCAACACCCTAGCAACCACCTAGCAACACCTTAGCAACCACCCTGGATACCATAGCAACACCTTAGCAACCGCCTAGCAACACCCTAGCAACCACCTAGCAACCACCTAGCAACACCTTAGCAACCACCCCGGATACCATAGCAACACCTTAGCAACCGCCTAGCAACACCCTAGCAACCACCTAGCAACCACCTAGCAACACCTTAGCAACCACCCCGGATACCATAGCAACACCTTAGCAACCGCCTAGCAACACCCTAGCAACCACCTAGCAACACCTTAGCAACCACCCCGGATACCATAGCAACACCTTAGCAACCGCCTAGCAACAACTTAGCAACCACCTAGCAACCACCTAGCAACACCTTAGCAACCACCCCGGATACCATAGCAACACCTTAGCAACCACCTAGCAACACCTTAGCAACCACCTAGCAACCAGCTAGCAACACCTTAGCAACCACCCCGGATACCATAGCAACACCTTAGCAACCGCCTTGCAACACCTTAGCAACCACCTAGCAACACCTTAGCAACCACCCCAGATACCATAGCAACACCTTAGCAACCGCCTAGCAACACCTTAGCAACCACCTAGCAACCACTTAGCAACACCTTAGCAACCACCCCGGATACCATAGCAACACCTTAGCAACCGCCTAGCAACACCCTAGCAACCACCTAGCAACCACCTAGCAACACCTTAGCAACCACCGCAGATACCATAGCAACACCTTAGCAACCGCCTAGCAACACCCTAGCAACCACCTAGCAACACCTTAGCAACCACCCCGGATACCATAGCAACACCTTAGCAACCGCCTAGCAACAACTTAGCAACCACCTAGCAACCACCTAGCAACACCTTAGCAACCACCCCGGATACCATAGCAACACCTTAGCAACCGCCTAGCAACACCTTAGCAACCACCTAGCAACCAGCTAGCAACACCTTAGCAACCACCCCGGATACCATAGCAACACCTTAGCAACCGCCTAGCAACACCTTAGCAACCACCTAGCAACACCTTAGCAACCACCCCAGATACCATAGCAACACCTTAGCAACCGCCTAGCAACACCTTAGCAACCACCTAGCAACCACTTAGCAACACCTTAGCAACCACCCCGGATACCATAGCCACACCTTAGCAACCACTTAGCAACACCTTAGCAACACCACAGCAGATACCAGCCAGCACTGCAATCACACTCGCAGTTTCTGTAGGAACTGCAATCTAGTTATTATTATTATTCCACCTGTTTTTTGTCCGGTTAACTAGTGCCGCAGTTTTCGAAATATCGACTTCGTTCAAAAGAGAAAACGTGCGTCCATATCGGGAATGGTGGGCTTGTATACAGCTTTCCGATCGGACTTACGTTTTTCGTAAAAACTTCGTAAGTACGCGTTTTTTTGCCCATTGAAAATGAATGGGCAGAACTTTGCACGCCCGTGGACGTCGCAATTTTTGAAATACGAAGATGAAACCAATTGAGGACCTGTAGAACTTATTGAGCTCTTTCCGAAAATATGCGTTACGAAAAGTTACGACGTACGGATTTCGTACGAATGTCGTACGAAGTGGCCCCATTGGAATGAATGGGGCCAATCGGAGGACGGCAGCTAGATCGAAGGACAGGTAGCTAGAACTCCAGTACTGTGTGTAATGGAGCAGCTATGGGATAAAACAGCATTAGGTCAAAAGTTTGGACACCCCGGCCCCCCAGTACTGTGTGTAATGGAGCCACGGGTCAAAAGTTTGGACACCCCGGCCCCCCAGTACTGTGTGTAATGGAGCCACGGGTCAAAAGTTTGGACACCCCCGAACGGCCAGAGCAACCTAGCGTGCATAGCTGATTGATGTATTTGCACGTTGCGTAGCAACGTGCAAACACCATTTAATCTAATTTATGCATATAAATCATCTAGCAACCACCTAGAAACACCATAGCAACCACCACAGATACCATAGCAACACCTTAGCAACCGCCTAGCAACACCTTAGCTACCACCTAGCAACCACCTAGCAACACATTAGCAACCTCCCCGGATACCATAGCAACACCTTAGCAACCGCCTAGCAACACTTTAGCAACCGCATAGCAACCACTTAGCAACACCTTAGCAACCACCCCGGATACCATAGCAACACCTTAGCAACCGCCTAGCAACACCGTAGCAACCACCTAGCAACCACCTAGCAACACCTTAGCAACAACCCGGATACCATAGCAACACCTTAGCAACCGCCTAGCAACACCTTAGCAACCACCTAGCAACCACCTAGCAACACCTTAGCAACCACCCCGGATACCATAGCAACACCTTAGCAACCGCCTAGCAACACCCTTGCAACCACCTAGCAACCACCTAGCAACACCTTAGCAACCACCCCGGATACCATAGCAACACCTTAGCAACAGCCTAGCAACACCTTAGCAACCACCTAGCAACCACCTAGCAACCACCTAGCAACACCTTAGCAACCACCCCAAATACCATAGCAACACCTTAGCAACCGCCTAGCAACACCCTAGCAACCACCTAGCAACCACCTAGCAACACCATAGCAACCACCCCGGATACCATAGCAACACCTTAGCAACCGCCTAGCAACACCTTAGCAACCACCTAGCAACCACCTAGCAACACCTTAGCAACCACCCCGGATACCATAGCAACACCTTAGCAACCGCCTAGCAACACCTTAGCAACCACCTAGCAACCACCTAGCAACACCTTAGCAACCACCCCGGATACCATAGCAACACCTTAGCAACCGCCTAGCAACACCTTAGCAACCACCTAGCAACCACCTAGCAACACCTTAGCAACCACCCCGGATACCATAGCAACACCTTAGCAACCGCCTAGCAACACCCTAGCAACCACCTAGCAACACCTTAGCAACCACCCCGGATACCATAGCAACACCTTAGCAACCGCCTAGCAACACCTTAGCAACCACCTAGCAACCACCTAGCAACCACCTAGCAACACCTTAGCAACCACCCCAAATACCATAGCAACACCTTAGCAACCGCCAAGCAACACCTTAGCAACCACCTAGCAACACCTTCGCAACCACCTAGTAACCACCTAGCAACACCTTAGCAACCACCCCAGATACCATAGCAACACCTTAGCAACCGCCTAGCAACACCTTAGCAACCACCTAGCAACATCTTAGCAACCACCCCGGATACCATAGCAACACCTTAGCAACACCTTAGCAGATACCAGCCAGCACTGCAATCACACTCGCAGTTTCTGCAGGAACTGCAATCTAGTTATTAGTGTGATTGCAGTAATGCAATCACAGTATTGTTCTTCTTAAGTCTTATTCTTATTATTATTATTATTATTATTAGTGTGATTGCAGTAATGCAATCACAGTATTGTTCTTCTTAAGTCTTATTCTTCTTATTATTATTATTATTATTAGTGTGATTGCAGTAATGCAATCACAGTATTGATCTTCTTAAGTCTTATTCTTCTTCTTCTTCTTCTTCTTATTATTATTAGTGTGATTGCAGTAATGCAATCACAGTATTGTTCTTCTTAAGTCTTATTCTTCTTATTATTATTATTATTATTATTATTATTCCACCTGTTTTTTGTCCGGTTAACTAGTGCCGCAGTTTTCGAAATATCGACTTCGTTCAAAAGAGAAAACGTGCGTCCATATCGGGAATGGTGGGCTTGTATACAGCTTTCCGATCGGACTTACGTTTTTCGTAAAAACTTCGTAAGTACGCGTTTTTTTGCCCATTGAAAATGAATGGGCAGAACTTTGCACGCCCGTGGACGTCGCAATTTTTGAAATACGAAGATGAAACCAATTGAGGACCTGTAGAACTTATTGAGCTCTTTCCGAAAATATGCGTTACGAAAAGTTACGACGTACGGATTTCGTACGAATGTCGTACGAAGTGGCCCCATTGGAATGAATGGGGCCAATCGGAGGACGGCAGCTAGATCGAAGGACAGGTAGCTAGAACTCCAGTACTGTGTGTAATGGAGCAGCTATGGGATAAATCAGCGTTAGGTCAAAAGTTTGGACACCCCGGCCCCCCAGCACTGTGTGTAATGGAGCCATGGGTCAAAAGTTTGGACACCCCGGCCCCCCAGTACTGTGTGTAATGGAGCCACGGGTCAAAAGTTTGGACACCCCCGAACGGCCAGAGCAACCTAGCGTGCATAGCTGATTGATGTATTTGCACGTTGCGTAGCAACGTGCAAACACCATTTAATCTAATTTATGCATATAAATCACCTAGCAACCACCTAGAAACACCATAGCAACCACCACAGATACCATAGCAACACCTTAGCAACCGCCTAGCAACACCTTAGCAACCACCTAGCAACCACCTAGCAACACCTTAGCAACCTCCCCGGATACCATAGCAACACCTTAGCAACCGCCTAGCAACACCTTAGCAACCGCATAGCAACCACTTAGCAACACCTTAGCAACCACCCCGGATACCATAGCAACACCTTAGCAACCGCCTAGCAACCACCTAGCAACACCTTAGCAACCACCCCGGATACCATAGCAACACCTTAGCAACCGCCTAGCAACACCTTAGCAACCACCTAGCAACACCTTAGCAACCATCCCGGATACCATAGCTACACCTTAGCAACCGCCTAGCAACACCCTAGCAACCACCTAGCAACCACCTAGCAACACCTTAGCAACCACCCCGGATACCATAGCAACACCTTAGCAACCGCCTAGCAACACCTTAGCAACCACCTAGCAACACCTTAGCAACCACCCCGGATACCATAGCAACACCTTAGCAACCGCCTAGCAACACTCTAGCAACCACCTAGCAACCACCTAGCAACACCTTAGCAACCACCCCGGATACCATAGCAACACCTTAGCAACCGCCTAGCAACACCCTAGCAACCACCTAGCAACCACCTAGCAACACCTTAGCAACCACCACGGATACCATAGCAACACCTTAGCAACCGCCTAGCAACACTCTAGCAACCACCTAGCAACCACCTAGCAACACCTTAGCAACCACCCCGGATACCATAGCAACACCTTAGCAACCGCCTAGCAATACCTTAGCAACCACCTAGCAACCACTTAGCAACACCTTAGCAACCACCCCGGATACCATAGCAACACCTTAGCAACCGCCTAGCAACACCCTAGCAACCACCTAGCAACACCTTAGCAACCACCCCGGATACCATAGCAACACCTTAGCAACCGCCTAGCAACACCTTAGCAACCACCTAGCAACCACCTAGCAACCACCTAGCAACACCTTAGCAACCACCCCAAATACCATAGCAACACCTTAGCAACCGCCTAGCAACACCTTAGCAACCACCTAGCAACACCTTAGCAACCACCCCAGATACCATAGCAACACCTTAGCAACACCATAGCAGATACCAGCCAGCACTGCAATCACACTCGCAGTTTCTGTAGGAACTGCAATCTAGTTATTATTATTATTATTATTATTCCACCTGTTTTTTGTCCGGTTAACTAGTGCCGCAGTTTTCGAAATATCGACTTCGTTCAAAAGAGAAAACGTGCGTCTATATCGGGAATGGTGGGCTTGTATACAGCTTTCCGATCGGACTTACGTTTTTCGTAAAAACTTCGTAAGTACGCGTTTTTTTGCCCATTGACAATGAATGGGCAGAACTTTGCACGCCCGTGGACGTCGCAATTTTTGAAATACGAAGATGAAACCAATTGAGGACCTGTAGAACTTATTGAGCTCTTTCCGAAAATATGCGTTACGAAAAGTTACGACGTACGGATTTCGTACGAATGTCGTACGAAGTGGCCCCATTGGAATGAATGGGGCCAATCGGAGGACGGCAGCTAGATCGAAGGACAGGTAGCTAGAACTCCAGTACTGTGTGTAATGGAGCAGCTATGGGATAAAACAGCATTAGGTCAAAAGTTTGGACACCCCGGCCCCCCAGTACTGTGTGTAATGGAGCCACGGGTCAAAAGTTTGGACACCCCGGCCCCCCAGTACTGTGTGTAATGGAGCCACGGGTCAAAAGTTTGGACACCCCCGAACGGCCAGAGCAACCTAGCGTGCATAGCTGATTGATGTATTTGCACGTTGCGTAGCAACGTGCAAACACCATTTAATCTAATTTATGCATATACATCACCTAGCAACCACCTAGAAACACCATAGCAACCACCACAGATACCATAGCAACACCTTAGCAACCGCCTAGCAACACCTTAGCAACCACCTAGCAACCACCTAGCAACACCTTAGCAACCTCCCCGGATACCATAGCAACACCTTAGCAACCGCCTAGCAACACCTTAGCAACCGCATAGCAACCACTTAGCAACACCTTAGCAACCACCCCGGATACCATAGCAACACCTTAGCAACCGCCTAGCAACCACCTAGCAACCACCTAGCAACCACCTAGCAACACCTTAGCAACCACCCCGGATACCATAGCAACACCTTAGCAACCGCCTAGCAACACCTTAGCAACCACCTAGCAACCACCTAGCAACACCTTAGCAACCACCCCGGATACCATAGCAACACCTTAGCAACCGCCTAGCAACACCCTAGCAACAACCTAGCAACCACCTAGCAACACCTTAGCAACCACCCTGGATACCATAGCAACACCTTAGCAACCGCCTAGCAACACCCTAGCAACCACCTAGCAACCACCTAGCAACACCTTAGCAACCACCCCGGATACCGTAGCAACACCTTAGCAACCGCCTAGCAACACCCTAGCAACCACCTAGCAACCACCTAGCAACACCTTAGCAACCACCCTGGATACCATAGCAACACCTTAGCAACCGCCTAGCAACACTCTAGCAACCACCTAGCAACCACCTAGCAACACCTTAGCAACCACCCCGGATACCATAGCAACACCTTAGCAACCGCCTAGCAACACCTTAGCAACCACCTAGCAACCACTTAGCAACACCTTAGCAACCACCACGGATTCCATAGCAACACCTTAGCAACCGCCTAGCAACACCCTAGCAACCACCTAGCAACCACCTAGCAACACCTTAGCAACCACCCCGGATACCATAGCAACACCTTAGCAACCGCCTAGCAACACCCTAGCAACCACCTAGCAACCACCTAGCAACACCTTAGCAACCACCCCAGATACCATAGCAACACCTTAGCAACCGCCTAGCAACACCCTAGCAACCACCTAGCAACACCTTAGCAACCACCCCGGATACCATAGCAACACCTTAGCAACCGCCTAGCAACACCTTAGCAACCACCTAGCAACCACCTAGCAACACCTTAGCAACCACCCCGGATACCATAGCAACACCTTAGCAACCGCCTAGCAACACCCTAGCAACCACCTAGCAACCACCTAGCAACACCTTAGCAACCACCCCAGATACCATAGCAACACCTTAGCAACCGCCTAGCAACACCCTAGCAACCACCTAGCAACACCTTAGCAACCACCCCGGATACCATAGCAACACCTTAGCAACCACCTAGCAACACCGTAGCAACCACCTAGCAACCACCTAGCAACACCTTAGCAACCACCCCGGATACCATAGCAACACCTTAGCAACCGCCTAGCAACAACTTAGCAACCACCTAGCAACCACCTAGCAACACCTTAGCAACCACCCCAAATACCATAGCAACACCTTAGCAACCGCCTAGCAACACCTTAGCAACCACCTAGCAACCACCTAGCAACACCTTAGCAACCACCCCGGATACCATAGCAACACCTTAGCAACCGCCTAGCAACCACCTAGCAACACCTTAGCAACCACCCCGGATACCATAGCAACACCTTAGCAACCACCTAGCAACACCTTAGCAACCACCTAGCAACACCATAGCAGATACCAGCCAGCACTGCAATCACACTCGCAGTTTCTGTAGGAACTGCAATCTAGTTCCACCTGTTTTTTGTCCGGTTAACTAGTGCCGCAGTTTTCGAAATATCGACTTCGTTCAAAAGAGAAAACGTGCGTCCTTATCGGGAATGGTGGGCTTGTATACAGCTTTCCGATCGGAATTACGTTTTTCGTAAAAACTTCGTAAGTACGCGTTTTTTTGCCCATTGAAAATGAATGGGCAGAACTTTGCACGCCCGTGGACGTCGCAATTTTTGAAATACTAAGATGAAACCAATTGAGGACCTGTAGAACTTATTGAGCTCTTTCCGAAAATATGCGTTACGAAAAGTTACGTCGTACGGATTTCGTACGAATGTCGTACGAAGTGGCCCCATTGGAATGAATGGGGCCAATCGGAAGACGGCAGCTAGATCGAAGGACAGGTAGCTAGAACTCCAGTACTGTGAGTGTATGGAGCAGCTATGGGATAAATCAGCGTTAGGTCAAAAGTTTGGACACCCCGGCCCCCCCCAGTACTGTGTGTAATGGAGCCATGGGTCAAAAGTTTGGACACCCCGGCCCCCCAGTACTGTGTGTAATGGAGCCACGGGTCAAAAGTTTAGACACCCCCGAACGGCCAGAGCAACCTAGCGTGCATAGCTGATTGATGTATTTGCACGTTGCGTAGCAACGTGCAAACACCATTTAATCTAATTTGTGCATATAAATCACCTAGCAACCACCTAGAAACACTATAGCAACCACCACAGATACCATAGCAACACCTTAGCAACCGCCTAGCAACACCTTAGCAACCACCTAGCAACCACCTAGCAACACCTTAGCAACCTCCCCGGATACCATAGCAACACCTTAGCAACCGCCTAGCAACACCTTAGCAACCGCATAGCAACCACTTAGCAACACCTTAGCAACCACCCCGGATACCATAGCAACACCTTAGCAACCACCCCGGATACCATAGCAACACCTCAGCAACCGCCTAGCAACACCTTAGCAACCACCTAGCAACACCTTAGCAACCACCCCGGATACCATAGCAACACCTTAGCAACCGCCTAGCAACACCCTAGCAACCACCTAGCAACACCTTAGCAACCACCCCGGATACCATAGCAACACCTAAGCAACCGCCTAGCAACACCCTAGCAACCACCTAGCAACCACCTAGCAACACCTTAGCAACCACCCCGGATACCATAGCAACACCTTAGCAACCGCCTAGCAACACTCTAGCAACCACCTAGCAACCACCTAGCAACACCTTAGCAACCACCCCGGATACCATAGCAACACCTTAGCAACCGCCTAGCAACACCTTAGCAACCACCTAGCAACCACCTAGCAACACCTTAGCAACCACCCCGGATACCATAGCAACACCTTAGCAACCGCCTAGCAACACCCTAGCAACCACCTTAGCAACCACCTAGCAACACCTTAGCAACCACCCCGGATACCATAGCAACACCTTAGCAACCGCCTAGCAACACCCTAGCAACCACCTAGCAACACCTTAGCAACCACCCCGGATACCATAGCAACACCTTAGCAACCGCCTAGCAACACCTTAGCAACCACCTAGCAACCACCTAGCAACACCTTAGCAACCACCCCGGATACCATAGCAACACCTTAGCAACCGCCTAGCAACACCCTAGCAACCACCTAGCAACACCTTAGCAACCACCCCGGATACCATAGCAACACCTTAGCAACCGCCTAGCAACACCCTAGCAACCACCTAGCAACCACCTAGCAACACCTTAGCAACCACCGCGGATACCATAGCAACACCTTAGCAACCGCCTAGCAACACCTTAGCAACCACCTAGCAACCACCTAGCAACACCTTAGCAACCACCCCGGATACCATAGCAACACCTTAGCAACCGCCTAGCAACACCTTAGCAACCACCTAGCAACCACCTAGCAACACCTTAGCAACCACCCCGGATACCATAGCAACACCTTAGCAACCGCCTAGCAACCACCTAGCAACCACCTAGCAACACCTTAGCAACCACCCCGGATACCATAGCAACACCTTAGCAACCGCCTAGCAACACCTTAGCAACCACCTAGCAACCACCTAGCAACACCTTAGCAACCACCCCGGATACCATAGCAACACCTTAGCAACCGCCTAGCAACACCTTAGCAACCACCTAGCAACCACCTAGCAACACCTTAGCAACCACCCCGGATACCATAGCAACACCTTAGCAACCGCCTAGCAACACCCTAGCAACCACCTAGCAACCACCTAGCAACACCTTAGCAACCACCCCGGATACCATAGCAACACCTTAGCAACCGCCTAGCAACACCCTAGCAACCACCTAGCAACACCTTAGCAACCACCCCGGATACCATAGCAACACCTTAGCAACCGCCTAGCAACACCTTAGCAACCACCTAGCAACCACCTAGCAACCACCTAGCAACACCTTAGCAACCACCCCAAACACCATAGCAACACCATAGCAACCGCCTAGCAACACCTTAGCAACCACCTAGCAACACCTTCGCAACCACCTAGTAACCACCTAGCAACACCTTAGCAACCACCCCAGATACCATAGCAACACCTTAGCAACCGCCTAGCAACACCTTAGCAACCACCTAGCAACATCTTAGCAACCACCCCGGATACCATAGCAACACCTTAGCAACACCTTAGCAGATACCAGCCAGCACTGCAATCACACTCGCAGTTTCTGCAGGAACTGCAATCTAGTTCCACCTGTTTTTTGTCCGGTTAACTAGTGCCGCAGTTTTCGAAATATCGACTTCGTTCAAAAGAGAAAACGTGCGTCCATATCGGGAATGGTGGGCTTGTATACAGCTTTCCGATCGGACTTACGTTTTTCGTAAAAACTTCGTAAGTACGCGTTTTTTTGCCCATTGAAAATGAATGGGCAGAACTTTGCACGCCCGTGGACGTCGCAATTTTTGAAATACTAAGATGAAACCAATTGAGGACCTGTAGAACTTATTGAGCTCTTTCCGAAAATATGCGTTACGAAAAGTTACGACGTACGGATTTCGTACGAATGTCGTACGAAGTGGCCCCATTGGAATGAATGGGGCCAATCGGAGGACGGCAGCTAGATCGAAGGACAGGTAGCTAGAACTCCAGTACTGTGTGTAATGGAGCAGCTATGGGATAAATCAGCGTTAGGTCAAAAGTTTGGACACCCCGGCCCCCCAGTACTGTGTGTAATGGAGCCACGGGTCAAAAGTTTGGACACCCCGGCCCCCCAGTACTGTGTGTAATGGAGCCACGGGTCAAAAGTTTGGACACCCCCGAACGGCCAGAGCAACCTAGCGTGCATAGCTGATTGATGTATTTGCACGTTGCGTAGCAACGTGCAAACACCATTTAATCAAATTTATGCATATACATCACCTAGCAACCACCTAGAAACACCATAGCAACCACCCCGGATACCATAGCAACACCTTAGCAACCGCCTAGCAACACCATAGCAACCACCTAGCAACCATCTAGCAACACCTTAGCAACCACCCCAGATACCATAGCAACACCTTAGCAACCCCCTAGCAACACCCTAGCAACCACCTAGCAACCACCTAGCAACACCTTAGCAACCACCCCGGATACCATAGCAACACCTTAGCAACCGCCTAGCAACACCCTAGCAACCACCTAGCAACCACCTAGCAACACCTTAGCAAACACCCCGGATACCATAGCAACACCTTAGCAACCGCCTAGCAACACCCTAGCAACCACCTAGCAACACCTTAGCAACCACCCCGGATACCATAGCAACACCTTAGCAACCGCCTAGCAACACCCTAGCAACCACCTAGCAACCACCTAGCAACACCTTAGCAACCACCCCGGATACCATAGCAACACCTTAGCAACCGCCTAGCAACACCCTAGCAACCACCTAGCAACCACCTAGCAACACCTTAGCAACCACCCCGGATACCATAGCAACACCTTAGCAACCGCCTAGCAACACCCTAGCAACCACCTAGCAACCACCTAGCAACACCTTAGCAACCACCCCGGATACCATAGCAACACCTTAGCAACCGCCTAGCAACACCCTAGCAACCACCTAGCAACCACCTAGCAACACCTTAGCAACCGCCTAGCAACACCCTAGCAACCACCTAGCAACCACCTAGCAACACCTTAGCAACCACCCCGGATACCATAGCAACACCTTAGCAACCGCCTAGCAACACCCTAGCAACCACCTAGCAACACCTTAGCAACCACCCCGGATACCATAGCAACACCTTAGCAACCGCCTAGCAACACCCTAGCAACCACCTAGCAACACCTTAGCAACCACCCCGGATACCATAGCAACACCTTAGCAACCGCCTAGCAACACCCTAGCAACCACCTAGCAACCACCCCGGATACCATAGCAACACCTTAGCAACCGCCTAGCAACACCCTAGCAACCACCTAGCAACCACCTAGCAACACCTTAGCAACCACCCCGGATACCATAGCAACACCTTAGCAACCGCCTAGCAACACCCTAGCAACCACCTAGCAACACCTTAGCAACCACCCCGGATACCATAGCAACACCTTAGCAACCGCCTAGCAACACCCTAGCAACCACCTAGCAACCACCTAGCAACACCTTAGCAACCACCCCGGATACCATAGCAACACCTTAGCAACCGCCTAGCAACACCCTAGCAACCACCTAGCAACCACCCCGGATACCATAGCAACACCTTAGCAACCGCCTAGCAACACCCTAGCAACCACCTAGCAACCACCTAGCAACACCTTAGCAACCACCCCGGATACCATAGCAACACCTTAGCAACCGCCTAGCAACACCCTAGCAACCACCTAGCAACACCTTAGCAACCACCCCGGATACCATAGCAACACCTTAGCAACCGCCTAGCAACACCTTAGCAACCACTTAGCAACACCTTAGCAACCACCCCGGATACCATAGCAACACCTTAGCAACACCATAGCAGATACCAGCCAGCACTGCAATCACACTCGCAGTTTCTGTAGGAACTGCAATCTAGTTATTAGTGTGATTGCAGTAATGCAATCACAGTACTGATCTTCTTAAGTCTTATTCTTCTTCTTCTTCTTCTTCTTCTTCTTATTATTATTCCACCTGTTTTTTGTCCGGTTAACTAGTGCCGCAGTTTTCGAAATATCGACTTCGTTCAAAAGAGAAAACGTGCGTCCATATCGGGAATGGTGGGCTTGTATACAGCTTTCCGATCGGACTTACGTTTTTCGTAAAAACTTCGTAAGTACGCGTTTTTTTGCCCATTGAAAATGAATGGGCAGAACTTTGCACGCCCGTGGACGTCGCAATTTTTGAAATACTAAGATGAAACCAATTGAGGACCTGTAGAACTTATTGAGCTCTTTCCGAAAATATGCGTTACGAAAAGTTACGACGTACGGATTTCGTACGAATGTCGTACGAAGTGGCCCCATTGGAATGAATGGGGCCAATCGGAGGACGGCAGCTAGATCGAAGGACAGGTAGCTAGAACTCCAGTACTGTGTGTAATGGAGCAGCTATGGGATAAATCAGCGTTAGGTCAAAAGTTTGGACACCCCGGCCCCCCAGTACTGTGTGTAATGGAGCCACGGGTCAAAAGTTTGGACACCCCGGCCCCCCAGTACTGTGTGTAATGGAGCCACGGGTCAAAAGTTTGGACACCCCCGAACGGCCAGAGCAACCTAGCGTGCATAGCTGATTGATGTATTTGCACGTTGCGTAGCAACGTGCAAACACCATTTAATCAAATTTATGCATATACATCACCTAGCAACCACCTAGAAACACCATAGCAACCACCCCGGATACCATAGCAACACCTTAGCAACCGCCTAGCAACACCATAGCAACCACCTAGCAACCATCTAGCAACACCTTAGCAACCACCCCAGATACCATAGCAACACCTTAGCAACCCCCTAGCAACACCCTAGCAACCACCTAGCAACCACCTAGCAACACCTTAGCAACCACCCCGGATACCATAGCAACACCTTAGCAACCGCCTAGCAACACCCTAGCAACCACCTAGCAACCACCTAGCAACACCTTAGCAAACACCCCGGATACCATAGCAACACCTTAGCAACCGCCTAGCAACACCCTAGCAACCACCTAGCAACCACCTAGCAACACCTTAGCAACCACCCCGGATACCATAGCAACACCTTAGCAACCGCCTAGCAACACCCTAGCAACCACCTAGCAACCACCTAGCAACACCTTAGCAACCACCCCGGATACCATAGCAACACCTTAGCAACCGCCTAGCAACACCCTAGCAACCACCTAGCAACCACCTAGCAACACCTTAGCAACCACCCCGGATACCATAGCAACACCTTAGCAACCGCCTAGCAACACCCTAGCAACCACCTAGCAACCACCTAGCAACACCTTAGCAACCACCCCGGATACCATAGCAAAACCTTAGCAACCGCCTAGCAACACCCTAGCAACCACCTAGCAACACCTTAGCAACCACCCCGGATACCATAGCAACACCTTAGCAACCGCCTAGCAACACCCTAGCAACCACCTAGCAACACTTTAGCAACCACCCCGGATACCATAGCAACACCTTAGCAACCGCCTAGCAACACCTTAGCAACCACCTAGCAACACCTTAGCAACCACCCCGGATACCATAGCAACACCTTAGCAACCGCCTAGCAACACCTTAGCAACCACCTAGCAACACCTTAGCAACCACCCCGGATACCATAGCAACACCTTAGCAACCGCCTAGCAACACCCTAGCAACCACCTAGCAACCACCTAGCAACACCTTAGCAACCACCCTGGATACCATAGCAACACCCTAGCAACCACCTAGCAACACCTTAGCAACCACCCCGGATACCATAGCAACACCTTAGCAACCACCTAGCAACTGCTTAGGAGTGACCTACCAACCACTTAGCAACACCATAGCAACCACCCTGGATACCATAGCAACACCTTAGCAACCGCCTAGCAACAAATTAGCAACCACCTAGCAACCATCTAGCAACACCTTAGCAACCACCCCAGATACCATAGCAACACCTTAGCAACCGCCTAGCAACACCCTAGCAACCACCTAGCAACACCTTAGCAACCACCCCGGATACCATAGCAACACCTTAGCAACCGCCTAGCAACACCCTAGCAACCACCTAGCAACCACCTAGCAACACCTTAGCAACCACCCCGGATACCATAGCAACACCTTATCAACTGCCTAGCAACACCCTAGCAACCACCTAGCAACCACCTAGCAACACCTTAGCAACCACCCCGGATACCATAGCAACACCTTAGCAACCACCTAGCAACACCCTAGCAACCACCTAGCAACACCTTAGCAACCACCCCGGATACCATAGCAACACCTTAGCAACCGGCTAGCAACACCTTAGCAACCACCTAGCAACCACTTAGCAACACCTTAGCAACCACCCCGGATACCATAGCAACACCTTAGCAACCGCCTAGCAACACCCTAGAAACCACCTAGCAACCACCTAGCAACACCTTAGCAAACACCCCGGATACCATAGCAACACCTTAGCAACCGCCTAGCAACACCCTAGCAACCACCTAGCAACCACCTAGCAACACCTTAGCAACCACCCCGGATACCATAGCAACACCTTAGCAACCGCCTAGCAACACCCTAGCAACCACCTAGCAACCACCTAGCAACACCTTAGCAACCACCCCGGATACCATAGCAACACCTTAGCAACCGCCTAGCAACACCCTAGCAACCACCTAGCAACCACCTAGCAACACCTTAGCAACCACCCCGGATACCATAGCAACACCTTAGCAACCGCCTAGCAACACCTTAGCAACCACCTAGCAACCACCTAGCAACCACCTAGCAACACCTTAGCAACCACCCCAAATACCATAGCAACACCTTAGCAACCGCCTAGCAACACCTTAGCAACCGCCTAGCAACACCTTAGCAACCACCTAGTAATCACCTAGCAACACCTTAGCAACCACCCCAGATACCATAGCAACACCTTAGCAACCGCCTAGCAACACCTTAGCAACCACCTAGCAACATCTTAGCAACCACCCCGGATACCATAGCAACACCTTAGCAACACCTTAGCACCAGCCAGCACTGCAATCACACTCGCAGTTTCTGCAGGAACTGCAATCTAGTTATTATTATTATTCCACCTGTTTTTTGTCCGGTTAACTAGTGCCGCAGTTTTCGAAATATCGACTTCGTTCAAAAGAGAAAACGTGCGTCCATATCGGGAATGGTGGGCTTGTATACAGCTTTCCGATCGGACTTACGTTTTTCGTAAAAACTTCGTAAGTACGCGTTTTTTTGACCATTGAAAATGAATGGGCAGAACTTTGCACGCCCGTGGACGTCGCAATTTTTGAAATACGAAGATGAAACCAATTGAGGACCTGTAGAACTTATTGAGCTCTTTCCGAAAATATGCGTTACGAAAAGTTACGACGTACGGATTTCGTACGAATGTCGTACGAAGTGGCCCCATTGGAATGAATGGGGCCAATCGGAGGACGGCAGCTAGATCGAAGGACAGGTAGCTAGAACTCCAGTACTGTGAGTGTATGGAGCAGCTATGGGATAAATCAGCGTTAGGTCAAAAGTTTGGACACCCCGGCCCCCCCCCAGTACTGTGTGTAATGGAGCCATGGGTCAAAAGTTTGGACACCCCGGCCCCCCAGTACTGTGTGTAATGGAGCCACGGGTCAAAAGTTTGGACACCCCCGAACGGCCAGAGCAACCTAGCGTGCATAGCTGATTGATGTACATTTAAACACCATTTAATCAAATGTATGCATATACATCACCTAGCAACCACCTAGAAACACCATAGCAACCACCCCGGATACCATAGCAACACCTTAGCAACCACCTAGCAACTGCTTAGTAGTGACCTACCAACCACTTAGCAACACCATAGCAACCCCCCTGGATACCATAGCAACACCTTAGCAACCGCCTAGCAACACCATAGCAACCACCTAGCAACCATCTAGCAACACCTTAGCAACCACCCCAGATACCATAGCAACACCTTAGCAACCGCCTAGCAACACCCTAGCAACCACCTAGCAACACCTTAGCAACCACCCCGGATACCATAGCAACACCTTAGCAACCGCCTAGCAACACCCTAGCAACCACCTAGCAACACCTTAGCAACCACCGTGGATACCATAGCAACACCTTAGCAACCGCCTAGCAACCACCTAGCAACCACCTAGCAACACCTTAGCAACCACCCCAGATACCATAGCAACACCTTAGCAACCGCCTAGCAACACCCTAGCAACCACCTAGCAACACCTTAGCAACCACCCCGGATACCATAGCAACACCTTAGCAACCGGCTAGCAACACCTTACCAACCACCTAGCAACCACCTAGCAACACCTTAGCAACCACCCCGGATACCATAGCAACACCTTAGCAACCGCCTAGCAACACCCTAGCAACCACCTAGCAACAACTTAGCAACTACCCCGGATACCATAGCAACACCTTAGCAACCGCCTAGCAACACCCTAGCAACCACCTAGCAACCACCTAGCAACACCTTAGCAACCACCCCGGATACCATAGCAACACCTTAGCAACCGCCTAGCAACACCGTAGCAACCACCTAGCAACCACCTAGCAACACCTTAGCAACCACCCCGGATACCATAGCAACACCTTAGCAACCGCCTAGCAACACCGTAGCAACCACCTAGCAACCACCTAGCAACACCTTAGCAACCACCCCGGATACCATAGCAACACCTTAGCAACCGCCTAGCAACACCCTAGCAACCACCTAGCAACCACCTAGCAACACCTTAGCAACCACCCCGGATACCATAGCAACACCTTAGCAACCGCCTAGCAACACCTTAGCAACCACCTAGCAACACCTTAGCAACCACCCCGGATACCATAGCAACACCTTAGCAACACCATAGCAGATACCAGCCAGCACTGCAATCACACTCGCAGTTTCTGCAGGAACTGCAATCTAGTTATTATTATTATTCCACCTGTTTTTTGTCCGGTTAACTAGTGCCGCAGTTTTCGAAATATCGACTTCGTTCAAAAGAGAAAACGTGCGTCCATATCGGGAATGGTGGGCTTGTATACAGCTTTCCGATCGGACTTACGTTTTTCGTAAAAACTTCGTAAGTACGCATTTTTTTGCCCATTGAAAATGAATGGGCAGAACTTTGCACGCCCGTGGACGTCGCAATTTTTGAAATACGAAGATGAAACCAATTGAGGACCTGTAGAACTTATTGAGCTCTTTCCGAAAATATGCGTTACGAAAAGTTACGACGTACGGATTTCGTACGAATGTCGTACGAAGTGGCCCCATTGGAATGAATGGGGCCAATCGGAGGACGGCAGCTAGATCGAAGGACAGGTAGCTAGAACTCCAGTACTGTGTGTAATGGAGCAGCTATGGGATTAATCAGCGTTAGGTCAAAAGTTTGGACACCCTGGCCCCCCCCAGTACTGTGTGTAATGGAGCCATGGGTCAAAAGTTTGGACACCCCGGCCCCCCAGTACTGTGTGTAATGGAGCCACGGGTCAAAAGTTTGGACACCCCCGAACGGCCAGAGCAACCTAGCGTGCATAGCTGATTGATGTATTTGCACGTTGCGTAGCAACGTGCAAACACCATTTAATCTAATTTATGCATATAAATCACCTAGCAACCACCTAGAAACACCATAGCAACCACCACAGATACCATAGCAACACCTTAGCAACCGCCTAGCAACACCTTAGCAACCACCTAGCAACCACCTAGCAACACCTTAGCAACCTCCCCGGATACCATAGCAACACCTTAGCAACCGCCTAGCAACACCTTAGCAACCGCATAGCAACCACTTAGCAACACCTTAGCAACCACCCCGGATACCATAGCAACACCTTAGCAACCACCTAGCAACTGCTTAGGAGTGACCTACCAACCACTTAGCAACACCATAGCAACCACCCTGGATACCATAGCAACACCTTAGCAACCGCCTAGCAACACCCTAGCAACCACCTAGCAACCACCTAGCAACACCTTAGCAACCACCCCGGATACCATAGCAACACCTTAGCAACCGCCTAGCAACACCCTAGCAACCACCTAGCAACCACCTAGCAACACCTTAGCATCCACCCCGGATACCATAGCAACACCTTAGCAACCGCCTAGCAACACCCTAGCAACCACCTAGCAACACCTTAGCAACCACCCCGGATACCATAGCAACACCTTAGCAACCGCCTAGCAACATCCTAGCAACCACCTAGCAACCACCTAGCAACACCTTAGCAACCACCCCGGATACCATAGCAACACCTTAGCAACCGCCTAGCAACACCTTAGCAACCACCCCGGATACCATAGCAACACCTTAGCAACCACCTAGCAACTGCTTAGGAGTGACCTACCAACCACTTAGCAACACCATAGCAACCACCCTGGATACCATAGCAACACCTTAGCAACCGCCTAGCAACACCCTAGCAACCACCTAGCAACCACCTAGCAACACCTTAGCAACCACCCGGATACCATAGCAACACCTTAGCAACCGCCTAGCAACACCCTAGCAACCACCTAGCAACCACCTAGCAACACCTTAGCAACCACCCCGGATACCATAGCAACACCTTAGCAACCGCCTAGCAACACCCTAGCAACCACCTAGCAACACCTTAGCAACCACCCCGGATACCATAGCAACACCTTAGCAACCGCCTAGCAACACCCTAGCAACCACCTAGCAACCACCTAGCAACACCTTAGCAACCACCCCGGATACCATAGCAACACCTTAGCAACCGCCTAGCAACACCTTAGCAACCACCTAGCAACACCTTAGCAACCACCCCGGATACCATAGCAACACCTTAGCAACACCATAGCAGATACCAGCCAGCACTGCAATCACACTCGCAGTTTCTGTAGGAACTGCAATCTAGTTATTATTATTATTATTATTATTCCGCGCTCAAAATTTAATCACTATCTCCTCCTAGGGCTTTTGACGTAGAACCACGAAACTTTGCAGTATCGTAGTACCTATACCCGAATAGGTTGCTTGTGCTTTTTTAAGCGATACATCGTACGGTTTTCGTAAAAACTTCGTAAACGTACGCTTTTTTTTCCCATAGGAAATGAATGGGGGACAACTTTGAACGTTTGTGTAGGTAACAATTTTTGACATACAAAGACAAAAATCGGACGGTTTATAGAACTTACCGCGTTCTTTCCGAAAATTTTAACATTTTGACGATACGTCGTACGGTTTTCGTACAAATGTCGTACGAAGTTTTCCCATAGAAATGAATGGGGGGCCCAGAGTTCTAACTCACACACGAGCAGCTCTGCGCACGGAACCCCTTCTCTCCCCTGCTCCTCCAGTACTGTGAGTGTATGGAGGAGCTGCTGTATGGAGCAGCTATCAGTCAAAAGTTTGGACACCCCGGCACCCCAGCCAGGGCTTAGCAACCACCTAATAACTGCTTAGCAACCACCTTAGCAACCACCTGGAAAACGTTAGCAACTGCCTAGCAACCACTTAGCAACACCTTAGCAACCACCTGGAAAACGTTAGCAACTGCCTAGCAACCACTGAGCAACCACCTGGAAAACGTTAGCAACTGCCTAGCAACCACTTAGCAACTGCCTAGCAACCACCTAGAATACGTTAGCAACTGCCTAGCAACCACTTAGCAACCACCTGGAAAACGTTAGCAACTGCCTAGCTACAACTTAGCAACTGCCTAGCAACCACCTGGAAAATGTTAGCAACTGCCTAGCAACCACTTACCAACCACCTGGAAAACGTTAGCAACTGCCTAGCAACCACTTAGCAACTGCCTAGCAACCACTTGGAAAACGTTAGCAACTGCCTAGCAACCACTTAGCAACTGCCTAGCAACCACCTGGAAAACGTTAGCAACTGCCTAGCAACCACTTAGCAACCACCTGGAAAACGTTAGCAACTGCCTAGCAACCACTTAGCAACTGCCTAGCAACCACTTGGAAAACGTTAGCAACTGCCTAGCAACCACTTAGCAACTGCCTAGCAACCACCTGGAATACGTTAGCAACTGCCTAGCAACCACTTAGCAACCACCTGGAAAACGTTAGCAACTGCCTAGCAACCACTTAGCAACTGCCTAGCAACCACTTGGAAAACGTTAGCAACTGCCTAGCAACCACTTAGCAACTGCCTAGCAACCACCTGGAAAACGTTAGCAACTGCCTAGCAACCACTTAGCAACCACCTGGAAAACGTTAGCAACTGCCTAGCAACAACTTAGCAACTGCCTAGCAACCACCTGGAAAACGTTAGCAACTGCCTAGCAACCACTTAGCAACCACCTGGAAAACGTTAGCAACTGCCTAGCAACCACTTAGCAACTGCCTAGCAACCACTTGGAAAACATTAGCAACTGCCTAGCAACCACTTAGCAACTGCCTAGCAACCACCTGGAAAACGTTAGCAACTGCCTAGCAACCACTTAGCAACCACCTGGAAAACGTTAGCAACTGCCTAGCAACCACTTAGCAGCTGCCTAGCAACCACCTGGAATATGTTAGCAACTACCTAGCAACCACTTAGCAACCACCTGGAAAATGTTAGCAACTGCCTAGCAACCACTTAGCAACTGCCTAGCAACCACTTGGAAAACGTTAGCAACTGCCTAGCAACCACTTAGCAACTGCCTAGCAACCACCTGGAAAACGTTAGCAACTGCCTAGCAACCACTTAGCAACCACCTGGAAAACGTTAGCAACTGCCTAGCAACCACTTAGCAAACACTTTAGAAACGAAAGCAACTGCCTAGCAACCACTTAGCAACACCTTAACAACCATTGGGAAAACGTTAGCAACTGCCTAGCAACCACTTTAGAAATTATAGCAACTGCCTAGCAACCACTTAGCAACACCTTAACAACCACTAGGAAAACGATAGCAACTGCCTAGCAACCACTTAGCAACCACTTTAGAAATGATAGCAACTGCCTAGCAACCACTTAGCAACACCTTAACAACCACTAGGAAAATGATAGCAACTGCCTAGCAACCACTTAGCAACCACTTTAGAAATGATAGCAACAACCTAGCAACACCCTAGCAACCACCTAGCAACACCTTAGCAACCACCTGTTATATGTTAGCAATTGCCTAGCAACCAGTTAGCAACAGCTTAGCAACCACCTGGAAAACATTAGCAATTGCCTAGCAACAGCTTAGTAACCTTTTCAGAAATGATAGCAACCGCCTAGCAACACATTAGCAATCAAAAGTTTAACCAAAAGTTTTACGATTTCAGCATTTAAACAAGCGTTTTTAGATTTCAGCGTTTAACCAAACGTTTTTAGATGTCAGCGTTTAATCAAACGTTTTTAGATTTCAGCGTGTAACCAAATGTTTTTAGATTTCATCGTTTAACCAAACGTTTTTAGATTTCAGCGTTTAATCAAACATTTTTAGATTTCAGCGTTTAACCAAATGTTTTTAGATTTCAGCGTTTAACCAAATGTTTTTAGATGTCAGCGTTTTTAGCATTTAGCGTTAACAGCATATCAATGACTCTTCACACTCTTCAGACAGAAAAAGCTTAGCAACCATTTTAACTTTTTAACGTTATTAGCGTTCTTTTCCAAGCCAACTTAAAGTTCGTTCACGAACTTTACCTTTTCTAGTTATTAAGTTGGCTTGGAAAAGCCAACTTCTTGTTCTTCGTAATCTTCTTATTAAGTTGGCTTGGAAAAGCCAACTTATTGTTCTTCGTAATCTTCTTATTATTATTATTATTATTATTATTATTATTCCGCGCTCAAAATTTAATCACTATCTCCTCCTAGGGCTTTTGACGTAGAACCACGAAATTTTGCAGTATCGTAGGACCTATACCCGAATAGGTTGCTTGTGCTTTTTTAAGCGATTCATCGTACGGTTTTCGTAAAAACTTCGTAAACGTACGCATTTTTTTCCCATAGGAATGAATGGGGCCAAATTTTAAACGTCCGTAACCGCCACAATTTTTGAGATACGAACACCAAATTCGGCGAGCTTATAGATCTTATCGAGATCTTTAAATTAATAGGAGGTTGCGAAGTGATACGACGTACGGTTTTCGTACAATTGTCGTACGAAGTTTTCCCATAGAAATGAATGGGGGGCCCAGAGTTCCATCTCACACACGAGCAGCTCTGCGCACGGAACCCCTTCTCTCCCCTGCTCCTCCAGTACTGTGAGTGTATGGAGGAGCTACTGTATGGAGCAGCTATCAGTCAAAAGTTTGGACACCCCGGCACCCTAAGCCAGGGCTTTGCAACCACCTATTAACTGCTTAGCAACCACCTTAGCAACCACCTGGAAAACGTTAGCAACTGCCTAGCAACCACTTAGCAACAACTTAGCAACCACCTGGAAAACGTTAGCAACTGCCTAGCAACCAGTTAGCAACCACCTGGAATACGTTAGCAACTTCCTAGCAACCACTTAGCAACCACTTTAGAAATTATACCAACTGCCTAACAACCAGTTAGCAACACCTTAGCAACCACCTGGAAAACGTTAGCAACTGCCTAGCAACCAGTTAGCAACCACCTGGAATACGTTAGCAACTTCCTAGCAACCACTTAGCAACCACTTTAGAAATTATACCAACTGCCTAACAACCAGTTAGCAACACCTTAGCAACCACCTGGAAAACGTTAGCAACTGCCTAGCAACCAGTTAGCAACCACTTAGCAACCACTAGGAAAATGTTAGCAACTGCCTAGCAACCACTTAGCAACACCTTAGCAACCACCTGGAAAACGTTAGAAACAGCCTAGCAACAGCTTAGCAACCACTTTAGAAACGATAGCAACTGCCTAGCAACGACTTAGCAACACCTTAGCAACCACTAGGAAAACGTTAGCAACTGCCTAGCAACCACTTAGCAACCACTTTAGAAATTATAGCAACTGCCTAGCAACCAGTTAGCAACACCTTAGCAACCACCTGGAAAACGTTAGCAACTGCCTAGCAACCACTTAGCAACACCTTAGCAACCACCTGGAAAACGTTAGCAACTGCCTAGCAACCACTTAGCAACCACTTTAGAAATGATAGCAACTGCCTAGCAACCAGTTAGCAACACCTTAGCAACCACCAGGAAAACGTTAGAAACAGCCTAGCAACAGCTTAGCAACCACTTTAGAAACGATAGCAACTGCCTAGCAACGACTTAGCAACACCTTAGCAACCACTAGGAAAACGTTAGCAACTGCCTAGCAACCACTTAGCAACAACTTTAGAAATTATAGCAACTGCCTAGCAACCAGTTAGCAACACCTTAGCAACCACCTGGAAAACGTTAGCAACTGCCTAGCAACCACTTAGCAACACCTTAGCAACCACCTGGAAAACGTTAGCAACTGCCTAGCAACCACTTAGCAACCACTTTAGAAATGATAGCAACTGCCTAGCAACCAGTGAGCAACACCTTAGCAACCACCTGGAAAACGTTAGCAACTGCCTAGCAACCACTTAGCAACACCTTAGCAACCACTAGGAAAACGTTAGCAACTGCCTAGCAACCACTTAGCAACCACTTTAGAAATTATAGCAACTGCCTAGCAACCAGTTAGCAACACCTTAGCAACCACCTGGAAAACGTTAGCAACTGCCTAGCAACCACTTAGCAACACCTTAGCAACCACCTGGAAAACGTTAGCAACTGCCTAGCAACCACTTAGCAACCACTTTAGAAATTATAGCAACTGCCTAGCAACCAGTTAGCAACACCTTAGCAACCACCTGGAAAACGTTAGCAACTGCCTAGCAACCACTTAGCAACACCTTAGCAACCACCTGGAAAACGTTAGCAACGGCCTAGCAACCACTTAGCAACCACTTTAGAAATTATAGCAACTGCCTAGCAACCAGTTAGCAACACCTTAGCAACCACCAGGAAAACGTTAGAAACAGCCTAGCAACAGCTTAGCAACCACATTAGAAACGATAGCAACTGCCTAGCAACCACTTAGCAACACCTTAGCAACCACTAGGAAAACGTAAGCAACTGTTTAGCAACCGCCTTGCAACCACATAGCAACCATGTGTAATACATTAGCAAATAACTAGCAACCGCTTAGCAACAGCTTAGCAACCACCTGTAAGACGTTAGCAACTGCCTAGCAACCACTTTCAAGATTTTAGCATTTATCCAAATGTTTTTAGATTTCAGGGTTTAACCAAACATTTTTAGTTTTCAGCGTTTAACCAAACATTTTTAGATTTCAACGTTTAACCAAACGTTTTTAGATTTCCGTGTTTTTCGCATTTAGCGTTTAGCAACCATTTTAACTTTTTAACGTTATTAGCATTCTTTTCCAAGCCAACTTAAAGTTCGTTCACGAACTTTACCTTTTTTCTAGTTATTAAGTTGGCTTGGAAAAGCCAACTTCTTGTTCTTCGTAATCTTCTTATTATTATTATTATTATTAAGTTGGCTTGGAAAAGCCAACTTCTTGTTCTTCGTAATCTTCTTATTATTATTAAGTTGGCTTGGAAAAGCCAACTTACTGTTCTTCGTAATCTTATTCTTATTATTATTATTATTATTATTATTATTATTCTATTCGCAAAATTTAATCACTATCTCCTCCTAGGCCTTTTGACGTAGAACCACGAAATTTTGCAGTATCGTAGGACCTATACCCGAATAGGTTGCTTGTGCTTTTTTAAGCGATACATCGTACGGTTTTCGTAAAAACTTCGTAAACGTACGCATTTTTTTCCCATAGGAAATGAATGGGGGACAACTTTGAACGACTGTGTAGGTAACAATTTTTGACATACAAAGACAAAAATCGGACGGTCTATAGAACTTACCGCGTTCTTTCCGAAAAATTTAACGTTTCGACGATACGTCGTACGGTTTTCGTACAAATGTCGTACGAAGTTTTCCCATAGAAATGAATGGGGGGCCCAGAGTTCCATCTCACACACGAGCAGCTCTGCGCACGGAACCCCTTCTCTCCCCTGCTCCTCCAGTACTGTGAGTGTATGGAGGAGCTGCTGTATGGAGCAGCTATCAGTCAAAAGTTTGGACACCCCAGCACCCCAGCCAGGGCTTAGCAACCACCTAATAACTGCTTAGCAACCACCTTAGCAACCACCTGGAAAACGTTAGCAACTGCCTAGCAACCACTTAGCAACACCTTAGCAACCACCTGGAAAACGTTAGCAACTGCCTAGCAACCACTGAGCAACCACCTGGAAAACGTTAGCAACTGCCTAGCAACCACTTAGCAACTGCCTAGCAACCACCTGGAATACGTTAGCAACTGCCTAGCAACCACTTAGCAACCACCTGGAAAACGTTAGCAACTGCTTAGCAACAACTTAGCAACTGCCTAGCAACCACCTGGAAAATGTTAGCAACTGCCTAGCAACCACTTAGCAACCACCTGGAAAACGTTAGCAACTGCCTAGCAACCACTTAGCAACTGCCTAGCAACCACCTGGAAAACGTTAGCAACTGCCTAGCAACCACTTAGCAACCACCTGGAAAACGTTAGCAACTGCCTAGCAACCACTTAGCAACTGCCTAGCAACCACTTGGAAAACGTTAGCAACTGCCTAGCAACCACTTAGCAACTGCCTAGCAACCACCTGGAATACGTTAGCAACTGCCTAGCAACCACTTAGCAACCACCTGGAAAACGTTAGCAACTGCCTAGCAATCACTGAGCAACCACCTGGAAAACGTTAGCAACTGCCTAGCAACCACTTAGCAACTGCCTAGCAACCACCTGGAATACGTTAGCAACTGCCTAGCAACCACTTAGCAACCACCTGGAAAACGTTAGCAACTGCCTAGCAACAACTTAGCAACTGCCTAGCAACCACCTGGAAAACGTTAGCAACTGCCTAGCAACCACTTAGCAACCACCTGGAAAACGTTAGCAACTGCCTAGCAACCACTTAGCAGCTGCCTAGCAACCACCTGGAATATGTTAGCAACTACCTAGCAACCACTTAGCAACCACCTGGAAAATGTTAGCAACTGCCTAGCAACCACTTAGCAACTGCCTAGCAACCACTTGGAAAACGTTAGCAACTGCCTATCAACCACTTAGCAACTGCCTAGCAACCACCTGGAAAACGTTAGCAACTGCCTAGCAACCACTTAGCAACCACCTGGAAAACGTTAGCAACTGCCTAGCAACCACTTAGCAACCACTTTAGAAATGAAAGCAACTGCCTAATAACCACTTAGCAACACCTTAACAACCATTGGGTAAACGTTAGCAACTGCCTAGCAACCACTTTAGAAATGATAGCAACTGCCTAGCAACCACTTAGCAACACCTTAACAACCACTAGGAAAACGATAGCAACTGCCTAGCAACCACTTTAGAAATGATAGCAACTGCCTAGCAACCACTTAGCAACACCTTAACAACCACTAGGAAAATGATAGCAACTGCCTAGCAACCACTTAGCAACCACTTTAGAAATGATAGCAACTGCCTAGCAACCACTTAGCAACACCTTAACAACCACTAGGAAAACGATAGCAACTGCCTAGCAACCACTTAGCAACCACTTTAGAAATGACAGCAACAACCTAGCAACACCCTAGCAACCACCTAGCAACACCTTAGCAACCATCTGTTATATGTTAGCAATTGCCTGGCAACCAATTAGCAACAGCTTAGCAACCACCTGGAAAACATTAGCAATTGCCTAGCAACAGCTTAGCAACCTTTTCAGAAATGATAGCAACCGCCTAGCAACACATTAGCAATCAAAAGTTTAACCAAAAGTTTTACAATTTCAGCATTTAAACAAGCGTTTTTTAGATTTCAGCGTTTAATCAAACATTTTTAGATTTCAGCGTTTAACCAAATGTTTTTAGATTTCATCGTTTAACCAAACGTTTTTAGATTTCAGCGTTTAATCAAACATTTTTAGATTTCAGCGTTTAACCAAATGTTTTTAGATTTCAGCGTTTAACCAAATGTTTTTAGATTTCAGCGTTTAACCTAACGTTTTTAGATTTCAGCGTTTTCGGCATTTAGCGTTTAGCCAAAAGTTAACAGCATATCAATGACTCTTCACACTCTTCAGACGGAAAAAGCTTAGCAACCATTTTAACTTTTTAACGTTATTAGTGTTCTTTTCCAAGCCAACTTAAAGTTCGTTCACGAACTTTACCTTTTCTAGTTATTATTATTATTCCGCGCTCAAAATTTAATCACTATCTCCTCCTAGGGCTTTTGACGTAGAACCACGAAATTTTGCAGTATCGTAGGACCTATACCCGAATAGGTTGCTTGTGCTTTTTTAAGCGATACATCGTACGGTTTTCGTAAAAACTTCGTAAACGTACGCTTTTTTTTCCCATAGGAAATGAATGGGGGACAACTTTGAACGACTGTGTAGGTATCAATTTTTGACATACAAAGACAAAAATCGGACGGTCTATAGAACTTAGCGTGTTCTTTCCGAAAATTTTAACGTTTTGACGATACGTCGTACGGTTTTCGTACAAATGTCGTACGAAGTTTTCCCATAGAAATGAATGGGGGGCCCAGAGTTCTAACTCACACACGAGCAGCTCTGCGCACGGAACCCCTTCTCTCCCCTGCTCCTCCAGTACTGTGAGTGTATGGAGGAGCTGCTGTATGGAGCAGCTATCAGTCAAAAGTTTGGACACCCCGGCACCCCAGCCAGGGCTTTGCAACCACCTAATAACTGCTTAGCAACCACCTTAGCAACCACCTGGAAAACGTTAGCAACTGCCTAGCAACCACTTAGCAACACCTTAGCAACCACCTGGAAAACGTTAGCAACTGCCTAGCAACCAGTTAGCAACCACTTAGCAACCACTAGGAAAACGTTAGCAACTGCCTAGCAACCACTTAGCAACCACTTTAGAAATGATAGCAACTGCCTAGCAACCAGTTAGCAACCACTTAGCAACCACCTGGAAAACGTTAGCAAATGCCTAGCAACCACTTAGCAACCACTTTAGAAATGATAGCAACTGCCTAGCAACCACTCAGCAACACCTTAACAACCACTAGGAAAACGTTAGCAACTGCCTAGCAACCACTTAGCAACCACCTGGAAAACGTTAGCAACTGCCTAGCAACCACTTAGCAACTGCCTAGCAACCACTTGGAAAACGTTAGCAACTGCCTAGCAACCACTTAGCAACTGCCTAGCAACCACCTGGAAAACGTTAGCAACTGCCTAGCAACCACTTAGCAACCACCTGGAAAACGTTAGCAACTGCCTAGCAACCACTTAGCAACTGCCTAGCAACCACTTGGAAAACGTTACCAACTGCCTAGCAACCACTTAGCAACTGCCTAGCAACCACCTGGAATACGTTAGCAACTGCCTAGCAACCACTTAGCAACCACCTGGAAAACGTTAGCAACTGCCTAGCAACCACTGAGCAACCACCTGGAAAACGTTAGCAACTGCCTAGCAACCACTTAGCAACTGCCTAGCAACCACCTGGAATACGTTAGCAACTGCCTAGCAACCACTTAGCAACCACCTGGAAAACGTTAGCAACTGCCTAGCAACAACTTAGCAACTGCCTAGCAACCACCTGGAAAACGTTAGCAACTGCCTAGCAACCACTTAGCAACCACCTGGAAAACATTAGCAACTGCCTAGCAACCACTTAGCAACTGCCTAGCAACCACTTGGACAACGTTAGCAACTGCCTAGCAACCACTTAGCAACTGCCTAGCAACCACCTGGAAAACGTTAGCAACTGCCTAGCAACCACTTAGCAACCACCTGGAAAACGTTAGCAACTGCCTAGCAACCACTTAGCAGCTGCCTAGCAACCACTTGGAATATGTTAGCAACTACCTAGCAACCACTTAGCAACCACCTGGAAAATATTAGCAACTGCCTAGCAACCACTTAGCAACTGCCAAGCAACCACTTGGAAAACGTTAGCAACTGCCTAGCAACCACTTAGCAACTGCCTAGCAACCACCTGGAAAACGTTAGCAACTGCCTAGCAACCACTTAGCAACCACCTGGAAAACGTTAATAACTGCCTACCAACCACTTAGCAACCACCTGGAAAACGTTAGCAACTGCCTAGCAACCACTTAGCAACTGCCTAGCAACCACCTGGAATACGTTAGCAACTGCCTAGCAACCACTTAGCAACCACCTGGAAAACGTTAGCAACTGCCTAGCAACCACTTAGCAACTGCCTAGCAACCACCTGGAATATGTTAGCAACTGCCTAGCAACCACTTAGCAACCACATGGAAAACGTTATCAACTGCCTAGCAACCACTAAGCAACTGCCTAGCAACCACTTGCAAAACGTTAGCAACTGCCTAGCAACCACTTAGCAACTGCCTAGCAACCACCTGTTATATGTTAGCAATTGCCTAGCAACCAGTTAGCAACAGCTTAGCAACCACCTGGAAAACATTAGCAATTGCCTAGCAACAGCTTAGCAACCTTTTCAGAAATGATAGCAACCGCCTAGCAACACATTAGCAATCAAAAGTTTAACCAAAAGTTTTACGATTTCAGCATTTAAACAAGCGTTTTTAGATTTCAGCGTTTAACCAAACGTTTTTAGATTTCAGCGTTCAATCAAACGTTTTTAGATTTCAGCGTTTAACCAAATGTTTTTAGATTTCAGCGTTTAACCAAATGTTTTTAGATTTCAGCGTTTAATCAAACGTTTTTAGATTTCAGCGTTTAACCAAATGTTTTTAGATTTCAGCTTTTAACCAAATGTTTTTAGATTTCAGCGTTTAACCAAACGTTTTTAGATTTCAGCGTTTAACCAAACGTTTTTAGATTTCAGCGTTTAATCAAACATTTTTAGATTTCAGCGTTTAACCAAATGTTTTTAGATTTCAGCGTTTTTAGCATTTAGCGTTAACAGCAAATCAATGACTCTTCACACTCTTCAGACGGAAAAAGCTTAGCAACCATTTTAACTTTTTAACGTTATTAGCATTCTTTTCCAAGCCAACTTAAAGTTCGTTCACGAACTTTACCTTTTCTAGTTATTATTATTATTCCGCGCTCAAAATTTAATCACTATCTCCTCCTAGGGCTTTTGACGTAGAACCACGAAACTTTGCAGTATCGTAGGACCTATACCCGAATAGGTTGCTTGTGCTTTTTTAAGCGATACATCGTACGGTTTTCGTAAAAACTTCGTAAACGTACGCTTTTTTTTCCCATAGGAAATGAATGGGGGACAATTTTGAACGTTTGTGTAGGTAACAATTTTTGACATACAAAGACAAAAATCGGACGGTCTATAGAACTTACCGCGTTCTTTCCGAAAATTTTAACGTTTCGACGATATGTCGTACGGTTTTCGTACAAATGTCGTACGAAGTTTTCCCATAGAAATGAATGGGGGGGCCAGAGTTCCATCTCACACACGAGCAGCTCTGCGCACGGAACCCCTTCTCTCCCCTGCTCCTCCAGTACTGTGAGTGTATGGAGGAGCTGCTGTATGGAGCAGCTATCAGTCAAAAGTTTGGACACCCCGGCACCCCAGCCAGGGCTTAGCAACCACCTAATAACTGCTTAGCAACCACCTTAGCAACCACCTGGAAAACGTTAGCAACTGCCTAGCAACCACTTAGCAACACCTTAGCAACCACCTGGAAAACGTTAGCAACCACTTAGCAACTGCCTAGCAACCACTTGGAAAACGTTAGCAACTGCCTAGCAACCACTTAGCAACTGCCTAGCAACCACCTGGAAAACGTTAGCAACTGCCTAGCAACCACTTAGCAACCACCTGGAAAACGTTAGCAACTGCCTAGCAACCACTTAGCAACTGCCTAGCAACCACTTGGAAAACGTTAGCAACTGCCTAGCAACCACTTAGCAACTGCCTAGCAACCACCTGGAATACGTTAGCAACTGCCTAGCAACCACTTAGCAACCACCTGGAAAACGTTAGCAACTGCCTAGCAACCACTTAGCAACTGCCTAGCAACCACCTGGAAAACGTTAGCAACTGCCTAGCAACCACTTAGCAACCACCTGGAAAACGTTAGCAACTGCCTAGCAACCACTTAGCAACTGCCTAGCAACCACTTGGAAAACGTTAGCAACTGCCTAGCAACCACTTAGCAACTGCCTAGCAACCACCTGGAAAACGTTAGCAACTGCCTAGCAACCACTTAGCAACCACCTGGAAAACGTTAGCAACTGCCTAGCAACCACTTAGCAGCTGCCTAGCAACCACCTGGAATATGTTAGCAACTATCTAGCAACCACTTAGCAACCACCTAGAAAATGTTAGCAACTGCCTAGCAACCACTTAGCAACTGCCTAGCAACCACTTGGAAAACGTTAGCAACTGCCTAGCAACCACTTAGCAACTGCCTAGCAACCACTTAGCAACCACATGGAAAACGTTAGCAACTGCCTAGCAACCGCTTTAGAAATGATAGCAACTGCCTAGCAACCACTTAGCAACACCTTAACAACCACTAGGAAAACGTTAGCAACTGCCTAGCAACCACTTAGCAACCACTTTAGAAATGATAGCAACTGCCTAGCAACCACATGGAAAACGTTAGCAACTGCCTAGCAACCACTTTAGAAACGATAGCAACTGCCTAGCAACCACTTAGCAACACCTTAGCAACCACCTGGAAAACGTTAGCAACTGCCTAGCAACCACTTAGCAACACCTTAGCAACCACCTGGAAAACATTAGCAACTGCCTAGCAACCACTTAGCAACCACTTTAGAAATGATAGCAACTGCCTAGCAACCACCTAGCAACACCTTAGCAACCACCTAGCAACACCGTAGCAACCACCCCAGATACCATAGCAACACCTTAGCAACCGCATAGCAACACCTTAGCAACCACCTAGCAACATCTTAGCAACCACCCCGGATACCATAGCAACACCTTAGCAACCACCTAGCAACCACCTAGAAACACCTTAGCATCCACCCCAGATACCATAGCAACCACCCCGGATACCATAGCAACACCCTAGCAACCACGTAGCAACATCTTAGCAACCACCCCAGATACCATAGCAACACCTTAGCAACAACCTAGCAACACCCTAGCAACCACCTAGCAACACCTTAGCAACTACCTGGTATATGTTAGCAATTGCCTAGCAACCAGTTAGCAATAGCTTAACAACCACCTGGAAAACATTAGCAACTGCCTAGCAACAGCTTAGCAACCTTTTCAGAAATGATAGCAACTGCCTAGCAACACATTAGCAATCAAAAGTTTAACCAAAAGTTTTACGATTTCAGCATTTAAACAAGCGTTTTTAGATTTCAGTGTTTAATCAAACGTTTTTAGATTTCAGCGTTTAACCAAACGTTTTTAGATTTCAGCGTTTAATCAAACGTTTTTAGATTTCAGCGTTTAACTAAATGTTTTTAGATTTCAGCATTTAACCAAACGTTTTTAGATTTCAGCGTTTAATCAAACATTTTTAGATTTCAGGTTTTTAGCATTTAGTGTTTAGCCAAAAGTTAACAGCATATCAATGACTCTTCACACTCTTCAGACGGAAAAAGCTTAGCAACCATTTTAACTTTTTAACGTTATTAGCGTTCTTTTCCAAGCCAACTTAAAGTTCGTTCACGAACTTTACCTTTTCTAGTTAAGTTGGCTTGGAAAAGCCAACTTATTGTTCTTCGTAATCTTATTCTTATTATTATTCTATTCGCAAAATTTAATCACTATCTCCTCCTAGGGCTTTTAACGTAGAAACCTGAAACTTTGCAGGATCGTCGGACCTATACCGGTTCAGGTTGCTTGTGCTTTTTGAAGCGATATATCGTACGGTTTTCGTAAAAACTTCGTAAACGTACGCATTTTTTTCCCATAGGAATGAATGGGGCCAAATTTTAAACGTCCGTAACCGCCACAATTTTTGAGATACGAACACCAAATTCGGCGAGCTTATAGATCTTATCGAGATCTTTAAATTAATAGCAGGTTGCGAAGTGATACGACGTACGGTTTTCGTACAATTGTCGTACGAAGTTTTCCCATAGAAATGAATGGGGGGCCCAGAGTTCCATCTCACACACGAGCAGCTCTGCGCACGGAACCCCTTCTCTCCCCTGCTCCTCCAGTACTGTGAGTGTATGGAGGAGCTGCTGTATGGAGCAGCTATCAGTCAAAAGTTTGGACACCCCGGCACCCCAGCCAGGGTTTAGCAACCACCTATTAACTGCTTAGCAACCACCTTAGCAACCACCTGGAAAACGTTAGCAACTGCCTAGCAACCACTTGGCAACATCTTAGCAACCACCTGGAAAACGTTAGCAACTGCCTAGCAACCAGTTAGCAACACCTTAGCAACCACCAGGAAAACGTTAGAAACTGCCTAGCAACAGCTTAGCAACCACTTTAGGAATGAAAGCAACTGCCTAGCAACCACTCAGCAACCACTTAGCAACCACGTTAAAAACGATAGCAACTGCCTAGCAACCACTTAGCAACACCTTAACAACCACTAGGAAAACATTAGCAACTGCTTAGCAACCACTTTAGAAATTATAGCAACTGCCTAGCAACCACCTGGAATACGTTAGCAACTGCCTAGCAACCAGTTTGCTACACCTTAGCAACCACCTGGAAAACGTTATCAACTGCATAGCAACCACTTAGCAACCACTCTAGAAATGATAGCAACTGCCTAGCAACCAAATAGCAACAGCTTAGCAACCACCTGAAAAACGTTAGCAACTGCCTAGCAACCACTTAGCAACCACCTGGAAAACGTTAGCAACTGCCTAGCAACCACTTAGCAACTGCCTAGCAACCACTTGGAAAATGTTAGCAACTGCCTAGCAACCACTTAGCAACTGCCTAGCAACCACCTGGAAAACGTTAGCAACTGCCTAGCAACCACCTGGAAAACGTTAGCAACTGCCTACCAACCACTTAGCAACCACCTGGAAAACGTTAGCAACTGCCTAGCAACCACTTAGCAACTGCCTAGCAACCACCTGGAATACGTTAGCAACTGCCTAGCAACCACTTAGCAACCACCTGGAAAACGTTAGCAACTGCCTAGCAACCACTTAGCAACTGCCTAGCAACCATCTGGAATATGTTAGCAACTGCCTAGCAACCACTTAGCAACCACCTGGAAAACGTTAGCAACTGCCTAGCAACCATTAAGCAACTGCCTAGCAACCACTTGGAAAACGTTAGCAACTGCCTAGCAACCACTTAGCAACTGCCTAGCAACCACTTGGAAAACGTTAGCAACTGCCTAGCAACCACTTAGCAACTGCCTAGCAACCACCTGGAAAATGTTAGCAACTGCCTAGCAACCACTTAGCAACCACCTGGAAAACGTTAGCAACTGCCTAGCAACCACTTAGCAGGTGCCTAGCAACCACCTGGAATATGTTAGCAACTACCTAGCAACCACTTAGCAACCACCTGGAAAATGTTAGCAACTGCCTAGCAACCACTTAGCAACTGCCTAGCAACCACTTGGAAAACGTTAGCAACTGCCTAGCAACCACTTAGCAACTGCCTAGCAACCACCTGGAAAACGTTAGCAACTGCCTAGCAACCACTTAGCAACTGCCTAGCAACCACCTGGAATACGTTAGCAACTGCCTAGCAACCACTTAGCAACCACTTTAGAAATGATAGCAACTGCCTAGCAACCACTTAGCAACACCATAACAACCACTAGGAAAACGATAGCAACTGCCTAGCAACCACTTAGCAACCACTTTAGAAACACCTTAGCAACCGCATAGCAACACCTTAGCAACCACATAGCAACCACCTAGCAACACCTTAGCAACCACCCTAGATACCATAGCAACACCTTAGCAACCACCTAGCAACACCTTAGAAACCACCTAGCAACATCTTAGCAACCACCCCGGATACCATAGCAACACCTTAGCGACAACCTAGCAACACCCTAGCAACCACCTAGCAACACCTTAGCAACCACCTGTTATATGTTAGCAATTGCCTAGCAACCAGTTAGCAACAGCTTAGCAACCACCTGGAAAACATTAGCAATTGCCTAGCAACAGCTTAGCAACCTTTTTAGAAATGATAGCAACTGCCTAGCAACACATTAGCAATCAAAAGTTTAACCAAAAGTTTTACGATTTCAGCATTTAAACAAGCGTTTTTAGATTTCAGCGTTTAACCAAACGTTTTTAGATTTCAGCGTTTAATCAAACGTTTTTAGATTTCAGCGTTTAACCATATGTTTTTAGATTTCATCTTTTAACCAAACGTTTTTAGATTTTAGCTTTTAATCAAACATTTTTAGATTTCAGCATTTACCAAATGTTTTTAGATTTCAGCGTTTAACCAAATGTTTTTAGATTTCAGCGTTTAACCAAATGTTTTTAGATTTCAGTGTTTTTAGCATTTAGCGTTAACAGCATATCAATGACTCTTCACACTCTTCAGACGGAAAAAGCTTAGCAACCATTTTAACTTTTTAACGTTATTAGCGTTCTTTTCCAAGCCAACTTAAAGTTCGTTCACGAACTTTACCTTTTCTAGTTATTATTATTATTCTATTCGCAAAATTTAATCACTATCTCCTCCTAGGGCTTTTGACGTAGAACCACGAAATTTTGCAGTATCGTAGGACCTATACCCGAATAGGTTGCTTGTGCTTTTTTAAGCGATACATCGTACGGTTTTCGTAAAAACTTCGTAAACATACGCATTTTTTTCCCATAGGAATGAATGGGGCGAAATTTTAAACGTCCGTAACCGCCACAATTTTTGACATACAAATACAAAAATCGGACGGTCTATAGACCTTACCGCGTTCTTTCCGAAAATTTTAACGTTTCGACGATACGTCGTACGGTTTTCGTACAAATGTTGTACGAAGTTTTCCCATTGAAATGAATGGGGGGCCCAGAGTTCCATCTCACACACGAGCAGCTCTGCGCACGGAACCCCTTCTCTCCCCTGCTCCTCCAGTACTGTGAGTGTATGGAGGAGCTGCTGTATGGAGCAGCTATCAGTCAAAAGTTTGGACACCCCGGCACCCCAGCCAGGGCTTAGCAACCACCTAATGACTGCTTAGCAACCACCTTAGCAACCACCTGGAAAACGTTAGCAACTGCCTAGCAACCACTTAGCAACACCTTAGCAACCACCTGGAAAACGTTAGCAACTGCCTAGCAACCACTTAGCAACTGCCTAGCAACCACTTGGAAAACGTTAGCAACTGCCTAGCAACCACTTAGCAACTGCCTAGCAACCACCTGGAAAACGTTAGCAACTGCCTAGCAACCACTTAGCAACCACCTGGAAAACGTTAGCAACTGCCTAGCAACCACTTAGCAACTGCCTAGCAACCACTTGGAAAACGTTAGCAACTGCCTAGCAACCACTTAGCAACTGCCTAGCAACCACCTGGAATACGTTAGCAACTGCCTAGCAACCACTTAGCAACCACCTGGAAAACATTAGCAACTGCCTAGCAACCACTGAGCAACCACCTGGAAAACGTTAGCAACTGCCTAGCAACCACTTAGCAACTGCCTAGCAACCACCTGGAAAACGTTAGCAACTGCCTAGCAACCACTTAGCAACCACCTGGAAAACGTTAGCAACTGCCTAGCAACCACTTAGCAACTGCCTAGCAACCACTTGGAAAACGTTAGCAACTGCCTAGCAACCACTTAGCAACTGCCTAGCAACCACCTGGAAAACGTTAGCAACTGCCTAGCAACCACTTAGCAACCACCTGGAAAACGTTAGCAACTGCCTAGCAACCACTTAGCAGCTGCCTAGCAACCACCTGGAATATGTCAGCAACTACCTAGCAACCACTTAGCAACCACCTGGAAAATGTTAGCAACTGCCTAGCAACCACTTAGCAACTGCCTAGCAACCACTTGGAAAACGTTAGCAACTGCCTAGCAACCACTTAGCAACCACTTTAGAAATGATAGCAACTGCCTAGCAACCACTTAGCAACCACATGGAAAACGTTAGCAACTGCCTAGCAACCGCTTTAGAAATGATAGCAACTGCCTAGCAACCACTTAGCAACACCTTAACAACCACTAGGAAAACGTTAGCAACTGCCTAGCAACCACTTAGCAACACCTTAGCAACCACCTGGAAAACGTTAGCAACTGCCTAGCAACCACTTTAGAAACGATAGCAACTGCCTAGCAACCACTTAGCAACACCTTAGCAACCACCTGGAAAACGTTAGCAACTGCCTAGCAACCACTTAGCAACACCTTAGCAACCACCTGGAAAACGTTAGCAACTGCCTAGCAACACCGTAGAAACCACCCCAGATACCATAGCAACACCTTAGCAACCGCATAGCAACACCTTAGCAACCACCTAGCAACATCTTAGCAACCACCCCGGATACCATAGCAACACCTTAGCAACAACCTAGCAACACCCTAGCAACCACCTAGCAACACCTTAGCAACTACCTGGTATATGTTAGCAATTGCCTAGCAACCAGTTAGCAATAGCTTAACAACCACCTGGAAAACATTAGCAACTGCCTAGCAACAGCTTAGCAACCTTTTCAGAAATGATAGCAACTGCCTAGCAACACATTAGCAATCAAAAGTTTAACCAAAAGTTTTACGATTTCAGCATTTAAACAAGCGTTTTTAGATTTCAGTGTTTAATCAAACGTTTTTAGATTTCAGCGTTTAACCAAACGTTTTTAGATTTCAGCGTTTAATCAAACGTTTTTAGATTTCAGCGTTTAACTAAATGTTTTTAGATTCCAGCGTTTAACCAAACGTTTTTAGATTTCAGCGTTTAATCAAACGTTTTTAGATTTCAGCATTTAACCAAATGTTTTTAGATTTCAGCGTTTAATCAAATGTTTTTAGATTTCAGCGTTTTTAGCATTTAGCGTTTAGCCAAAAGTTAACAGCATATCAATGACTCTTCACACTCTTCAGACGGAAAAAGCTTAGCAACCATTTTAACTTTTTAACGTTATTAGCGTTCTTTTCCAAGCCAACTTAAAGTTCGTTCACGAACTTTACCTTTTCTAGTTATTAAGTTGGCTTTGGAAAAGCCAACTTATTGTTCTTCGTTTTCTTCTTATTATTATTATTATTATTCTTACGCCTTTTTTTCTGTACGCTACTCCTCCTAGAGCTTTTATCGTAGAATCACGAAACTTTCACGGATCGTAGGACCTATAGTGAATTACGTTGCTTGTGCTTTTTGGAGCGATTTATCGTACGGTTTTCGTAAAAACTTCGTAAACGTACGCATTTTTTCCCCATAGGAATGAATGGGGGAGAATTTTGAACGTCCGTGACGGTCACAATTTTTGAGATACGAAGACGTAATTCAGCTGGTCTATAAAACTTACCGCGTTCTTTCCGAAAATATGCTTTACGAAATGATGCGACGTACGGTTTTCGTACAATTGTCGTACGAAGTTTTCCCATAGAAATGAATGGGGGGCCCAGAGTTCCATCTCACAGACGAGCAGATCTGCGCACGGAACCCCTTCTCTCCCCTGCTCCTCCAGTACTGTGAGTGTATGGAGGAGCTGCTGTATGGAGCAGCTATCAGTCAAAAGTTTGGACACCCCGGACACCCCAGCCAGCGCTTTGCAACCACCTATTAACTGTTTAGCAACCACTCTCTCTTTCTCACTCTCTCTCTACTTCTCTCACTCTCTGTTTCTCACTCTCTCTCTACTTCTCTCACTCTCTCTTTCTCACTCTCTCTCTACTTTTCACTCTCTCTTTTGCTCTCTACTTCTCTGTTTCTCACTCTCTCTTTTGCTCTCTACTTATCTACTTCTCACTCTCTCTTTTGCTCTCTACTTCTCACTCTCTCTTTTGCTCTCTGCTTCTCTATTTCTCACTCTCTCTTTTGCTCTCTACTTCTCACACTCTTTTTTGCTCTCTACTTCTCTATTTCTCACTCTCTTTTGCTTTCTACTTCTCTATTTCTCACTCTCTCTTTTGGTCTCTGCTTCTCGCTCTCTCTTTTTGCTCTCTACTTCTCACTCTCTGTTTTGCTCTGTACTTCTCTATTTCTCACTCTCTCTCTACGTCTCTATTTCTCACTCTCTCTTTTGCTCTCTACTTCTCTATTTCTCACTCTCTTTTGCTCTCTATATATCTCTTTCTCACGCTCTATGTCTCTATATCTTTTTCTCTCTACTTCTCTATTTCTCACTCTCTCTTTTGCTCTTTACATTTCTTTATTTCTCACTCTCTCTTTCTCACTCTCTCTCTACTTCTCTATTTCTCACTCTCTTTTGCTCTCTACTTCTCTATTTCTCACTCTCTTTCTCACTCTACTTCTGAATTTCTCACTCTCTTTCTCACTCTCTCTCTACGTCTCTATTTCTCACTCTCTCTTTTACTCTCTACTTCTCTATTTCTCACTCTTTCTTTCTCTCTTTCTCACTCTCTCTCTACGTCTCAATTTCTCTTTCTCGCTACTTTTCTATTTCTCTATTCTCTCTTACTCTTTCTTTATTTCTCGCTCTTCTCTCTACTTCTCTTTCACTCTACTTTTCTATGTCTTGCTTTCTCTTTCTTTTTATGTCTGGAATATGTTAGCAACTGCCTAGCAACCAGTTAGCAACACCTTAGCAACCACCTGGAAAACGTTAACAACTGCCTAGCAACTGCTTAGCAACCACTTCAGAAATATTAGCAACTGCCTAGCAACCAGTTAGATACACCTTAGCAACCACCTGGAAAACATTAGCAAGTGCCTAGCAACCACTTAGCAACCATGTGGAATACGTTAGGAACTGCCTAGTAACCATTTAGCAACCACCTCGGATACCTTAGCAACCGCCTAGCAACCACCTAGCAACACCTTAGCAACCACCCCGGATACCATAGCAACACCTTAGCAACCACCTAGCAACACCTTAGCAACCAACCCGGATACCATAGCAACCGCCTAGCAACACCCTAGCAACCACCTAGCAACACCTTGGCAACCACCCTGGATACCATAGCAACACCTTAGCAACCACCTAGCAACACCTTAGCAACCATCCCAGATAACATAGCAACACCTTAGCAACCACCTAGCAACACCTTAGGAACCACCCCAGACACCATAGCAACACCTTAGCAACCGCCTAGCAACACCTTAGCAACCACCTTGCAACCACCTAGCAGCACCTTAGCAACCACCCCGGATACCATAGCAATACCTTAGCAACCGCCTAGCAACACCTTAGCAACCACCCTGGATACCATAGCAACACCTTAGCAACCGCCTAGCAACACGTTAGCAACCACCTAGCAACCACCCGGATACCATAGCAACACCTTAGCAACCACCACAGATACCATAGCAACACCTTAGCAACCACCTAGCAACACCTTAGCAACCGCCTAGCAACACCTTAGCAACCACCTAGCAACAGCTTAGCAACCACCTAGCAACACCTTAGCAACCGCCTAGCAACACCTTAGCAACCACCCCAGATACCATAGCAACACCTTAGCAACCACCTATCAACACCTTAGCAACCACCTAGCAACACCTTAGCAACCACCCCGGATACCATAGCAACACCTTAGCAACCACCTAGCAACATCCTAGCAACCACCCCGGATACCATAACAACACCTTAGCAACCGCCTAGCAACAACCTACCAACACCTTAGCAACCACCCAGGATACCATAACAACACCTTAGCAACCACCTAGCAACACCTTATCAACCACCCCGGATACCATAGCAACACCTTAGCAACCATCTAGCAACACCTTAGCAACCACCCCAGATACCATAGCAACACCCTAGCAACCACCTAGCAACACCTTAGCAACCACCCCAGATACCATAGCAACACCTTAGCAACCGCATAGCAACACCTTAGCAACCACCTAGCAACACCTTAGCAACCACCCCGGATACCATAGCAACCGCCTAGCAACCACCTAGCAACACCCTAGCAACCACCTAGCAACACCTTGACAACACCCCGGATACCATAGCAACACCTTAGCAACCACCTAGCAACCACCTAGCAACACCTTACCAACCACCCTGGATACCATAGCAACACCTTAGCAACCACCTAGCAACACCTTAGCAACCAACCCGGATACCATATCAACACCTTAGCAACCACTTGGAAACCATGTGGAATATGTTAGCAACTGCATAGCAACCAGTTAGCAACCACTTAGCAACCACCTGGAAAATATTAGAAACTGCCTAGCAACCACTTAACAACCATGTGGAATACATTAGCAATTGCCTAGCAACCAGTTAGCAACAGCTTAGCAACCACCTGGAATATGTAAGAATCTGCTTAGCAACCAATTAGCAAACAGTAAGCAACGATGTGGAATACATTAGCAACTGCCTAGTAACTACCTAGCAACCACTTAGCAACACTTTACTTTATATAGGTATATTTATTATTATTCTTACGCCTTTTTTTCTGTACGCTACTCCTCCTAGAGCTTTTATCGTAGAATCACGAAACTTTGAGGGATCGTAGGACCTATAGTGAATTACGTTGCTTGTGCTTTTTGGAGCGATTTATCGTACGGTTTTCGTAAAAACTTCGTAAATGTACGCGTTTTTTCCCCATAGGAATGAATGGGGGAGAAATTTGAAAGCCTGTGACGTTCACAATTTTTGAGTTACGGAGACCAAATTCGGCGAGCTTATAGATCTTATCGAGATCTTTAAATATAATAATATTAGGTTGCGAAGCGATACGACATACGGTTTTCGAACAACCACCTATTAACTGCTTAGCAACCACTCTCTCTTTCTCACTCTCTCTCTACTTCTCAATTTCTCACTCTCTCTCTACTTCTCAATTTCTCACTCTCTCTTTTGCTCTCTACTTCTCTACTTCTCACTCTCTCTCTACTCTATTTCTCACGCTCTCTCTACTTCTCTCTCTCTTTTGCTCTTTACTTCTCAATTTCTCACTCTCTCTACGTCTCTATTTCTCACTCTCTCTACGTCTCTATTTCTCACTCTCTCTTTCTCACTCTCTCTACTTATCTATTTCTCACTCTCTTTTGCTCTCTACTTCTCTATTTCTCACTCTCTCTCTACTTCTCTATTTCTCACTCTCTCTTTTGCTCTCTACTTATCTCTTTCTCACTCTCTCTCTACGTTTCTATTTCTCTTTCTGTCTACTTCTCTATTTCTCACTCTCTCTATGTCTCTATTCTCTTTCTATCTACTTGTCTATTTCTCACTCTCTCTTTCTCACTCTCTCTCTACAACTCTATTTCTCTTTCTCTCTACTTATGTATTTCTCACTCTCTCTTTTGCTTTCTACATTTCTTTATTTCTCACTCTCTCTTTCTGTCTTTCTCTTTCTCTCTACTTTTCTATTTCTCTATTTTCTCTTAATCTTTCTTTATTTCTCGCTCTTCTCTCTACTTATCTTTCTCTGTACTTTTCTATTTCTTGCTTTCTCTTTCTATCTATCTCTCTACTACATCCTCTTTCTTTCTCTACTTCTTTATTTCTCGATCTCTCTTTTTCTCTAATTCTCGCTCAATATTTCTCTCTACTTGTCACTCTTTTTCTCACATTCTCGCGTGTTCCTTTTCTACTTCTCGCGCTGATTTTCTCTCTACTTCTTTATTTCATGCTCTCCCTTTTTCTGTACTTCTACATTTAACACTTTTTCTCTACTTCAACCATTTTAGAAATGATAGCAACTGCCTAGCAACCAGTTAGATATGCCTTAGCAACCACTTGGAAAACATTAGCAACTGCCTAGCAACCACTTAGCAACCATGTGGAATATGTTAGCAACTGACTAGCAAACCCTTAGCAACCACTTTAGAAATGATAGCAACTGCCTAGCAACCAGTTAGATACACCTTAGCAACCACCTGGAAAACATTAGCAACTGCCTAGCAACCACGTGGAATACATTAGCAATTGCCTGGCAACCAGTTAGCAACACCTTAGCAACCACCTGGAAAACGTTAGCAACTGCCTAGCAACCACTTAGCAATTATGTGGAATATGTTAGCAACTGCCTAGCAGCCACTTTGCAACCACTTAGCAACCATGTGGAATACGTTAGCAACTGCCTAGCAACCACTTGGAAACCATTAGAAACTGCCTAGCAACCACTCAGCAACCACTTTAGAAATGATAGCAACTGCCTAGCAACCAGATAGCAACAGCTTAGCAACCACCTGGAAAACGGTAGCAACTGTCTAGCAACCACTTAGCAACCATGTGGAATACGTTACAAACTGCCTATTAACCACGTAACAACCACTTAGCAACCACAAGGAATTCGTTAGCAACCGCTTAGCAACCACTTTAAAAATTATAGCAACTGCCTAGCAACCAGTTACCAACCACCTTAGCAACCACCTGGAAAACGTTAGCAACCGGCTAGCCACCACTTAGCTATTATGTTGAATATGCTAGCAACTGCCTAGCAACCACTTTAGAAACGATAGCAACTGCCTAGTAACCACTTAGCAACCACCTGGAAAACATTAGCAACGGCCAAGCAACCACTTTAGAATTGATAGCAACTGCCTAGCAACCAGATAGCAACAGTTTAGCAACCACCTGGAAAACATTAGCAACTGCCTAGCAACCACTTAACATCTTAGCAACCACCTGGAAAACATTAGCAACAGCCTAGCAACCCCATTTTGGAAATGATAGCAACTGCCAAGCAACCAGATAGCAACAGCTTAGCAACCACCTTAAAAACATTAGCAACTGCCTAGCAACCACTTAGCAACCACCTGGAAAACATTAGCAACGGCCTAGCAACCACTTTAGAAATGATAGCAACTGCCCAGCAACCAGATAGCAACAGCTTAGCAACCATGTGGAATACGTATTCCACATGGTTGCTAAGTGGTTGCTAGGCAGATTTGTGGAGTTTTGACAAAGCAGTTAATAATTTAAATAATTTTTTCTAGAAATGCATTTAACCCATAGACTGTGTATAGCTGGACAGAGCATCGTCTCTCAAAAGTGAAGTCACCACAGGTCGGGCGCCCCCTGCTGTTCGGTTTCAGAAAGCTGCGTAATCCCACCCATCCCCATAGGTTTCAATAGCAAAACAGACAACATTCAATCACGTTTTTTTCTAATATACTGTAATTCTACCTCCATTATTTAAATACAACAGCTAGTGTAACCTCTGCCTATATTGTCACAGAATTAATTTTTGAAAACGTTATTCAGCTCTATTAAAAAAAGGTGTGGTTATTGTAAAAGGGCTGGTTGTGGGCGGGACCAATAACAAACCGTCAGCTTCGCTCCACAGTCTGTGACCTCGAGGCAGCCCTCAGGGGCGGGTTTATTCAAATGAGTAGGCTGTCTCTTCACAGTCTTTCTCCCTCCTCTGGTCTCTACTGCGACTCGGGTATCAGGATCGCCAACATGGTGGAAGATTTTGGCTTCATTTTCATTGAATGAATGGGAACGGTGACACGGTGTCCATCTTTTTTTACAGTCTCTGGTTTAAACATTTGGGAAAAACTGTAATGAAGCACTGTGTTTTGTTGAAGAAGGGTGTGTGTATAAGTTGTCCCTTTGAACTCTACCTGAATTAACTCTTAGCAGGACCTTTTGGGTGGTGTTAAGTGGGTTTTGTGATTTTGTGGAGTGATTTTGTGCATAGTTCTCTGCTAATAAAGGCAATGTAAAAGTCACTTTCTCTATATCTCTCTCTTTCTATATACCTCTCCTTCTGTCTACTTCTCACTCTCTCAACTTCTCTTCCTTTTTATTTCTCTCTGTCTCTATTCCAGCTGCTGATAGCGAAATAGCATGATCTGCAATTCCATCTAGTGATCAGTGACAGTGCCTGTCTGTCCCTCAAATAAGTACAAAAGTACATATATAAGTACATACAAGTAAGTACTGTGCATAGTATTTATTTTTATTCAAACACCCCCCCCCCCGCGCGCACACATAAATATCTTGCAAAAATTATGTTCACTTATGACATCACAGTAACAAATTAAACTATAAACACATGCACAGTACTGTTAAATATAGTGTTGTTCATTTGTTACACACAAACTGAACAATTCAATTCAATTCAATTCAATTTTATTCAAATAGCGCTTTTTACAACAAAAGTTGTCACAAAGCCGCTTTACAGAGAAAAACAGGTCCACTCCTCTTATGAGCAGCACCACAGAGATGCCAATTATTGTGGTGACACAGTGGCAAGGAAAAACTCCCTTTAAGAGGAAGAAACCTTGGAAGGAACCAAGACTCAGTCCGAGGAACCCATCCTACTCGGGTTGACCCGCTCAGTACAATCAAATAACAAACAACAAACAAATAACAGAACAAAACAACAGTGCAGAGAGATAATGTGGCGCTATAAGTAATACAACAGGTACTATTTTATAAATATAAAAATGTGATGAGCAGAAACTATAGAGCTGTGGCTAATAGGGATGTGACGAGACACTAATATCACAAAATGAGACACGATACTGGGTTCACGAGAAAGAAATGAGATTTAAAAATCTAATTTTAAAGAAACGTCAAAAATGAATTTGACAAAATCATATAACGTAAACTTAACAGACTGGTTTCTCTCACACATTGATTCTATAAGAAATGGAAATAAGAAAAAGAAAAAAAAAACTTTTCTAGGTCTTATTTAGTGCAAACAATAAGTACAAACCACAACCAGTCATATTAAGCCTATGGTTTGTGTTTTTTCTCCTAAATCTCAAATCTCAGAACATTTTTTTTAATACAGTACAGAGCTAAGGGATTAGTACAACTGCCTATGAAACAGTCATGTGTATGATTTACTAACAGTATTTACATATGGTTTGTGTCTTGTTGGTCACTCTGTTACCGTTTATTGTTTCCACTGGAGCCAAAATGCAGCCAGACATACAACTTAAAAGTAGCAGAAGCATCTTCTATACAAATACCCTAATTTTCTTCTTCTGCTGAGAGCTGCTCTCACTGCTCAGCCACCACACTTTCTGCTATCGCTACTCTGTTGCCAGTTCCCTCTTAAAAAGTCCACACTAAACTTTTTTTTCCCGCTTTAAGCTTGGTTTAAGCTTGACGAGAAATTTCATCACGTTTTAATCTCGCGAGATCTCGTCACACCCCTAGTGGTTAATATAAAAACAGATTCTGAGTGTGTTAATGCTAAACAGTGCAGGGCTGCAGAGCCGGAGAACAACACAACGGGCAGTGGAGAGCCAGGCTGGAAACATCAGGAACAGGGAATCTCCATACATGTAAAAGAGATAGATAGAGAAAACAGAAAGGAAAGAAAGAGACAAAAATTGAGTTAGAAAGGTTGTGTAATAATTCTGCTGAGTAGAAGGACAGGGCTGATTCTGGAAAGCTGTAAACACAAATGGACATAATCCAGGCAGGCCGACCGGCCAGGCATCTCAGCACATGTGAGAGAGATAGAGAGAGAGATCAGAGAGGGGAGGGAAAAAAATGGGGTTAGAATGGTTTTATAAAACTCTGCTGGAGTAGGATAGGCACTTGGGAGCCAGCAGCTCAGGGCATGGGGAGAGAAAGCAGATGATTAGGACAGGTTTTATATTTGCTGGGTGAGCTGTGAGAGGAATAGTTAGAAGAGCATAAATAAGAGAACAATTGGGATGAGACTTTTGAAAGATTAAAAGCTTGAGCAAATAGAAATGTTTTGAGTCTAGATTGAGTCTGAGTCCCGTATATTAATAGGGAGGTTATTCCAAAGTTGGGGAGCTTTATAAAAGAAAGCTCTTCCTCTTGCATAGTTTTATATAAATATATATGCATAGTTCAAATATGCATATATATGTATAATATGCATATAATATGCATGTGGAGGATCGTAAGAAGTGCAAGAAGTTCCTCCAGATAATGCGGGGCCAGACCATTGAGGGATTCATACGTCAAGAGAAGTATTTGATAATCTATTCGAAATTTAACAGGTAGCCAGTGTAGGGATGAAAGAATAGGGGTAATGTGATCGAACTATCTAGCTCTAGTAAGCACTCTCGCGGCTGCATTCTGAACTAGCTGGAATTTAAGAAGTAGTTTATGGGGACTTGCAGCCAACAACGCGTTGCAGTAGTCCAGCCTCAAGGTTATGAATGCATGCACCAGCATCTTCCAGAGAGAGTATACTGCAGACTTTAGCTATATTTCGTAAATGAAAGAATGCAGTTTTAACTATGCTACATATGTGTGCATCAAACGAGAAAACTGGGTCAAAGATGACCCCAAGGTTTCTCACAGTTTTATCAGGTATAATTAAGTGCTCGTCTATGTCTACAGTATTAACATTCATGTTTTTATCAATATTAATCAATATAAACACACTGGAATCGATCTCTCAGATAAGATCTGAACCAGGTGAGGGCAGATCCTTTCATTCCTATAATAGATTTTCTAACTTATCGAGCAGAATAGTGTGATCTAAGGTGTCGAAGGCAACAAGATCTATCAGTACATGGATGGCAGTGCTGCCTCTATAACGAGCTGAAAGTAAATCATTGGTTACTCTTAAGTAAAGCTGTTTCAGTGCTATGGTATTGTCTTAATCCAGATTGAAAAACCTCATGAACACTATTGCTTAGATACAGGCGCAGCTGCTTAAACACTATTTTGTCTAGAATTTTGGCTACAAAGGAAATATTATAAATTGGTCTCTAATTAGCAAGCTCGCAGAGGTCCAGATTAGGCTTTTTGATAATGGTTTACCCACCTTTGGCAGTGCTTGTTTAAGTACACACACCTTAAAACTCTCTCTCACACACACACACACTCTCTCTCACACACACACAATCTTTTACCTCCTTTTTGAGGGCAATCAGTTCAGAAAGTGGTATTCTGAAGCTTCTGGGGGGCTTTGATAGTGCACTGGTACAATGTCGATGCCAACAAGCTTGGTGTAGTTCCCTGTGCAGCCCCTGGTCTGTCCACTATAGATGTTGGGGTGTTTCAGACCACCAAATCACATAAGGAGATGAAAGTGGGATTCTGAAGCTTCTTGGGGCTTTGGCAGTGCACTGGTACAATGTTGGTGCTGATGAGCTTGGTGTAGTTTGCGCTGCAGCCACTGGTCTGTCCATTGTGGATGTTGGGGTATTTAAGACCCCTAAGTCACATAAGGAGATGAAAGTGGGATTCTGAAGCCTCTTGGGGCTTTGGTAGTGCACTTGTACAATGGTGGTGCTGACGAGCTTGGTATAGTTCTGGGTGCAGCCCCTGGTCTGTCCATTGTGGATGTTGGGGTATTTAAGACCCCTAAGTCACATAAGGGGATGAAAGTGGGATTCTGAAGCCTCTTGGGGCTTTGGTAGTGCACTTGTACAATGGTGGTGCCGACGAGCTTGGTGTAGTTCCCTGTGCAGCCCCTGGTTGGTCCATTGTGGATGTTGAGGTATTTAAGACCCCTAAGTCACATAAGGGGATGAAAGTGGGATTCTGAAGCTTCTTGGGGCTTTGGTAGTGCACTTGTACAATGGTGGTGCCGACGAGCTTGGTGTAGTTCCCTGTGCAGCCCCTGGTCGGTCCATTGTGGATGTTGAGGTATTTAAGACCCCTAAGTCACATAAGGGGATGAAAGTGGGATTCTGAAGCTTCTTGGGGCTTTGGCAGTGCACTGGTACAATGTTGGTGCTGATGAGCTTGGTGTAGTTTGCGCTGCAGCCACTGGTCTGTCCATTGTGGATGTTGGGGTATTTAAGACCCCTAAGTCACATAAGGAGATGAAAGTGGGATTCTGAAGCCTCTTGGGGCTTTGGTAGTGCACTTGTACAATGGTGGTGCTGACGAGCTTGGTATAGTTCTGGGTGCAGCCCCTGGTCTGTCCATTGTGGATGTTGGGGTATTTAAGACCCCTAAGTCACATAAGGGGATGAAAGTGGGATTCTGAAGCCTCTTGGGGCTTTGGTAGTGCACTTGTACAATGGTGGTGCCGACGAGCTTGGTGTAGTTCCCTGTGCAGCCCCTGGTCGGTCCATTGTGGATGTTGAGGTATTTAAGACCCCTAAGTCACATAAGGGGATGAAAGTGGGATTCTGAAGCTTCTTGGGGCTTTGGTAGTGCACTTGTACAATGGTGGTGCCGACGAGCTTGGTGTAGTTCCCTGTGCAGCCCCTGGTCGGTTCATTGTGGATGTTGGGGTGTTTTAAACCCTCAAACCACGCAAGGAGATGAAACTCTTCAGCACTCTTCATTTTAACTCAAAAAGATCCTAACTGACATACTGAGCATTATGACAGCATCACTACGGGACAGTGTGTGAAAGTATTTTTGTTCATTTAACATTATTTACACAATGTAAATGTACTGGGTTAGTGCTGGTAAAGTGTGTTTTAGCTTTTACAGCTCTGTCTCAACCACTCTAACAATTCACATGCTTTAATTAAAAGCTCTTATATTAAATGTTGTTTTCTGACCGGATTTCTAGAATGCTAAAATACAACTTTTTGAAACTATTTTGTTGTTACTTACTATTTATTTTCTCTCTACGTGTCTCTCTTTCAACTACTCTCACTAATTCTTAATCTGTCTTTTCTTCTTTTTCAAACTTGTCAATTTACCTCAATATTTCTCTAGATTTTTCTCTCTAATTCTCACTCTCTTTTTATTTTTCGCTTTTCTATCCCTCTTATTTATTTTTCTAATTCTCACTCTTTTCTATTTCTCTATACACAACTTTCTATTTTGCTCACTCTATTATTTCTCTTTTTCACTCTTTCATACGCTTTTCTCTCTCTTGTTCTCGTTTTCTCAATCTCATTCTCACTCTCTTTCTATTTCCATCTTTTTATTTTTCTCATTCTTTCTCTAATTCTTACTATGTTTTCTATTTCTTTTTATTTATATTTCTCTCCCTATATATTACCCTCTCTACTTGTCACTCTTTCTATTTCTTTCTCTTTACTACACTCTCTCTCTCTATTTGGCTCTGTACTTTTTTTCTCTCTTTCTACTTGTCACTCTCTTTCTGTTTCTCTCTATTTCTCGTTTACTTTTCACTATCTTTCTCTTTCTTTTTTCTTTATTTCTCTCCCTCTACTTGTCACTCTCTTTGTTCTCTCAACTTGTTACTTTATATTTCTGTCTCTCTTTATTTCTCTAATTGTCTCTACTTGTTTCTATCTATTTCTCTGTCTTTGTTTCTCTTTTTTCTCATTTTCTTTCTACTTCTCTCTCTCTACTTGTCACTTTCTCTTTTCTTTCTCTACTTTTCTCTCTCTAGTTATCTTTTTTTCTTTCTTTCCATTTCTTTCCCATTACCACTCGTCACTCTATACTTCTCCCTCTCTACTTTTCCACTATTTTATACTATCTATCTTATATTGTACTTATTTGTCATTTACGTTAAATGGTGGTTTAAATGTTAAAATGTTTTCAGTCTTGTGCCCAAAATAAGACAAAAAAATGAAGATGCTCACTGAATCTATCTGATTTAATTTAGAATTTTTAGTATTTAGTAAAATGGGTCTGAACTGGAGTGTGTGTCATAATTTTGGTAAATTAAACTATATTTGATTACAATACACAATAAACAGGATTGTGATAGCTGTAGTATGTGTGTAAAGTTCCTGCTGCAACACTCGTGTTTGGGGCAGAAATAAACACTGGATCTAATAATGTGCTCTTCTCTGTTGTAGCATGATTAATAATCTGTGTAAATCCTTTTGATTGAAATAAGTTTAAAATAGGTTTGTTTATGTTATTCAGTTGATCTTCATTAAAGTCTCCACATACCACAGCAGGTTTGTAGTCCATGATCTCAAGGAAGGTCAAAAGGGCATCAAGGTTTGGCAGGAAGTCTGACAGTCTGTAGTTTGGAGGTCTGTACACAACTGCGACCAGGACCTGTTTTGGGGCATCAACCTTTAACAGCAAAAACTCCAGATCTGTGACATTCTGCACATATTGCACTGGACGGGCCTGAAGATGATTTTTAACATAAATGGCAACCCCTCCTCCACTTTTGTTGGACAGATAAGTATAGTTGGTGTAAGAAACATGTCTGTTACGCTGATACATTCTGTAACCATTTAACTGAAGACAATCAGGAACGGTAGAACCAGTCAGATGAGTCTCAGTCAGACACAGAACATCTGATAGGAGGAGTTCATGATGGCTTTTGATGTCTTCAATATGACTCTGTAAACCTTCTGTGTTGTGATGAATGATCTTCAGAGCTGCAGTGAGATTTGGGTCTCTTGCGATGTGCAAAAGTGGCTGAACAGTTTGCAGGTCAGCTTTGGGCATGTTCTCCAGTGCAGCACTGATTTCAGGGTCACAGAAAATCTTTTTCTCATCAAAGTCAATAATGTGTAGTCCACTGAGTGATGTAGTTCTGCTTAGTGCAACATAAGCCATGCCTGGTTCAAAGATTTTTTTCAGTGACACGACAGCAGAATGAGAGGTCATTCCCTGCACTTTATGAGCAGTGCATGCAAAAGCTAACTTCAAAGGAAACTGTCTCCGAACTGTTCCTTTTTTTTTCAGACTTTCCTCTTCTCTCTCAATGTAAACAAGATTATCAACTTCTTCAGATACTTTACGGTGGTGTTTCCATCCTGCATCAGCATTATCCAGCTCAACACCAATCATCTTTACCACAGGAACACTGTTACAGGTCTGTGTGATTATTTTAGCAACTTGACCAAAAGATCCATTGACCAGCCCAGATTCTACATCTATATTTCTGGTGAGCATCACTCGTGCACCAACTGCCACCTGTAGTGTATCCATTAGATCACCTTTCTCTCCTTTAAAAGGGACACCTTGTCTCTGCATCTGTCCTGATCGAGGATCTCTCTTATAATCCTCTGCATCTATATTAGTGATATCTGAAAATCGTGAGGTTATGGCTGCTGAGTTGAAATCATCCACCTCTTTATTAGTAGGAAATATGTGTAATGCTTCTGGGGGACAGTCTTCAATAGGTTTAATGACCTGTTTCAGCATACATCTGTCAGCATCAGTCAGAGCTTCATGTTTCTGTTTCACTCTCAGTCTGTTCAGCAGCTCAGCAAAGGCAAGATCATCTTTCTGACGCATGATTTCAGTCAGTGTGATCATCTTAAAGTGATCTCTCCAGAAGTCCAGCACATGATCCTCATACACACACAGTGGCCTGGCTCGTCCTAGTGGTGGTAACTGCTGAAAATCACCAACAGCCATAATAGAAATGTTACCAAAGGGTTTATCATTTCCCTTAATCTGCTGCAATCTCCAATTTACATAGGCGAACAGTGGTTTAGAAATCATGGATATTTCATCAATGATCATGATCTGTAAATTAGAAAAGTTTGCTCTGATCTCATCAAGACTGTTCCCGAGTCCCTGATATGGAGGTTTCAGGCTTCTTGGGAGTTTCAGGAGTGCGTGGAGTGTTTTTCCATTAATGTTATGACTGGCACAGCCAGTAAATGCACTCAGAAGCACTGTGGGTTTTGATATATCAGCTTCCTCTCTTACACATGGCAGTTTCTGTAAGATTTTGGTGGCCTCTGCATACACAGACTTAATAAGGTGACTCTTTCCTGTTCCTGCTGTTCCTGCTACATAATAAAAAAATGGTTCTGGATTTTCATTCTGCACTTTTCTTTTACACCAGTCCCTTATCTTATAGAACACAGCAGCTTGTGTCTCATTCAGGCTCTGATACATTTTTCTGATCACTGCAGGATTCACCTGTGGAGCTTCTATTACAGGCATGGCTGTTCTGTTATCAGATGTGGATGGAGTGAAATCTGGAACATCATCTGCTTCTGTTATATCAGTGGGATCTGTGGGTTCTTGCTCAACCATGCACTCTAATCGGATCAGTTCATTTGTTGGTGCCAAGTTAGTCCAGGCATCCTCAATAGGACCATTCTGTTCAAAATTCTCAACAGCTTTATCAATAGTTTCACTGTGCTTTTCATACTTCTTTCTGTTCTCATTTACAGTGGTGTAAACCCGCTGCAGTGTGTCTGTTCCTGGCAGTTTAACTGAGGCAAAGGCATAAAAGGCTTCATATGTGTTGAACTGAGTAGTTTTAAGCTGTGAGCTGCTGCGGTGGGGCAGGTACAATTTTAGTAGTGTCCCGTAGAATTTTTCGGGATGTTTCTGTTGTGAAAAACGAGCAAATCGGATGATGGCAGGTTTTCCTCTGGTTCGCTTTTTGATGTGTCCCATGTCATTCTGAAGTGGAAGTACCTTTTTTCCCTTTTTCTGATCTCCATAAACAACCCGATATTCACTAGCAAATTCAGCCATGCACATGTTCTCAAACTCAGGTGTTTCAGGCCTAGCCATGTACTTTTCTGCCAATCCAGTCATCCACACGTTCTCATCATCAGGGGCTTTGTCCTGTAAGCAGCTCATAGGCAGACTCATCTTTACAGCATTATCATCAGTCGGTATGAAAATCACAGCACGGGATGATGATTTCAGTTTTAGACTGCAGGTTCGAGCTACAGCTTCCTGTGTACTGACCTCTCTGTTTTTAGAGTAGGCATGCATCACCTGTTTCATGCTTTCTCTCTCAGATGTGGTGGGACACATGTCTTTAATCACTCCTTTCAGGTATTCACTCATTTCATGTTCACCCTTTGAGATGTATGACAGAATGTACATTATACAGGTGTATGGGTTCAGGATGTATTGTATGTCCATGTTCGCATTCCAGGCTCTGAGCAGCAGTGGATTGTAGCCGTTTACCCAGCAATCATTTGGTTCACGTTGCATTATAACTACACTTGCTGAACTGAGACTGTTTACATTGTCTTTATAATCGTTATATGTCATTTTTACAGTTTCTAGCAGCTGTGTGATGCTTCTAAAGTTCTGAGTCTTATCATTTAGCAGATCCCACACTGGCTGAAGCTTTGATTTAGCTTGTGTCACAGGTTCATCTTTTTCTGCACCTTCATCATCAGAATCAGTGTCAGGGGGTGGTCTGGGCCGTGTGATGAGTGTTTTTTTCATGGGGGGTTTAGGAAATCCAAACCTGCAGTGTTTATTGTTCTTTTTACATGATTTAGAGTGGTTTCTGCTGTGTGTTTGAACTTCTGAAACTATTCTGTTCAGTTCAGGGTCAGTGTTTGGGTCAGGCAGTTTGCATGAAATGTGTCTGTCGATGAAATCACAAACATCCTGATCTTGGTCATTTTCAAACTCTGGAGCACCTTTCACCCAGAATAAGCAGTGAATGTGTGGAGAGCCTCTCTGTTGGAACTCAATGCGAAAAAAGAAGTCAGCAATCTGACCAATGGGCTGAGCAGGAGACTGAATAAGGTTAATAAGAGCTTCTACACGTTTCTCAAACATGCGCATGGCTGTGACAGGATTACTGCGCAGTATCTCACATTTCTCTGACCAGTCCAGGGCTGAAAAGTCCACCGATTCACCTTGCTGTGCTTTAATCGCTGTGATCACTTCAGGCCATCTCATTTCTGCAGCACTGAATGTACAGAAGAACGTGGGCGTTCCCAATTGACGAAGCATGGCAAAAAGATCTCTGAGTGTTTTTTCCCAGTAGGCAGGCGTTCCTCTGAGTGGCTGCATGAATCTTGTGCCCTCATTATTGTGTATGAGTTTATCTAATTCACGTTTGTCCTGTAATAGCGCACTGTTGATTTTTCGGCCTTCACATGTCACTGATTTTGCTTTTCTCAGTTGGATTGACATGCTGGAAGTTGCTTGATGCGTTTCAGTAACAAATTGAGCAAAGAAAATGTAGTTTGTGTCTCTTGCAAAGCGATTATCAGCAGAAAAGAGCCTGGCATTGAAATATCTGCTGGGTGAGAGAGCTATGTGTCTGTCTGGTTCATCAAACGTATTTTCACCAGAGGGAAACTGAACAGGAAAAGCCATCGCTTCCAGTTTAGGAACTTTAAACATGCTTACTGGATTGTTTCTCTCAGCTGGAGCAATGCAAAATATTCCATCATTGAACGACAACAGATGCTGACCGAGATCTGGAGGTTGTAGACATGTGTCTAATGCGAGACCTGTGTTCTGTTCTGTGCTTTCAGCCTCATTATCAATATCATGTTCATTCTCAAGGTTCTGCTCTGGTGAGTCATCATTGTCAAAGTTCATGTTCAAGTCTATTTCATATTCTGGAATATCATCAGCATTTATTGGATCTGAAAAATCATCAAATAATTCATCCTGCTCCACATTGTTTACTACAATGTCTCTGTATTCAGAGTGGATTTCCTTCAGTTTAAGTAAGGCAGAAAGAACCTTCTGCATGGATATGGTCTGAAACTGGTAATGGCCTGAGTAACACAGTCGTCTTTTCAGCTTCACTGTGAGTAGCTGTGATTCACTGCTGGGTCTGGGTAAAACATTTACTGTTGTTTCAACATCTGAAGGAACGGACACAACAGCACCTTTAATGGCTCTCTGCTGACCTTTGGGAAGACTGATGATCTTGGCAAAGCACACATATTTAGCAATGACATGTCTCTCCAGTATATTTAAATCACACAGTTCTGCTGGAATGGGTGTGAGTTGGAGTTTGTTTACAAAAGCAATCGAAGGCATTCTCCCTTTGCTCAAGTTATCATGACAGCTGTGGCAGATCCATTCATGTTTCATTTCTTCAGGTGCACAGTTATCATTACAGTCAGAGGAACAGGTATGAACATATTTTCCGGTCAAGCAATTTGAAGCTACTGCTGGTTTTTTTTGATAGTTTGTGCGATCACACAGACGGACCTGATCAGAAAATAAGGCTCTGTGACAGACTGTGCAAATGTAACTTGGACCAGCTTTTATAATTTCCTTAAAAAAAACTAGAGCTTTCTGCACTTCTGGATTAAGCGATTCATTGTTTTGTGTTTGTTGTGTTTGTACTGGTGTGTTTCTCTGCTGCTGGAAACAGGTTAGTCTGTATTTCCTCTGTATTTGTTGAGCACAGTGTATCTTGTGTAGGGTTTTAAGTCTGGATGCTCTGTTTTTTAACCGCAGTAAGCACTGTTCTCTGTGAATCATCCTGAAATGCAGATCAGTCTGGTATAGGCTTTTAAATTTATGTTTCTTCTGCTCAGAAAAACTCTGCTCAGTTCTGTACCGCTTTGAAAAATACTGCTTCTGCCTTCGCCTGAAAGCCTCTTTTTGGTAGTTATTAATAATGTACTGTCTCTGCCTTTCTCTGTAATCTTGGTTATTTCTGTAACGGTTCTTAATGTATTGTTTCTGCTTTTCTCTGTAATCTGGGTTATTTCTGTAACTGTTCTTAATGTATTTTTTCTGCTTTTCTCTGTAATCTGTGTTATTTCTGTAACTGTTCTTAATGTATTGTTTCTGCTTTTCTCTGTAATCTGGGTTATTTCTGTAACTGTTCACAACACGCAGTTTTTGCTTTTCTTTATATGCTGTGTTGTCCATGTAAGTAAGTCTTATTGAATTTTGCTTTGCAAATCTGTAACTTACATTTTTAGTGTAACACAATCGGTTGCTTTGTTTCCTTTTTTCTCTGAATTTAGGATCATTTGCATATTTGTTTCTTAAATTTAATTTTCTCTTATTTTCTGCCTCTGTCTGGATGGACTGATCTTTTTTCTTATTGCATTTTTGCTGATAATATTGTCTTCTTTTCTGAGGTTTGCTTAATTTAGCCACAGGATGTTCCACAAATTGGCTAGTGTCAGGGTATAGATTAGGACAAGGGTCCACTTCTATTTGCACCTCTCTTTCGAGATTATCAGTAGTGGCTGTTGTAGCAGCTATGTTAAAATTTAAAAAAGATACAGGAAGAAGCTCATACTGACTATTGTCCTTCAGTTTAAGACACACCTGGTACAGTATTAGTAACCTTTCAGTCATGTCCTCTAAGTTTGCAAACGTGAGCATCACAGCTGTACCTGCATTCTCTTCAGGTGTTAGTCCATCAGGTGTTCTACAGTGAGGATCAAAGAACCCAAATCTACCTGAGCGATCTCTGAATACAGCAACACACATTCCTCCAGTAATCAGCAGAGCATCAGTTACATCATTTCTCAGACAGTTTAGCGCTCTTTCCAGATTCACATATTCTTCCATCCCCTGTGGGGCCTCATCTCTCAGAAACCCGAATCTCTGTGGGTGTTTAATAACGCTGTAACACTGCGAGTCTGTCTCTACTGTACAGGGCAGCTCATCAAACGTCAGAAGGTTACTCTGAAACCTCCCTTCATTCAGTAAAGATTGTTTAACATGAGTATAAACAGCATCACCCTGCGTTAATATCTGGTCTAGGTTTAGGCTGGTCAGGTCATTATTTTCACTGTGTACTGCTAGAAATGTAAGTGAATTACAGGTACACTGTACTCCTCTAGATAACACTTCATATCTTTCATCACCCTGCCAGTGGGATGCCAGCACTGTGGTCACGTGTGTACTACTGTTGTTCACCAGCTGTTTAGCATATTTAGGTTTTCCCTTCGCTGCTTCACGCTGCTTTGCTGCAACAGCTTTTTTGCTTCTCCTCGGCATCTCTTTGATTTAACAGTATATTACAGTAAAAAAAATGTGTGATTAAACAATTTTAATCTTAGTTACAAATTACTTACAGCTTCAGTGAATAATGTGAATGTCTGTGTCTTCAACTGCAGATGAGGTCCAGAGAAAGGAGGTCTTTGAGTGCAGATGGTTTGCTTTAGAACCCCTGAACTGAAACAGATCAATAGAAAACACTGCACCGGGTAAAATGAGAATAATAACAAATCTGTATGATAGTCACCTATTTTCAATATTCAAAGGGTATACATCAATGTCGCTTTTCAATATTCAAAGGGTATAGATCAATGTCGCTTTTCAATATTCAAAGGGTATAGATCAATGTCGCTTTTCAATATTCAGTGGGTACAGAACGGTGTCTGTGACATGTTTCACATGCAGATTGCACGAGAATAAACGTGGGAAAGAGATAAAGTGGGGAGGGGATGAAGATTAAGAGAGACAGAAAAACAGATATAAAGGAAGAGATTCTCTCCAGTACCTGTAAAAAAAAAAACAGAAAAAAAATTATACTTAGGGGTGTATGAAATATTATTTTAGGCCCATATCGCCCACCCTAGTTATACTTAGTATTAAGTTCTAACAGCTACTGATCAATGGACTGCTCTTAGACAAATGTGACAAATTTCTGCCTGTGTGATTCACGCAAAAGCCATTTTTTGACATTTATTTCACTTCAGTCCTGAATATATGGAGTGCATTATGTCTCCTTATGTTGTGCTGTGTGCTCGAACTGCACTGTGTGCTCTGAACGACAAGACGTTTTCACCCCGGATTTTTTTGTGTTTTCACACCAGATTTTTTTTTTTGTGTGTTTTTACCCTAGATTTTTTTTAGTTTTCACCCCGAAATTTCTGTGGCCCACACCACGGCTTCCCTGCTGCATACGCAGGCCAGGAGTGCCGCTGCTTCATGCATCTCCACTGCGCAAGCCGGCCCAGTGAATTGCTGTTTTTGTGTTTTCGCACTTAGGCTATTTGCTTAAAAAAAAAAAAAAAAAAAAATCAGTTTAATGATTGTGCAGTGCATAGCCGTATTACTGATTTTTGCACTTGGGCTATAAGCTCAATATAAAATAGTTGTTTGTTTAGAAATTATTTTATATTCTTAAACCATGTTAAATTATATTAGAGGAAATTCATTCACACATCGTTCTTGTATGATGTATGTTCTTGCATTTGTAACTGATTTAGCCCCTACTGTTGCCACATTACCCCTTACATTTTATTATATAAATCAGTTTCGAATTGCCTGCAAGTTTTTATCATGTATAATAGAGGTCTGCACGGGATGGCTTTTTTAAACCCACTCCTCCACGCTACCCTACTTCTTTAGGTTTTTTTGTTGCTTGCATAAGAATCATTGTGTGATTGCGTGAGAGAGTTGGAGTTCTGGAAAGGGAAAAAAAAAAAAAAAACGAACATCCGATACCAAAATTAGAAAACAAATACCTACTCAACGAGCGAATATCCGAATACCCGAATATTTGGGTCCAGCCCTAGTGACAGTAGACAGAGTTACTCTCAGATCAGATCAGTGTTCAGCCTGTTTTTCTGCATTGACTTGAGCTGTAGGTAGAAAAGCTGCAGCCAAAACTCCCTCAGTTGTGTTTCAGCTGTGCCGAAATCAACACCCAGCCATAAAAAGTCTCCCCTCTTGGGAGGTGGTGCAGGTGACCTGTTTCTTTTTCATTATCTCTTATGAGTCAGCGGAGCTTAGAACAGCATTTTGCTGTTCCATTTTTGGTGTGTTTTTCTAAGTAAAGTTAAAGCCAAGAAGATGATGCTTACGTGCTCCAGAGAGGTTGCTTTTCCTGGCGGGGGTCTGAATTTGGCACAACATCGGCAAACTAATGGTGGTTACCATGACAACAAGAATGCTGCGTGCGTTTGACGCGTGACTCTTTCAGTCACTTTTTTTCCAATATAAAACACGACTAAGTCAGATGAGCATTAGTTACTATTATTATGTTTTAAATGTATTTTTTTTTTGCAAGCTATCTGCGACCTACCCATGATGTGTCTGCAACCTACTTTTGGTTCGCGACCCACCAATTGAGAATCACTGCTGCCGAGAGTTGATGCTTGTAGGTGCTATACTGATACAGCTTCTTGCAAGTTAATTTTCAGAGATTGTTGTTTTATTTTTAGTTTAGAATTTCCTTGTTCAATTAAAAAGTGATTTGCATAAAAGGTGCCTGTTTGTAGCACCAGACTCCCACTCGGCTGAAGAATCAACCCTCTGTGGTCATATACCTTGCAGAATTACACGTTAAAAAATGATTTGACAAATCACAGATTATCCATGGCCCCTTATACCCCTACTTAAGATAACAATAAATTAACCTTGCTATAAGGGCTGCACAATATATTGTTAATTTTAAAATTCTCTCTTTCAAATAACATTTATTTTGTTTTAAGTGCATTTTATATTTTTCTCTTTCAAATAATATTTTTATGTTTTAGTGCATTTTACAATTGTCCCTTTCAAATAATATATTTTGTTTTAGTACATTTTATAATTTTCCCTTTGAAATAATATTTTTTATTTTAGAACACTTTATAATTTTCCATTTCAAATAATATTTTTCGTTGTAAATATATTTTCTAATTCTCCTTTTCAAATATATATTTTTTTGTTTTAGTGCATTTCATAGTTCTCCCTTTCAAATATATTTCGTTTTAAGTGTATTTTTTTATTCTACCTTTCATATAGTATATTTTTAAATATTATTTTTTGTTTTAAGTTTGTTTTTCAAATATTCCCAATAAGTACTCGCAACAAGACTGAAGTTATCCCAATGGATCAAAGGTACATCACTGTAGAGACGTTGGCGCTGGTATGTAAATTGTTCTCCTTTACTTTAAAATCACTCATAGTCGCTTTCACAGCAGTTCACAACTACAGCTACAGGCGTGACTTTTGTTTTCCACCTCTTTTCAGCCCCTTCCCTTTTAAGGGCAGTTATTGTCTGTCGCGTCCCAATACACTAGCTGAGGCAGCATTGAGAAAAGTCCTGCATTGTTTAATATCACAATATATATATTCGTAAATATATATCATTGCTACTATACTGTAGTACACTGCACAACAAAGTAAGCACTAAAAAAATAACTTTCCATTATATTTTTATCCAATTTTTACTGATGTTAACACCACATTATTGTAATAACAGGTAAAACCACATTATATTTAAGTTTACTGAAGAAATTATTTTCAACTTACTCTGAGAATGGAAGGTGTTTCAACAACCTATACACAACACAAACAAACAAAAAAAGAAAAACAAAAATAATGAATTAGATAACATTTAATTAATTTCATACTAAATGAAAACATTTTGTACACAAACCTTTAAATAAGCCTTTAAATAAACCTTTAAAACAGCACGCTTTTTCCCATGTGCTGTGAAACTGCTGTCTCCAGCAACACTAACTTCAACCTGAACAGTACACAGACTGACCACATGACCACTCCCAGTTTCCTACATGGCCACTGATTGCTTCAGCACAGAGATTGTATGCCCTTGCACTTTAACCATTTCACTTATACGCACTCTGCACTTTAATCAACCTGGCCTACATCTACTATTATACACATATGAACTATATATAATGTACCGCTGTCACTACTGCACTTTAAACACTTTTAACTTTAAACAGTACTTCATCACACAAACATAATCATACAAAGATAATCTTATTGTAACTTTTGTCTGTGTCCCCTGTTCCTTAATAGTGTTTCGTTTTACTGTACAACCCTGTATCAGTGACATTAGTCACTATCAATCGCTTTATCCATTGAGGGTCATGGGGGGGGGGGCTGGAGCCTATCCCATCCGGCATGGGGCGGAAGGCAGGACAGGCCGCCAATCCATCCAAACAGACACAGACAGACACACAGACATTCTCTCACACCTAGGGGGCAATTTGCATCTGACATCCAATTAGCCTGTCTTTGGACTGTGGGAGGAAACCGGAGCACCCAGAGGAAACCCATGCAGAAAGACCCGGGTCGCCCCAGCCGGGAATCGAACCTTGCTGTGAGGCGGAAGTGCTACCCACTGCGCCACCGTGCCGCCCGTATCAGTGACAATGACAATAAATTGAGTCGAATTGAATAATTAATTTACACTATGAATGTCCAATCAGCAATTTTTTTAAGTAATTTAGTTTTCACTCCAAAAAAAAGAAAAAGAAAAAACATACATACACCCTTGCAAACTGTATCTGCCACATACTTCAAAACGAATAAGAAAAAAATAATTCACGGTCAACAACTTTTAGAGTAAAGCTAGTAGTTCTACCACAGTAGTTCTACCACAGTAGTTCTTGATTATTTTATAATGTTGTTTTAGATTATTTAACATCCATGATTTATAAATAAAGTTTTACATTTATAAACAATGTTTAAAAAAAATAACTGAATGTTAAAAAAAAATTAAATCTAGAGCTGTCATTATTGATTTTAGGAAATAAGCTGTGATATATTTTGAACATCTAGTAATCACCTAAAAAAGGGTAACGCTAAACAGAAAAAACACTTTAACAACAAGCTAAGTACAGTAGGGTTTAAACCTCTTATGTTGAAGTGTTTTAAATTTAATTGAATACAATGGATTTTTAACCTCCAAGCTTTCTCTTTTGGAGATTATGATACGTGAAAATTATTTAGTTTTGAATTAGTGCTTATGAATTCCTTAATAATCTTGACAGCTCTAATGAAACCTCAAACCATGTATTGTTGGTATATATTAAAATGTTTTGCTTACACAAGAAACGTCCAAAGCATCAACTGTAAACAAAACAGAAAGCCATCTTCAGAAAAAGTGTACATCTATATGTACAAGTAATTCATTATCAACCATTAATGTTTCATACTGAGCAATGATCTTTAGACAGACTTTAGATTCAGGGTTCATACACCTTTTACAAGAAAAAAATCCAGCACTTTTCAAGCAATTTCAAGGCCCAATTTTAAGTTTGTCCAACATCTTTCACCTGTGGTAAATTAATGCTAACAGTGATGTCTCAAAACTGCGATTCAGCGATAATCAATATATCGCAGAATTATTCTCCACACTTAATAGTGACTATGCTACTAAAAAAATACCAAATCCCTGGGTGGCTATGCTGCAGATAAAAACCCTGGGTGGGATTTTTACTTTCTGGACCCACCTGTAGTATTTTCCCTGATAATTTATTTTTTTCCAGGGTGCATTGTACAATCTGGACTTACAGTCATTGTTTGCTTGAGTGTTAAAACCGTGTAAAAAAGTAATAAAAAATGTAATGTAAAAGAAAAAAAAACATATATATATATTTCAGTTAAACATACACTAGGGTAGCACAGTTTGACAGGGTAGCAGAACTCAACAGAACACTGGCACTGTTAACGCGGCGTCAGCGTTAGCAGAGATCAGCTCATTTCACGGCACTGAAGTGGAGCCAATAGCGTGGGTGCTTTTCCTGGAGGGGATGCTGAATTCAGCAAAACACCGGCATTTAGTCAGAATACCATAAACCGATTAAACCTTAATTTAAACTGCAGTAGATAGCTAGCTTAATTAGCTATAATACTGCCTTTTTCTCATTTGTTGCTGAAATTGTAACTGGACAACATTATGGAGTAATTAGTTACTGTAGTCAACTGTATAAAGCTGTACTCACAAGCACAGTAATGATAAACAATGAATGTAACGTGTTTCCCCTCCAGGAAAAGCACCCCCTCTCACTGAATCGATACAGCAGTGCAACATTTTATATCTTTCTCTGAGAATAATTTATCAGCATTTTATTTAATGTATATAGCTACAGCTGAAAGTATTGTACAACATCTATATAAAACACTAATAAGGTTATTGCTCTGTTATAGCAAATGTTGTATTAACCAATGGCTAATAATACACTATAAATGACTGAACTGCATTTGATATTTTAAGTTTGAAACGGCATTTAAAATAATCTACAGGTGCTTGAAATCCTGGAAAATTACAGAATTTTAACATTCTGTTTTCCAGGCCTGGAAAGTGCTGGAATTTTGGAGAATGTGCTTGAAAATGCTTGAAATTGTAACTGCATTTACTTTACAACAAATATCTCACTACATAAGTTTTTTTTTTTTTAAGCACGGAGAGCAGGAGAGTTAGCTAGCTATGCTAAAAGCCAAGCTTTGGATTCATCTAAATAATAATAGTAATAATCCGGAGTTACGCGTATAATATACTATTAGGCTAAGCCGAGCCCGCCAGTGTTAAAGTGGTGTCACCGTCCTCCAACAAGCCGCTATTGGCTCCACTTCAGTGCCGTGAAATGAGCTGATCTCTGCTAACGGTGACGCCGCGTTAACAGTGCCAGTGTTCTGTTGAGTTCTGCTACCCTGTCAAACTGTGCTACCCTAGTGTATGTTTAACTGTAATATATATATATATATATATATATATATATATATATATATATATATATATATATATATGTTTTTTTTTTCTTTTACATTACATTTTTATTACTTTTTTACACGGTTTTAACACTCAAGCAAACGATGACTGTAAGTCCAGATTGTACAATGCACCCTGGAAAAAACTAAATTATCAGGGAAAATACTACAGGTGGGTCCAGAAAGTAAAAATCCCACCCAGGGTTTTTATCTGCAGCATAGCCACCCAGGGATTTGGTATTTTTTTAGTAGCATAGTCACTATTAAGTGTGGAGAATAATTTTGCGATATATTGATTATCGCTGAATCGCAGTTTTGAGACATCAATGTTCAGCAAAACACCGACATTTAGTCAGAATACCATAAACCGATTAAACCTTAATTTAAACTGCAGTAGATAGCTAGCTTAATTAGCTATAATACTGCCTTCTTCTCATTTGTTGCTGAAATTGTAACTGGACAACATTATGGAGTAATTAGTTACTGTAGTCAACTGTATAAAGCTGTACTCACAAGCACAGTAATGATAAACAATGAATGTAACGTGTTTCAACAATACACACATACTGTCCATTACAACTGCCATTCTGGTGACAGGGCTAAACTAAAGTGCTTGATTGCTGACTGATTGCATTTGTGGGAAATTGTGTACATTTCTGTTTTCTTTTCTTTATTTTGCCAAACAATCTCTTAGAATACTCTAATTTCTAATTATAATTTATTTAAAAGTGTTGGTACTAATCAATCGTTGAATCAGTTGTTTATTTGTACTTACAAGCACTGCAGTGTGACAGCTTTCTTGTTCCTATAAAATAAGAAAAAATGAAGAAATCAGACACTTGATAAGTTAATCATAAATCAGATGATCCTTTTTTGGTGTCAGGACCCAGTGTGTTACGACTAAAACAGGCTAGGAAACACTGGTTAATTAACTACAACTATAGCCAGGAAATTATTAAATGACTCTAAGTAACATAACTACTCATCAGAACTTTATAGTATCATTATAGTGCCATTATAGTACACTGCGCAATGTAATAAACCTTATTACTTTTAGAAACCGGGCCTACTGGAGAAATTATTTTCAACTTACTATAAGAACAAAGAGTTCATTTGAATGGTAAAATGCACACAATGTACATGTGCATTAAAATGGTTAACTTAAACTTGGAATGTCAAGATCAGCAACTGCAGAAAATAAAAATGTATATTAGTAAAAATGAAAAAGAAAGGCCAGTATTTAGTAAACTATCAAGAAAAGCCCAATTCATGAGCTTCATATAACAAAGCATGTTAAAGGATTTAATGGCAACTAATAAATACAGTAAATGTGGTAGTTCTAAACAATAGTTCTGAATAGTTTAATAGATGTTTAACCCCTACTTTCTGATAGCAGAAATAATACAACTTTAAATGATTGTTTGCATGTTGTTTAATAATTGACAGCTCTAACTAAATTACTTAAGAAATGTATTATTGATATGTACTGAAATTGTTTACTCACACAATAAATGTCAGTACTGCAACTGTTAACAAAATAGAAAGTGATAAAAAATGCATATATCTAGCAAATAATTAATAATTAACCATTATTGTTTCATGCTGAATGGTTTTACCAATTTCTGCCTGAAATTACATACCCAAATTTGAAGGCTTTTCACGCTAATATTAAATATTTCAGTGGCAATTTTGTGAATTAATATTACTTAGAAGCCTTAAGTAAATGAATTGAAAACCATATTTGCGAAAACCGCAAATATGCAAATTATAAATAATATTTATAATAAAAATGCATATTTCGCCCTGAATATTTATTTTATGAAAGGAAATACAGCTAAATAACTGAAAAACAGAGATCTAAGCTTTAATATGGCATATTGGGTGTCTATATAATTATCATAAACAAAGCCAGATATTAATTAAGAATTTGTCTGGCCCGTGGGAGGGTCAGAGCGCATTTTTGTGTATTCTGATCATACTGTAACTGCATTTACTATAACAGAACGGTAAGCTTGTTACTAATAATGACAAGATTTTGTACAATAATGTTAACAGATTATGAACCAGAAGCAGAGAAATTATATTTAATTGCTTGCAGATGAACTTACATAATCTAAACTGCTGATAAAGTATTCACATTATTCATAAAATAAGAATTTTCACTGCTGCGTCAGCGTTCAGTCAGAATCAGTGACTGAGGCCGAATAGTATATAGCTGCAGAACCGGAGACTGCAGTTTCAGGACCGCAGTTCTAGGACCCTATGTTTTTGCGACAATGCCACCTAGCGAAATTAATGACTTACTACTTCTTAATATAATATCACAACTTTAGCTAACTACTTAACAGATTTAAAGACTTATTTCACCAATATATTACCAATTCAGCTAACTACTTCTACTACACTTTTTAATGTTTATTTCACCCAAATATTACTTTGTCTTAGATTTTTGTCTTAGAACTCCCAACCATATATCAAAAACACAAGGAAGACTTGGGGCTATAATATTTATTTGTTATCTGAAATGGATTCAAACTACTTTTCAAAAGATTTAATTTTTTTTGGAACTTCAAACTACTCTAGTGTCTATTTGAGCTGGGCTATATTAAAAAAAAATCCCAATATTCTGAAGGCATTAATAAGATGATCCGCCGCTTTTTGGGAGCACTCTTTATGCTTTCCTGAGGATTTCTACAGACTGGAGAGGAGTATCAGGTCGAGTTTGGTATCGGATTGAAGCTCTCACTCTGCTGAACGGGGTGAGTGCTTTTGTTTGGGTCTGAGCCGCGAGGGCGGGGTGAGGGGCTCCTCAGAGCGCTGCTCCAATTTTTCCTATGAGATGAATCTGAAGTTAAAAAAACTTACTCTTTTGCCTGTAACTCAGTAACGATACACTTTAGTGATGAAAGGCGTATATCCCCGTAATCCTGAGAGCCTGCCCGTTCGTTTGATGTATATTTTAGCCCCCTTTGGTAAACTATGTCGTTATGAAAAATATGAATATTCATATCATAACTATATTTTTTTCTTAAAATCTTGTCTGCAAGGTATATTAACACTGGAATAGTTAATATTTGAGAATATATAAAGATAAAATGACCTAGATGACTGAAAACCTGAGATTCTAAGCTTTTAAATATATAGCTTGTCTATATTGACCCTACAGTTACTCAGATAAACACAAGCAAATATGATTTTAATAATTCATGCGGATTTCTGGCCCGCCGGCGGGCCAGGGCGTGTTAAGAGGTTAAACACATGAACAATTCTTAATAATGATTATGATTATTTATTTTTTAATTTTGTAAACAGACGGCACAATTTAAAATAAGGCATAACTTTATCTATATATCTATTTTACCAACAGGCCTATGGTGTGAACTGGATCGTGAGATCACAATTTCGTTCCACCTCATGTACCACATGTGATGGAAATGACAATATAATCTCCTTGAATCCTATTGTTCCCTTTAAATTTAATATGAAACTTTTTTATGAATATTAAGCAGCCCCTGTGAAACTTACATGCAGCTTTTTATTTAAAGATGTTACAAACATAACGTAGTTGTTATATGTATCTTGAAAAGCAGACAGAATAATCAGCAAAATTGAAAATGTTTATACAATTACTATTACAACTGACAGCACGTATTGTTCAAGATTATTAACTTAATTATCGTACAACAGTATTTATTAAATAGGTTATAACGTTACACCCAAGACAGTAGGCTAACGTTACTCTGATTAAATGTACTGAACATATGATACAGACATTTTTTGTCATCTTTTATTTTTCAATCTATGTGCTAAGCAGAACTAATTATCATATCGCGCTATGCTTTCATTAAAAATATAACTAACAGGCTAATAGATGTTTTAAAGCAAGCTACCCTAGACTAACACATTACTTAATATTAGGTGCTTGTAATGCTTTTCGGCTACGTATGTAACGTTAGTCACATCCTGTGTTACATTGATGTCTAATTCAAAACATCTGAATATTTTAATACAATAAATTTAAGCTATAACTTGATTCACATTCCGACTGTAATGCATCGTGTCCACGGCCACTTTTTTTTAGGTGGCAGTGTCACGAAGACATAGGGTCCTAGACCTGCGGTCCTGAAACTGCGCTCTTAAAACTGCTCCCCGGGGCTGACCTTCTCGACTGAGGTCAGTCAGAGCGCGCTAGGTGAGCAGAACCGGTTTAAACTGGTTTTCAGAGCAGGTCAGGCCGCAGTGGATAGCTAACTAAATACTGCCACATTAGTTTATAAATGAAAGCCCAATAGTTAGCCTGGTTAGCTTACTATACTTCTGTATCTTTTGTTTCTGGAATATTCTGCAACCCGAATTGTGTGTATAAGTGTAATACTAATCTGTGATTAAAACAGGAATTCCCTGTATCGCTCTGAGGGAGCAAAAGCTAGCTAGCCTGTTAACTCTGCGCTGCCTGTAGTGTCAGCTAGCGCGCTAACCTAGCTTTATACAAATATATATTTTAACTTTATTATCACACATTGTTATGTAGTTTATATGTATTAGTCGACTATCTAACTAAATACACGAAGTGGACATTAAAAGGGGCGTATTTCGTCGTGTTTTCACCTTTTCACACATTAAACTCATTCCACAGCAGTCAGCTCTACTTACCTCAGGAACAGCAGTGAGCCTTTCCTCTGCCGCACGCGCTGTTTGGCCACGTCTGTGGGTACGTCCATTTGACTACATGCTTCCCTTCTTCCCTACTCCCTTAGAAGTGCATTATTTAGATAACAAATTTTCACGCACCCTGTGCATCCGCTTTACCGCCACCTAGAGTCTGTTAGCAGAATACATATTTGCCTTTAGCACCTTAACCAACTCATTATTTTCAGCATTAAAATAATTGAACGAATGTTACTATTTTTTTTTATTGTTTTCAAAGTTTAACAACATTTATTTCACACTAGAAATCATAAAGTAACTCAGCCAAAAGTTTGTAGACAATTCATCTAAGACAAATGTATCTGTTCATCAGAAATGTATGTACCCAGTTTATTTGTGAAATATTTTAGTATTAAACTCTTCAGCCAAATGTTCTCCTTTTAGCAAAAATACATAAATACGTAAAAATATTAAACTAGATATGCATATATAGAAATATCTGGTAATAATAATGTTATAAAGTAGATTCATTTTAGATAACAAGATAGATAGACCCACATATGTTGCAAGTCTTGACACTACAAGAAGTAAATAATTAACATATCAGTTAGATGATCTCTCAACACTGGAATTATCTAACTACTTATTTTTACTCGTCTGACATTTAAACATGAAAGCATGCATACACCTGGTTATTTTTTAAATCTGAGGCAAAAACTGAATAGAAACTGTAAATGCTCAGGTTTCAAAAAATATTTAACTTTATTTTTAATATTTACAAGGTTTATCTTTCAACTTTCTTTCTAACCTGAATTAAACTAATATAAACTTATACAATAAATAACTTATACAATACAACCAATCAATGTTAAATCTAAGATATCATTTAAATAATCAAAACTTTAATAAACATCAAAATTCAAATAACAGTATTGAAAAGTAAATAACAATGATAACATATAAAAGAAACACAGCTTCATTCAGCAAACTTCAGCTTCATTTAACACAGCATTTCAAAAACTGTTTACTTTTCATTCTGAAAAGGAAAAAGGAAAAACAACCATTAATATTGTATTGATGTACCCAGAGAATCTGTAAATTCATCATTCAAAAGCCACCCAGTTTCCTTTAATTTTCAGGTATCCTGCATCATGCAACAAAACTAACAGGAAGATCTTTTTCATTTTTTTGGGAACATTCTTGTCCTAGCTCACTAACATAGTAGTACAACATGAAGGACAGTGTAGGATTGTTTTGGCAGGGACTCTCTCCTTTGTAGTGTCTACTCTGACACTGTTTTAGAAACATCAGTTAATTCCAGGACTACCTTATAAAAGAGATCTGTGATCTCAGTGTGATTAGCCTGTTAAAATAAAGGCTAAATTAAAATATGAAACAAACAAATATACTTTTTACTGGTCCCTTACAGTTAAATATGCATAGTAACCGGAAAGCAACATATTTGTATCTGACAATGTGTCACTATAACAGACACAGCACTAAACTACAGTCCCTAAACCCGATATTTGCACCTGAAGGCCAAATACAAACACATTTTTAAAGGCTTAAATTGTGACGTAATCAATGTAGAATAACATATTTTTTTTATTAACCCTTTTGAGACCCTTCCAATTGCAAACATTATAAATAAGCAACTTGCTCTGTATCTCTGTTTCAAGATGAGCAAGTGTGTTTAATAGCAGCATCTCAGTAATGGTTGACTAGAATATGTGTAAACGTGACATTAGGTGTGACCCACATCATCTTTACAACATCATGACTTTTGTGTTAACTAGATTATACATCTACTCAACAAATGAGTTACAACAGTTCTTTACAGATATTTATTTTGCATTTTGCATAAATTATTTTATTCACATTATTACTACTGTTGTGTTCCTGATGTGAAGAAGTCTTCATATATTATGCATTTCTAAAAACAGACTTCACATTTTCCAGGTTTAGGGCCGGATTAATCACATAGGTCACTATGGAAAAATTCCCTTAGAAAATGCCCACCACATTTAAACACAGGTTTAAATCACTGAAAGCAAATTACTGTTATTTCTTTCCTATAATTAACAAGTTACTTTTTCATACTCACTTCAAAAAGTTTTTCTGGGGATGTCACAATGTCCCCTTTCACAGTCAGAATGGCACTGACCGGCAGACGCTCGATGAATTCATCAAGGGTACCCTGCCATGCCTGGCAGGGTACCTTTAGATCCACCCCTGTGTCCAGGAGGAGCAGAAAGTGTTCCTCCGCTTCCATAACGGCCTCAATGTTTACAGCCACCTCATAAGTTGATGGTGAGCATGGCTGCAGACAGAAAACATAACACAGTTTTCATTAAAATACAGCAACAGTTATGAGAGCAGACATAAGATAACCATTACAAATACCTTAGGCCAAAAATATTTTGTAAAAATGTCAAATATCTTTGTTCCAAATACCTATGATTTGAATAGGTATGATTAGTTTAATTTACAGTGTTTAGAATGATCATGCTCTAAGTTTTGAATGTTTGTTTCTGTCTTTTGTCATTATGCAGAGCATATATGTTTATTAATTGATAAAATGTGAAAATAAGTCTAAAATAACTAACTGTTAATTAATTGAATATCTCTAATAACACAGCCTATCTATTAATTCTTTCTTACAGAGAGATCTCACACAGTATGTTATAACACATTATATTACGGTCTGACAAATAGGTTTATTTTTACACACTTACACTGATTTTAGTGAATGAGCTGGAATTCAGCTTAAACCCAAAGTCCTGTGTTTCCATGGCTTTGAGGTGGGTTATTTGAACCCACTCCCCAACTTTCAGTGGTGTCAGGCCAGCCTCACGCCAGAGAGTTATCTTCTCTGAGCACCCTTTATCTGAAAGTACCACATCCGTAATGGGCACCACTCCACTCTGGGTTCTTGCCTTACGGGGCAGTGCAATCTGTTTCAAGGTGAGCAAAACAGAGATGTTAAAGGCATTATAGTTTTGGTGAGGTTACTTCAGTTGATGTTAAAAACTCCTAATAACATGCCATAGCCTATTAGGCATGTTATTGCATTTATTAGTCTCTACTTCTTCCTAGCATGCACTGCAGGTAATAACATGATTTAAAATGAAAATAGCATTGTTGCCCAAGATGTATTTACCTAAAATGTATTATATTTGTAGACTACATCAATGTCTGTTTTACTTTTGCAGAGTTACATTTCTGCAGTTGTCTTGTCCTCAAACCATGACATAACAGATCCGACTAATTTTAGCTATATACTAGGACATGTCAGGGATTTACAGTTTGTTTAAAAAGTTCATTTTTGTTCATAATTTATTTAAAATGTAATTTTAGACACATACCTTACCCTGCTTTTAGGTTGTTTATGTTTGAATATTATGGTACTCAAATTCAAAAATGATTAAAAAAATCTTTGAAATGTCTTGAATGTAAAATATTACAATTTATCTATTTGAATGAAATTGTGATAACATATGGTCTTTTTCATTCTACTACACTAGTGATTGTGCAACTAACACACTTTAAAGGGGACCTGTTGTGTCTTTCCATTTTCTATGTTCTTTAATGTGTCATATCTGCACAGACACAACATTCAAAATACATGCCAGAGAAACCACCTTTGTTAGTCTAATATATACCCACTAACAATATGCTCAGATAAAGCAAAGACACAAGTGGTACTTGCACTAGCAGGTCTTAATATAATATAATATAATATAACATAATATAATATAATCTTATAAAATACTGTAAATATAGATTGGGGTGGATTTCCCGAAAGCTTCGTAACGCTAAGAACTTCGTTAACTTGTACTTAAGATTTATCTTTAATCAAAGAGTATTTCCTAAACCCTTATGTAACTAAAGTACTATGTAAACTTGCTTGCAAATTAATGACTAACCCGACCCAATCAGTATTCTGAAAGTACTTCTTTAAGCAGCTTGTGCATTATATCATATATCATATATCATATCATATCATATATCATATCATATCATATCATATCACAACATAACATAACATAACATTACATAACATATCATGTATGTATGTATGTAACATATCGTTCATTTTACTCAAACACCTATAAATAAGAACATTAAAGAAACTGATCATTTTGAAGTGGTCTCTTATTTTTTTCTTATTTAGTCATATGTGTCTTTTGGAGTATATTATCAATGGCTGTTTGTTATTTGAATTTAAGAATATGTATAATGATCGTGATTACAACACATTTCTATGTTTTTGGGCGTAATAGTGAATAAATACTGTATATTTGGCAGTGTTGAATCGATGTTTGTTGTTCGATTAAGTGCACTATTTCGGGGGAGGAGTCAACAAAGACGATCTTTAAACTTGTTCGTTCATTTTCGCTTTGCAAAGCTGTTTGGGAAACACTCGCAGAACTGGCTCGTTCTTTACTCACATCATTCGTTAGATTGTTCATTATTGGCTAATATTGATAGTTTACGGGAAACCCAACCTATAACAATTACAATTGTTTTGTAGTTGCATTGTTGTTGCATCAAGGTATGTTCTTAATTTACCCAGCTGTTAAAACACTCACCGATGTGATTTGCCCCTGCACAGTTACAAAGTCTTTTGTAGACCTGACCTCATCCAGTTGTGTCATAATGCTTGATGGGCATAGTAGCTTCTGTGCCTTGTCCAGAACTTCATTTTCTACAGGCATGTTATTTGTCCTGAAGATTTGGGTGTTGGCATTAATGAATGCCTTCTGATTTTTTAATCCAAGGTTTCTAAAAATATATGTATGGTCAAGGGCCACTTTGTCCTCATTTTCTTCTGTCAGTGTTAGGCTATACACTGATGACCCATCTGTGAGTGCGCAGAAGTGTTTTGTTTTAAGGTCAGCTGAGACAGACCCTTCAAAACTGAAACAGGTTGCAATTGACTGCGCATTTTTTGCCACACATTTCAGTCTAATGGACCCTCCTCTTTGGTAGGGCGAGGCTCTTCCGAAGTTTTGTTCCATCTAAAAAAAAAAAACATATACACATAACTCATAATGTCTACATTACAATTCAGGGTCAGAGAGTAGACTGGGTGCACAAGAATCTCAAGCCACTTTAGCTAGAAGTGCACAATTTAATAATAATAATTAATAATTAATAATAATAATAATAATAATAATAATAATAGTTATTATTATTATTATTATTATTATTATTATAAAAATAAAATCTATAAATCTAAATCAGGTCTACAGATCTATAAACTAATTTTGAATAGTTTTATTACCAGGATCATTAGAGTAGTTTTTACTAGTAAAATGTTACAATTGCTTTACATGGAATCTCACTTACATAATGACAATTTTTACTATTAAAAATCAATTACACAAATTAACATTTGTACTATTCATAATTTACTTACAGATTTCTCGGGTTTTAGTAGTAACAACGTGATTATAGACAAGAGAGAGTGAAATTTTACACTGTAGAGTTTTTTTTTTTACTGAAAATAACCGTAGAAAAAAATGATTTTTTTCTGTATATTATGTAAAATAAATGTACCTGAAAATCACATTAAAACATCTGTTTCCATAAATCTTGTGTAAAAGCACAGTCAAAATATGTAAATTTAAATGACAAGAAACCTCTATTTTTTAACTCAACTGTAAAAAAAAATTAAGGGGGTTGAATATTAATTTATTTTCAGTGTTTTAGTGTAAAACACACACGCACACACGGATGTTTAAACACAGTATTTGGTGTAAAAGTACAAACCAGTAAAGTAGTTTTTTTTATATTTTTCACATTTTGCTGCAAATGAGAAATAACACACATTTTAAAACCAAATTGAACAGATATAATCTTCACTTAATTTTCACTGTTTAGTTAAGTTTCAGGGCTGCTTTACCCTAAATTATTATTTGTTTAAACACTGTTATGTTCACAAGCATTTATTCCCCCAGTTTTGGATGGAGTGAATTGTCATGGTGCGGGAGCGTATCTGTGTGTTTTTATGTTGTGGACTGTTTTATAAAGCTATGTGTCCACTGGCACTTTTTTTTCAATTCATGCCACTGTGCCAGATCTCTCCGTGATGTTTTTTTTAATTCAAATGAACCAACAGAAGTAGTCAATTAATTAGTCACTGTAATCTCGTGTTCTATAAATCCATATTCTGCCATTTTCAACTTCTCTTCAGTGGTTAAAAGGCTGCCGCTCTGTGTGTGTAAGGCTAAACTGTGAGTGACGTCACAGACTGCTGTTCCCTGATTGGCTGAATGCAGCATGACCGCCGGATTCATTTTACTAAAGTTTAGCTCTTTTGAACTTTTTCGTCGGAGAGCCGGGCTTTCTCTCTATTGAAATGAATGGGATGTAATTCAGCTGTCTACGGGACGTGTCTATGTTAATTAGATGTTCAGTTTAGAGTGCTTACCATACTGTTGTTTCATAGCAGTTTTATTCACATGGCTGGGTTTCGTATGGCGTTACTTTCCAAGCATGTTTCAGTGTTGTAAGTTAGTAGGAAACTGGTTAAATAAGAGCTGTTGAAAATAATGCGGTGTACCATTGCTTTTTCTTGATGATTGACACAGTGTTAATTAAAATATGCATTAAATACATGGCTGAGAAAGCTTATGAGTTAAAAGACATATAAATGAGATTCTTTTTGTTAAAAAAGGTAATTTGTCTGTGAATTTAAAGAAAAAAGACCCTTATTGACAAATTATTGTAAAATTACTTTCATTTACTTTAAAATACAGGTATTTTGACATTTTCATGCTGTACATTGTTTGAATAAATGTGTCAAATAACAAAATTCACTGTAACTTATACGATGGCAACCTTCAGATTACCGATATCGGTAACACTTTATTTTAAGGAACACAAATTAGGTGCTTATTAATGTCTTATTATTTGCTTAATAAAGCAATAATTAGACATTTATAAATGATTTATTCACTACTTATTATGCTTTATTCTGTGTAAGTGTTATTGGTGCTTAATTAGTGGTCTGTTATGTGGAAATGTTTAATAAAGGCTGTATTAGTTCTTATAGTACACAATAAAAGGCCTGTATTCTTGGGAATAATTTGATGTATATATATATCTTAATAATTTTATATATTTAGGAATAATTTTGTATATGTGGGAATAATTATACATATTTGGAATAATTTGGTATATTTAGAAATTATTTGGTATATTTGGGAATAATTTTACAGACCTTCTAGTTCTTTGTAACTAATATCCCTTACGAAACAATAATATGTGGCAATATATTGGAAAATATAGTGCAATATATTAAATAATACGTTTTCATATATGGAAAAAGTACATATATTGTTTAATATATGACAATATATGCATGGACCATGTCTATATATTGGTAAATATAAAAACATATTGCAATAAAGACAAAATCTCTAAACTGCTAAACTGCAATATTTTTTTAGACCAAATGCTTTTTTTTTGTATTTATTAGTGTCTTTCTTAGTAAATCATTTCACAAAAGAGACAAAAGAGTACCATGATTTAAAATACATCCTGAATGTGCCAATAAAGGTCCACAGTTACAGACCCAAGAAACAAAATACATTTACATTTACATCTACAATTACTTTTTAAAGCGGTCATATTCATGTTTGCATATTAAAAATTTGAATGTGACAAAGATTGACAAGTTATTACATTTATTTTTTTTGCCCAGATTATACATACATTACACAGACCTAACCCAAAATCTTACATTTAGGTACACTTATACAGTCTATTAATTTTAATTGTTTTTTTTATTTCATTTTGTGTATAAGGGCATACAAATATTATTATACTATATTATATTATATTATATTATATTTTTTATTATATTACTAATAATGTGTTACATTTTTTAAATCGTTTTACCCTGCGTACCCGTGGTTTTCAGTAAAGCCAAATTTGGCAGGATAACCGCCAACTTGGCAACTCTGTGGAAAAGAGATCTGTAATTGGAGCTCAAGAGCAGAAGATTTAGACAAACAAGTATCAGCCAGTTACAGCGCTAAAGGGCGGGACTGTTCTTTGGATGATGTTCGGAGAAAATACGCTAAAATTGGCTCACAGTTTGAATGAACTGAATGAAATATATAAGTTTTGGTATGCCCTTGTTTCTTGGACGGAGGGACCAGACAAAAATGCACTGAGCATTGTGTCAACCAGCTGGATAACTGACTCTGACCCAAAGAAACCTCCACGCAGTCCTTCTACAGTTATCAGGCAAGGTGAGTCCTCAATTCAAACAGTAGCTCATCATTACACAGTTAAAGAATCCACATGCTGATAATGAGGCTGTGTGTTTTTTTTTATTTTTATTTTTAGCAATTAAAAAATTATAGTGAGGTACATTCTTGCTAAACGGCTTAGTCTACACAATTTAAGTTATGAGTTATAACTAGCTACATTAGCTAGCCTAGCTTTAATTTAACTAGCTAGCCTAGCTTTAATTTAACCAGTCTAGCTTTAATTTAACTAGCTAGCGTAGTTTTAATTTAACTAGCTACCTTTACTTTACTTTAACTAGCTAGCCTATTTTTAAGTTAACTAGCTACCTGTGCTTCAATCTAACTAACTAGCCTAGCTTTAATTTAACTAGCTAGCCTAGCTTTAATTTAACTAGCTAACCTTTCATTTAATTTCATTAATTCATTCATTACTTTTCATTTAATTATCTAGCCTAGCCTTAAGTTAACTAGCTTCCTTTGCTTTGATTTAACTAGCTAACCTAGCTTTAACTAGCTAACCTAGCTTTAATTTTAATTAGCTAACCTAACATTAATTTAACTAGCTAACCAAGCTTTAACTAGCTAACCTAGCTTTAATTTAACTAGCTAACCTAACTTTAATTTAACTGGCTAACCTAGCTTTAATTTAACTAGCTAGTCTAGCTTTAAGCTAAATAAATAGCTGAGCTTTATTTTAACCAGCTAAAATACCTTTAATTTAACTAGCTACATAACTTTAAGGGGAACTAAGTTTGCTTTAAGTTAACTAGCTACCTTTGCTTTAATTAAACTAACTAATCTAGGTTTAAGTTAACTAGCTAACCTAGCTTTAATTTAACTAGCTAGCCTAGCTTTAAGTTAACTGGCTAACCTAGCTTTAATTTAACTAGCTAGCCTAGCTTTAACTAACTAACCTAGCTTTAACTAGCTAACCTAGCTTTAAATTTAACTAGCTAAGCTAACTTTAATTTAACTAGCTAGCGTAGTTTTAAGTTAACTAGCTACCTTTGCTTTAATTTAACTAGCTAGCCTAGCTTTAAGTTAACTAGCTAACCTACCTTTAATTTAACTAGCTAATCTAGCTGTAATTTAACTAGCTAACATAGCTTTAAATTAACTAGCTAACCTAGCTTTAATTTAACTAGCCAACCTAGCTTAAATTTAACTAGCTAACCTAGCTTTAATTAAAATAACTAACCTAGGTTTATGTTAACTAGCTAACCTAGCTTTCATTTAACTAGCTAGCCTAGCTTTAAGTTAACTAGCTAGCTTAGCTATATTTTATCTATCTAAAATACTTTTAATTTAACTAGCTAATTCAGCTTTAATATAACTAGCCAACCTAGCTTTAATTTAACTAGCTACATTTGCTTTAAGTTAACTAGCTACCTTTGCTTTAATTAAACTAGCCAACCTAGCTTTAATTTAACTAGCTAGCCTAGCTTTAAGCTAAATAGCTAGCTGAGCTTTATTTTAACCAGCTAAAATACCTTTAATTTAACTAGCCAACGTAGCTTTAAGGGGAACTAGCTACCTTTGCTTTAATTAAACTAACTAATCTAGGTTTTAGTTAACTAGCTAACCTAACATTAATTAAACTATCTAACCTAGCTTTAATTTAACTAGCCAACCTAGCTTAAATTTAACTAGCTTACCTAGCTTTAATTAAACTAACTAACCTAGGTTTAAGTTAACTAGCTAACCTAGCTTTAATTTAACTAGCTAACCTAGCTTTAAGTTAACTAGCTAGCTTAGCTATATTTTATCTATCTAAAATACCTTTAATTTAACTAGCTAACCTAGCTTTAATATAACTAGCCAACCTAGCTTTAATTTAACTAGCTAACCTAGCTTTAATTTAACTAGCTAGCCTAGCTTTAAGCTAAATAGCTAGCTGAGCTTTATTTTAACCAGCTAAAATACCTTTAATTAAACCAGCTAACGTAGCTTTAAGGGGAACTAGCTTCCTTTGATTTAAGTTAACTAGCTACCTTTGCTTTAATTAAACTAACTAATCTAGGTTTTAGTTAACTAGCTAACCTAGCTTTAATTTAACTAGCTACATTTGCTTTAATTAAACTAGCTAACCTAGCTTTAATTTAACTTGCCAGCCTAGCTTTAAGCTAAATAGCTAGCTGAGCTTTATTTTAACCAGCTAAAATACCTTTAATTTAACTAACTAACATAGCTTTAAGGGGAACTAGCTAACCTAGCTTTAATTTAACTAGTTAACCTAGCTTTAATTTAACTAGCTAACCTAGCTTTAATTTAACTAGCTAGCCAAGCTTTAAGTTAACTAGCTAACCTAGCTTTAATTGAACTAGCTACCTTTTTTATTAGTTAACTAGCTAACCTAGCTTTAATTGAACTAGCTATCTTTGCTTTAATTTAACTAGTTACATTTCCTTTAAGTTAACTAGCTACCTTTGCTTTAATTTAACTAGCTAAACTGGCTTTAATTTAACTAGCTAGCCAAGCTTTAATTTAACTTGCTAACCTAGCTTTAATTGAACTAGCTACCTTTGCTTTAAGTTAACTAGCTATCTTTCCTATTATTTAACTAGCTAACCTAGCTTTAATTGAACTAGCTACCTTTGCTTTAAGTAAACTAGCTACCTTCTCTATTATTTAACTAGCTAACCTAGCTTTAATTTAACTAGCTAACCTAGTTTTAATTTTAACTAGCTAACAGTGATAGAAACTATGATACTGATGGAATTCTTTAATGTTGATTTTCTTCTGAACTTTAAACGTACCTTTATGTGTTTTTGTATTTTTTCAGTCACATAATAATTATTGAAATTAATAATTATTCAGTTTTAGAAGGAGTATATGATACTTTTTTTAAAAATTAAGGTCTGTTGATAGGGAAAGATTTCATGTAAACATAGGACAAGTTCTTGTAAAATGACAGCAATAGTTGTTAATTATAGTAAATTTATAGTAAATACAGTAACATTTTTTTAAATGTAAAAATGCAAGGTGGCCAAGGCAAGCCATTTTAGCCTAAAATCACACATTTCAGATATTACCTCATTCCCTCATTGTATTTCTGACTAGGCATATGTTACAGTTGATTTACATTTTCACTAGTAAAATCTTCAGTTACAGTCATTACTACTAATAAAAAGTAAACTAGACATATTGATTTACATGGAATTATATTATCTCTTGTCCAGAATCATTTTATTTCTAGTGGTAATTGTAATTGCAGATATTTATTTCATTTTTACTAGTAAAAACTTTTTTAAATATTATGAACATTAAAACCTGAGTTGTAGCAATCTGAAATTCAATTATGAAGATCTAAAACAGCACATATACAAAATGCACATTTCTAGTGAAAGGTAGTCAGAATTAATTTACAGATATAATTTTTACTAGTTAGAATTACAGTGAAGAAATATGTAACTGGAGTTCTTACTAATTACTAATTAAAAACCCACTGAATAAGATGAATAACTTGTAGCCTACCTTGAAAAATGCAGTGTAGGAGAGTGGATTAAACCTTTCTTCCTGCAGTCTCTTGTGAAGTGAAGTTTTCTTTCTGAGGTAAACATACTCTAAACAGATTTTGTTTATATTTATAGTTATACTTAGGCAAGGATTGGTTTTTTGGTTGCTGGGGGAGAATGATTGGTGACATGTATAACAACATACCAGGAGCAGGGGACGAAAAAATAAAAAGGGCACCAATGTACCCTGTCTGTTAGCATCAAATAGAGTATGTCATTATAAGGCTACTACTAGGGCATCACATTACATTTAATCCACTGGTTGACACTTCATTAGAGGGACACCTGGGTAACTGGGCCCTTTATCATGTTCTCTCACCTGTAGGAGAACCCTTTACAGCATCACACCCCATTTCTTTACTGGAAAGGTCTCCTTTGGGACACTGTGTAATAGGGGTTGCATAGAAGGCACTTCATTACACCCTTTCTACTGGAAGGCTATGGAGGACCAAAACTGTCAAAATAAAGTGTAAATATATATATATATATATATATATATATATATATATAATAATTCGTTATTTATGGGTTTTTTTATTAAGATATGTGTAATTTTTCTTTTGATTAATTTATTTATTTACATAACTATTCATTTCTGCATTCGTTTATTTTCCAATTTATTTATTTATGCGTTCATTTATTTCCCGATTTATTGATTTATGCATTCATTTATTTCCCAATTTATTTATTTCTGTATTTGTTTTATTTCCCAATTTATTTATTTCAGCATTCATTTATTTCCCGATTTATTTATTTATGCTTTCATTTATTTCCAAATTTATTTATTTCTGTTTTCCTTGTCCCTATATGATAATGAAAGGGTGTTTTCTTTTATATACAGGCTGAGCATTCAAGCCCAGAGAGAGAGGAGCTGATCTGAGTAGAAGAGTCCAGAAGCTGAAATGTCAGGGAGAGGTTCGGTATCTGATCTGCTCAGAGAAGCAGCTGCTTATGCTGCTCGCCTCAAAGAACTGGATCAGAGTATGTTTTACGATCTAAGTGATCTTTATTAAATAATCTTCCACGTTACCAAAGTTACCTCCAAAAGAGCAAGATATGTACAATCGATCCAGGGTATCTGACATCTATCAACCAATACGAATGCTTAAACACTGTGACATCATTGTTAGACAGCCCCTTCATTATCACATAAGGACAAGGAAAAACAGAAATAAATAAATCAGAAAATAAATAAATACATAAATAAATACACAGGAAATAAATAAATACATAAATAGGTAAATTAGGAAATAAAGGAATACAGAAAGCAGAAATAAATAGTTATGTAAATAAATTAACAAATTAATCAAAAGAAAAATTAAACAATGTTAATAAAGAAACCTATACATAACAAATTATTAAGTTATTTATTTTTATGTATATGTATTTATTTTTATATAAATAATAATTATTCTTAACGGTTTTAATCACCATAGTACTTTTACTGAGTGCTTTACATATGTTTTTATTTATTTATTTACTTTTAATTGTGTCCGTTTTGGTCCTCCATAGAAGGCCAGCAAGGCACAACATTTCTTGATCTAGAAAAATCAAAAATGGTTAGTGGGTACTTAATCACTCCCCACCAGGAAGGCAACCAATTATTCCAAATTTTCCTGACAAATAATTGTCCTGTGATTTACACAATTTATTCTATGGTCAAACTTGATTTCATAATTCACTGAAATACATTTAAAACATGGCGCAAGATAACCACAATATACATTGAAACATTAAAAGTGCTACATTCAAATACAAAACAGAGAACTTTAAGTATATATGAATTGCTTCCAACGTGCATTCTATGAATTTTGTTATAATTATTACAAAAGCCCTGACTGTGTTCACTGAAATCATGTAATACTAAAAGTTAAAACAATTTAGATAACAAATAGAAGTAAAGTAAAGAATTTCTGACATTAAAATTGATAGACCATTTATTAATTGCTTAGAAACAGCATCTAAAAGGTTCACAATCTATATAATATAATTTAATGTAGTGGTTACCTTAGAAATAAACAAATTACAAAATTGTTACAAAAATCAATTGCTAGGTAACAAAAATAGTAATACTATCCAGAATATCTTTATATTGAACACTTTTTTATACTGGAAATGGCATTCTTTGGTAAACTGATCATGAAGGAGCTTGTCCAGTACTTGTCCAGGAGCTTTCCCAACTTCACAGTGGATGGCTCTGCCCTGCTGTACTTTTGTTGCATGGCATCTGTGTTGTTGGCTTTAATGAGTCCTCTTTTTCTGTAAGATGCAGCAATGAGACCTGTTACATTTTGCAATGTTCTGTCATTTTTAGCAAATGCCATTTGATGTAAATGTAAACTTTACAGTATAATGAGGTGTCTTCTATTCCCTGAACATCATAAAAACAGTGAGTACAAGAGCAATACAACATGTCTTATATACCAAATGTTTACTTTTGATTCTTGTGTGTCTTTCTGTGGTGTTCAGTGGTGGTATGTGTCACATATTTATAAAAATTTTGAAAAAGAAAAAAATCTAAATTGCGTTAAAACAAAGATTTCTTGTGTAACATTTCTAGCAAGCAAACAATACAGAAAGCAATAAAATTACTTTATACAACAGTTAGCTCTGACTTCACAATCTGTGGTGGGTTTCCCGAAAACGACGGTCTTAGCGAATAACGAAGGAACTAACGAATGATGTGAGTAAAGAACAAGCCAGTTCTGCGAGTGTTTCCCAAAGAGCTTTGCAAAGTGAAAATGAATGAACGAGGTTAAAGAACGTCTTTGTTGACTCCTCCCCCGAAACAGCGTGCTCAATTTATCCATAAATATCGATTCAGCACTGCCAAATATGCAGTATTTATTCACTATTACACCCTTAAAACGTACAACTGTGTTGTAATCAACATTCTACATATTCTGATATTTAAATTACAAGAGTAATACTCCTAAAGATACATATGACTTAATAAATAATCAAAAATCGAATCTATTTTAAAACATGAAACGTTTTTTTAACTATTATTGTTAATATATATTATATTAATAGATATTATACTAATATTATTAGTAGTATATTGATAGTAAAAATAATATGAATTTATTACTATTATTATTATTATAAAATAATGTAATAATACATATATGTATGTTCCTGTATGTCTAAATATATATATATATATATAATATATATATATATTTTTTAACCAACCAGAATATGTTTTGTACTTTATACACGCTGTGAAGCTCCAGCTCATCCTAAATCACCATCTCAGTTGGGTTTAGCTCAAGGACTTGTGAATTGTGTGGGCCATGCACCTTTTCATTTACTAGATAATTGCATATGCGTCAATTAATCATTTTCATATTCATCTACAAGGTAGAAAATGAAAAAAAAGAAAAAACATTGAATGAGATGTGTCCAAACTTTTGACTGGTATTTACATATTTGCGATCTGACACACCCCAGAGTTTGCCCAGATGAACGACAACAATGGTGGTTAGAAGTACCTGATTATAAAATTATATTAAATATTACCTGCACATTCACCGATACCCTTTAGAATACGTGTAGGTGTGATTAAAGACACAGCAGGCGTCCCGTGCACTGAACCTACAATACCAGGAATTTTCCCAATAGCATGGAAAAACATATTGTGGTGCTGTAATTCCTGGGCTGGTGGTAACTGTATATAGTTGTGTGTTTTCCACAGTAACAGCCTGATTACAGAATCCACGGACTTGGAGACTTTGCAGCTTTGCTTAGACCGAGAGCATCATCTGCAGGTATTCATTGATTGCAATCCTTGCATCAGTAATGTTCCAATTCCAGTATGCCCAATTAGACTACAAGCCACAGACAAAGTTGGCATTATGATATCATATATTACAGTATAATATAATATAATATAATATAATATAATATAATATAATATAATATAATATAATTGATTATAATTAATAATAATATAATATAATTGAGTCACAGAAGAAATATTTTTTCCCTCAAAATTGGCGGTCCGTGGTGTTTAAGGTGCTGAACTGCACTCTGTAGTAACCACCTGGAATACATTAGCAACTTCCTAGCAACCAAATCAAATCAAATTTATTTGTATAGCGCTTTTTACAACAGGTGTTGGCACAAAGCAGCTTTACAGAAACATAATTAGAAGACAAAGAATCAGGCAAAACATTAAACATAGAAAATACAGAATACAGAACCCCCAGTGAGCGCGGAGGCAAGGAAAAACTCCCTCAGAGCTGCAGGAGGAGGAAGAAACCTTGGGAGGACCAAGACTCATATTTAAGGGGGGACCATCCTACCACTGGTCAAACAGCTTTTAAATTGAAATTTAAAAAGTCTGTTATACATCCACATAGGTTTTATATATTCAGGAGTGTAATAGCGCGCCACTAATGGCTTGGATGTAAACTGTAGTGGAGAATAAGATGGACGATGAGCAGCTGATCTGTGGTGGTGGTGGAGAAGAGCTGACTTCAGAAACTTCCATCAGTCTGGCCGGACAGGAGACGCGAGAGCCTGAGGGTCCAACAATGGTATCGGGTCAGACAGGTGGGCAGTCAGTAACTCAGAGGAAGGCAGAGAGATGGAATTAGTTTTGACTGGATTTATGTAAAACAGAGAATATTAAAACATTATCAGAGTGTGGCTAATGACTCCGGCAGAACTGAATAAAACAGCCTAACTAAAGGCAGAGAGCCAGAAGGTAACATAGACATGGAGGCTCCCTGAAACACTGGCATCCACCCACTCCACCGTCCACAAACCTGAGTTACCGTGTGCAGTGGGAGAACAACAGCATCAGCATCTCAGTTTACCCACAATTCCCTCTGTCCATGAACCCCTGAATCTGCAGCCTTATCTAAAGGAAAAAACATTAATTACCAAAAGCAAAACTAAACAAGTAAGTTTTCAGTCTAGACTTAAAGATTGAGACTGTGTCTGAGTCCCAAACATATTCGGGGAGATTATTCCAGAGTTGAGGCGCTTTATAAGAGAAAGCTCTTCCTCCTGCAGAGCTCCTCTGAATTTTAGGTACTACTAAGAAACCAGCACCCTGAGATCTAAGTAATCGTGGTGGTTCATATTAGGAGATAAGGTCTCGCAAATACTCAGGAGCGAGCCCATGTAGGGCTTTATACGTTAACAGGAGAATTTTATAGTCTATGCGGAATTTGACTGGAAGCCAGTGCAGTGCTGATAGTACTGGACTAATATGGTCAAATTTTCTAGTTTTAGTAAGGACCCTGGCTGCAGCATTTTGAACTAGCTGAAGTTTATTTAAGTTACGGCAGGAACATCCAGACAGTAGCGCATTACAATAATCTAGCCTTGAGGTAATGAAGGCATGGACTAATTTTTCTGCGTCATGCAGTGATAGGGCATTTCTTAGCTTGACAATATTACGTAGGTGTAGAAAAGCTGTTCTAGTAACATTAGATATGTGTTTATCGAATGCTAGATCTGAATCTATGGTCGGCGGCTGTAAGTAGATCGTTTGTTATTTTAACTAAAGCTGTCTCAGTGCTATGATGAGGCCTAAATCCAGATTGAAATTTCTCATAGATTTGGTTTATTTGCAGGTAAGAGCAAAGTTGTTGGGCCACAGCTTTTTCTGAAATCTTAGAAATAAACGGTAAGTTTGAAATAGGTCTATAGTTAGACAGTACAGTAGGATCAAGATTTAGTTTTTTGATCAGAGGTTTAATTACAGCTGTTTTAAAGGCTTTGGGTGCATGGCCCAGGGTGAGCGATGAGTTTACTATCATTAACAGAGGTTTAATTATATCTGGTAGTACCTGCTTTAATAAATTTTGTGGGAACTGCATCAAGTGTGCAGGTTGTGCTGTTTGAAGAGGAGATAATTTTCTCTAGTTCTAGCTGTGGAAGTGGGTTAAAGACTTCCAACCTAACTTCGGTGACAGGGTTTTGTTCTAAATCAGCCAGACCAGATGACAGAGAGGATGTAATATTTATCTGTTTAATTTTATCCCGAATGTTTTCAATTTTACTATCGAAGAAGTCCATAAAATCGTTGCTGGTGTGAATGGCTGGAATCTGAGGTTCAGTACCTGTCTGGTTTTTAGTTAATTTGGAAATAAGGAGAGCTCTAGGATTATTTTTATTTATCTCGATCTGTGAGGCCAGATATGCTGAGCGGGCTTTATTAAGTTCTTTTCTATATTTTACAAGACTGTCTTTCCACGCAGAGTGAAACACTTCCAGTTTAGTTGATCGATATTTACGCTCTAAATTTCGTACTAACTGCTTTAAGGTACGAGTTTGATCATTGAACCACGGTGCGAGCTTTTTCTGTCTCTCTATTTTATGTTTAAGGGGTGCTACAACATCTAAGGTAGAGCGAAAGGTATTTTCTAAACTTTCGGTTAGTTTGTCTAGTTCTACTGGGTCTACAGGAGAATACATTATAGTTGATAAATCGGGAAGCTTATCTGTAAATTGTTGGGCTGTAAAAGGCGTAATTGAACGTTTTACAGAGTAGCTAGGGGATGTACGTATATTATGACTAAGATGTAATTTAAATGAAATTAGGTAATGATTTGAAATTGCGGAGGTTTGAGAACGAATATTCAGGTTATCTATGCTCACACCCAGGGTCAAAACTAGATCCAGAGTATGATTACAGTAATGAGTAGGTCCTGTTATATTTTGAATAATACCAACTGAGTCTAAAATCGATGTGAATGCCTTTTTTAATGGATTTAATGGAATCCAATTTTTCGAAATGAATATTGAAGTCTCCAACTATAATCACTTTATCACTACTTACTTCTAAGTCTGTGACAAAATCACTAAATTCTTTTAAAAATTCTAAATAGGGCCCTGGTGGTCTGTAGATATTAATTAAGGAAAATGCATTCTTTTTTGTAACTGGATTAATTATACTGGTGTTTCTGATTGCTAACTAAGGTACTTCGGAAAAGTATGCAGACCCCACCTCCTCTACCGGACAATCTCGGATTGTGTATATAATTATTGCCTGCAGGGGTGGCTTCATTCAATGCTACATATTCATTTGGCCTAATCCAGGTTTCTGTCAGACACAGAATATTGAATTTCTGATCAGTTATGATTGCATTCACTAGAACTGCTTTTGAATTTAGAGATCTAATATTAAGTAAACCAATCTTTAGGTTTGAAGTGTTAGTACTACAGTCTGGATATGATTGTTTAATATAAGTTAAGTTATTTAGATTGACTGTTTTAGTTTTTTGATGTTTTTTGTTTGACTCGGGGGACAGACACAGTCTGAATACATTGGTATCTAGGTAACGTCTCTTTGCAGCTCGCAGACGGTCGGTTAAGCCTCTCTGTCTGCGGCCTGGTCCCGGCTCTGGATTGTCAGCAGCTTCTAACCACTTAGCAACCACTTTAGAAACTATAGCAACTGCCTAGTAACCAGTTAGCAACACCTTAGCAACCACCAGGAAAACGTTAGAAACTGCCTAGCAACAGCTTAGCAACCACTTTAGAAATGAAAGCAACTGTCTAGCAACCACTGTTGGCAACTGCCTAGCAACTACTTTAAAAATTATGGCAACTGCCTAGAAACCAGTTAGCAACACCTTAGCAACCACCTGGAAAATGTTAGAAACTGCCTAGCAACAACTTAGCAACCATGTGGAAAACATTAGCAACTGCCTAGCAACCACTTAACAACCACTTTAGAAAAGATAGCAACTGCCTAGCGACCAGTTAGCAACACCTTAGCAACCACCTGGAAAACGTAAGCAACTGCCTAGCAACCACTTAGCAACCATGTGGAATACGTTGGCAACTGCCTAGCAACTACTTTAAAAATGATAGCAACTGCCTAGCAACCAGTTGGCTACACCTTAGCAACAACCTGGAAAACGTTAGCAACTGCCTAGCAACCCCTTAGCAACCACTTTAGAAATTATAGCAACTGCCTAGCAACCAGTTAGCTACACCTTAGCAACCACCTGTAAATTGTTAGCAATTGCCTAGCAACCGCCTATCAACCACTTAGCAATCATGTGGAATAGGTTAGCAACACCTTAGCAACCACCTGGAAAATGTTAGCAACTGCCTAGCAACCCCTTAGCAACCATGTGGAATACGTTAGCAACTGCCTAGCAACCACTTTAGAAACGATAGCAACTGCCTAGCAACCAGCTAGCAACACCTTAGCAACCACCTGGAAAATGTTAGCAACTGCCTAGCAACCACTTAGCAACCATGTGGAATACGTTAGCAACTGCCTAGCAACCACTTACCAACACCTTAGCAACCACTAGGAAAACGTAAGCAACTGCCTAGCAACCACTTAGCAACCACTTTAGAAATGATAGCAACTGCCTAGCAACCACTTAACAACACCTTAGCAACCACTAGGAAAACGTTAGCAACTGCCTAGCAACCACTTTACAAATGATAGCAACCACTAGGAAAACGTTAGCAACTGCCTAGCAACCACTTTACAAATGATAGCAACTGCCTTCCAACCACTTAGCAACACCTTAGCAACCACTAGGAAAATGTTAGCAACTGCCTTGCAACCACTTAGCAACCACTTTAGAAATGATAGCAACTGCCTAGCAACCACTTAGCAACACCTTCGCAACCACAAAGAAAACGTTAGCAACTGCCTAGCAACCATTTATCAACCACTTTAGAAATGATAGCAACTGCCTAGCAACCACTTAACAACATCTTAGCAACCACCTGGAAAATGTTAGCAACTGCCTAGCAACCAGTTAGCTACATTTTAGCCACCACCTGGAAAACGTAAGCAACTGTTTAGCAACCGCCTTGCAACCACTTAGCAACCATGTGTAATACATTAGCAAATAACTAGCAACCGCTTAGCAACAGCTTAGCAACCACCTGTAAGACGTTAGCAACTGCCTAGCAACCACTTTCAAGATTTTAGCATTTATCCAAATGTTTTTAGATTTCAGCGTTTAACCAAACATTTTTAGATTTCAACGTTTAACCAAACGTTTTTAGATTTCCGTGTTTTTGGCATTTAGCGTTTAGCAACCATTTTAACTTTTTAACGTTATTAGCGTTCTTTTCCAAGCCAACTTAAAGTTCGTTCACGAACTTTACCTTTTTCTAGTTATTATTATTATTCCGCGCTCAAAATTTAATCACTATCTCCTCCTAGGGCTTTTGACGTAGAACCACGAAACTTTGCAGTATCGTAGTACCTATACCCGAATAGGTTGCTTGTGCTTTTTTAAGCGATACATCGTACGGTTTTCGTAAAAACTTCGTAAACGTACGCTTTTTTTTCCCATAGGAAATGAATGGGGGACAACTTTGAACGTTTGTGTAGGTAACAATTTTTGACATACAAAGACAAAAATCGGACGGTCTATAGAACTTACCGCGTTCTTTCCGAAAATTTTAACGTTTTGACGATACGTCGTACGGTTTTCGTACAAATGTCGTACGAAGTTTTCCCATAGAAATGAATGGGGGGCCCAGAGTTCCATCTCACACACGAGCAGCTCTGCGCACGGAACCCCTTCTCTCCCCTGCTCCTCCAGTACTGTGAGTGTATGGAGGAGCTGCTGTATGGAGCAGCTATCAGTCAAAAGTTTGGACACCCCGGCACCCCAGCCAGGGCTTAGCAACCACCTAATAACTGCTTAGCAACCACCTTAGCAACCACCTGGAAAACGTTAGCAACTGCCTAGCAACCACTTAGCAACACCTTAGCAACCACCTGGAAAACGTTAGCAACTGCCTAGCAACCACTTAGCAACCACTAGGAAAACGTTAGCAACTGCCTAGCAACCACTTAGCAACCACTTTAGAAATGATAGCAACTGCCTAGCAACCAGTTAGCAACCACTTAGCAACCACCTGGAAAACGTTAGCAAATGCCTAGCAACCACTTAGCAACACCTTAACAACCACTAGGAAAACGTTAGCAACTGCCTAGCAACCACTTAGCAACCACCTTAGAATCGATAGCAACTGCCTAGCAAGCACTTAGCAACACCTTAACAACCACTAGGAAAATGTTAGCAACTGCCTAGCAACCACTTTAGAAATGATAGCAACAGCCTAGCAACCACTTAGCAACACCTTAGCAACCACTAGGAAAACGTTAGCAACTGCCTAGCAACCACTTAGCAACACCTTAGCAACCACCTGGAAAACGTTAGCAACTGCCTAGTAACCACTTAGCAACCACTAGGAAAACGTTAGCAACTGCCTAGCAACCACTTAGCAACCACTTTAGAAATGATAGCAACTGCCTAGCAACCAGTTAGCAACCACTTAGCAACCACCTGGAAAACGTTAGCAAATGCCTAGCAACCACTTAGCAACACCTTAACAACCACTAGGAAAACGTTAGCAACTGCCTAGCAACCACTTAGCAACCACCTTAGAATCGATAGCAACTGCCTAGCAAGCACTTAGCAACACCTTAACAACCACTAGGAAAATGTTAGCAACTGCCTAGCAACCACTTTAGAAATGATAGCAACAGCCTAGCAACCACTTAGCAACACCTTAGCAACCACTAGGAAAACGTTAGCAACTGCCTAGCAACCACTTAGCAACCACTTTAGAAATTAAAGCAACTGCCTAGCAACCAGTTAGCAACCACTTAGCAACCACTAGGAAAACGTTAGCAACTGCCTAGCAACCACTTAGCAACCACCTTCGAAACGATAGCAACTGCCTAGCAACCATTTAGCAACACCTTAACAACCACTAGGAAAATGTTAGCAACTGCCTAGCAACCACTTAGCAACCACTTTAGAAATGATAGCAACAGCCTAGCAACCACTTAGCAACACCTTAGCAACCACTAGGAAAATGTTAGCAACTGCCTAGCAACCACTTAGCAACCAATTTAGAAATGATAGCAACTGCCTAGCAACCACTAAGCAACACCTTAGCAACCACTAGGAAAACGTTAGCAACTGCCTACCAACCATTTAGCAACCACTTTAGAAACACCTTAGCAACCGCATAGCAACACCTAAGCAACCACATAGCAACCACCTAGCAACACCTTAGCAACCACCCCAGATACCATAGCAACACCTTAGCAACCACATAGCAACACCTTAGCAACCACCTAGCAACACCTTAGCAACCACCCTGTATATCATAGCAACACCCTAGCAACCACCTAGCAACACCTTAGCAACCACCCCAGGTACCATAGCAACACCATGGCAACCGCATAGCAACACCTTAGCAACCACCTAGCAACCACCTAGCAACACCTTAGCAACCATACCTGATACCATAGCAACACCTTAGCAACCGCATAGCAACACCTTAGCAACCACCTAGCAACACCTTAGCAACCACCCCAGACACCATAGCAACACCTTAGCAACCACCTAGCAACACCCTAGCAACCACCTAGCAACCACCTAGCAACACCTTAGCAACCACCCCGGATACCATAGCAACACCTTAGCAACCACCTAGCAACATCTTAGCAACCACCCCAGATACCATAGCAACACCTTAGCAACAACCTAGCAACACCCTAGCAACCACCTAGCAACCACCTGGTATATGTTAGCAATTGCCTAGCAACAGCTTAGCAACCACTTCAGAAATGATAGCAACCGCCTAGCAACACATTAGCAATCAAAAGTACAACCAAAAGTTTTTCGATTTCAGCATTTAAACAAGCGTTTTTAGATTTCAGCGTTTAACCAAACGTTTTTAGATTTCAGCGTTTAACCAAACGTTTTTTGATTTCAGCGTTTAACCAAACGTTTTTAGATTTCAGTGTTTAATCAAACGTTTTTAGATTTCAGCGTTTAATCAAACGTTTTTAGATTTCAGCGTTTAATCAAATGTTTTTAGATTTCAGCGTTTAACCAAATGTTTTTAGATTTCAGCGTTTAACCAAATGTTTTTAGATTTCAGTGTTTTTGGCATTTAGCGTTTAGCCAAAAGTTAACAGCATATCAACGACTCTTCACACTCTTCAGACAGAAACAGCTTAGCAACCATTTTAACTTTTTAACGTTATTAGTGTTCTTTTCCAAGCCAACTTAAAGTTCGTTCACGAACTTTACCTTTTCTAGTTAAGTTGGCTTGGAAAAGCCAACTTATTGTTCTTCGTAATCTTCTTATTAAGTTGGCTTGGAAAAGCCAACTTCTTGTTCTTCGTAATCTTCTTATTATTATTATTATTATTATTCTTACGCCTTTTTTTCTGTACGCTACTCCTCCTAGAGCTTTCAACGTAGAATCACGAAACTTTCACGGATCGTAGGACCTATGCCAACTTAGCGTGCTTGTGCTTTTTGGAGCGATTTATCGTACGGTTTTCGTAAAAACTTCGTAAACGTACGCATTTTTTCCCCATAGGAATGAATGGGGCGAAATTTTAAACGTCCGTAACCGCCACAATTTTTGAGATACGAAGACCAAATTTGGCGAGCTTATAGATCTTACCGAGATCTTTAAATTAATAGCAGGTTGCGAAGCGATACGACGTACGGTTTTCGTACAATTTTCGTACGAAGTTTTCCCATAGAAATGAATGGGGGGCCCAGAGTTCCATCTCGCACACGAGCAGCTCTGCGCACGGAACCCCTTCTCTCCCCTGCTCCTCCAGTACTGTGAGTGTATGGAGGAGCTGCTGTATGGAGCAGCTATCAGTCAAAAGTTTGGACACCCCGGCACCCCAGCCAGGGTTTAGCAACCACCTATTAACTGCTTAGCAACCACTCTCTCTTTCTCACTCTCTCTTTCGCTCTCTACTTCTCTAATTCTCACTCTCTCTTTTGCTCTCTACTTCTCTATTTCTCACTCTCTTTTGCTCTCTACTCCTCTATTTCTCACTCTCTTTCTCTCTCTCTCTACGTCTCTATTTCTCACTCTATTTCTCACTCTCTCTCTACGTCTCTATTTCTCACTCTCTTTCTCACTCTCTCTACGTCTATTTCTCACTCTATTTCTCACTCTCTCTCTACTTCTCTATCTCACTCTCTCTTTCTCACTCTCTCTACGTCTCTATTTCTCACTCTCTCTCTCTACTTCTATATTTCTCACTCTCTCTACTTCTATATTTCTCACTCTCTTTTTCACTCTCTCTCTACTTCTCTATTTCTCACTCTCTCTTTCTCACTCTATTTCTCACTCTCTCTCTACTTCTCTATCTCACTCTCTCTTTCTCACTCTCTCTACGTCTCTATTTCTCACTCTCTCTCTACTTCTCTATTTCTCACTCTCTTTCTCACTCTCTCTCTACGTCTCTATTTCTCACTCTCTCTACTTCTCTATTTCTCACTCTCTCTTTCTCACTCTCTCTCTACTTCTCTATTTCTCACTCTCTCTCTGCTTCTCTATTTCTCACTCTCTTTTGCTCTCTTCTTCTCTATTTCTCACTCTCTCTTTCTCACTCTCTCTCTACTTCTCTATTTCTCACTCTCTCTACTTTTCTATGTCTCTTTCTTTCTACTTTTCTATTTCTCTATTTCTCTCTTACTCTTTATTTCTCGCTCTTCTCTCTACTTCTCTTTCACTCTACTTTTCTGTCTTGCTTTCTCTTTCTATCTATCTCTCTACTACATCCTCTTTCTTTCTCTACTTCTTTATTTCTCGATCTCTCTTTTTCCCTAATTCTCTTTCTCTCGCTCAATATTTCTCTCTACTTGTCACTCTTTTTCTCACATTCTCGGGTGTTCTTTCTCTACTTCTCACGCTGATTTTCTCTCTACTTCTCTATTTCAGGCTCTCCCTTTTTCTGTACTTCTACATTTAACACTCTTTCTTTTTATCTACTACTGCCTAGCAACCAGTTAGATACACCTTAGCAACCACCTGGAAAACATTAGCAACTGCCTAGCAACCACTTAGCAACCATGTGTAATACGTTAGCAACTGCCTAGCAACCAGATAGCAACACCTTAGCAACCACCTGGAAAACGTTAGCAACTGCTTAGCAACCACTTTAGAAATGGTAGCAACTGCCTAGCGACCAGTCAGATACACCTAGCAACACCTTAGCAACCACCCCAGATACCATAGCAACATCTTAGCAACCACCTAGCAACACCTTAGCAACCACCACAGACACCATAGCAACACCTTAGCAACCGCCTAGCAACCGCCTAGCAACACCTTAGCAACCACCCCGGATACCATAGCAACACCTTAGCAACCACCTAGCAACACCTTAGCAACCACCCTGGATACCATAGCAACACCTTAGCAACCACCTAGCAAAACCTTAGCAACCACCTAGCAACACCCTAGCAACCACCTAGCAACACCTTAGCAACCACCTTGCAACCACCTAGCAACACCTTAGCAACCACCCCGGATACCATAGCAACATCTTAGCAACCACCTAGCAACACCTTAGCAACCACCTAGCAACACCTTAGCAACCACCCTGGATACCATAGCAACACCTTAGCAACCACCTAGCAACACCTTAGCAACCACCTAGCAACACCCTAGCAACCACCTAGCAACCACCTAGCAACACCTTTGCCACCACCCTGGATACCATAGCAACACCTTAGCAACCACCTAGCAACACCCTAGCAACCACCTAGCAACCACCTAGCAACACCTTAGCAACCACCCTGGATACCATAGCAACACCTTAGCAACCACCTAGCAACACCTTAGCAACCACCCTGGATACCATAGCAACACCTTAGCAACCACCTAGCAACACCTTAGCAACCACTTAGAAACACCGTAGCAACCACCCCGGATACCATAGCAACACCTAAGCAACCGCCTAGCAACCACCTAGCAACACCTTAGCAACCACCCCGGATACCATTGCAACACCTTAGCAACCACCTAGCAACACCTTAGCAACCACCTAGCAACACCTTAGCAACCACCTAGAAACTCCTTAGCAACCACCCAGGATACCATAGCAACACCTTAGCTACTGCCTAGCAACCACCTAGCAACACCTTAGCAACCACCCAGGATACCATAGCAACACCTTAGCAACCACCTAGCAACACCTTAGCAACCACCCTGGATACCATAGCAACACCATAGCAACCACCTAGCAACACCTTAGCAACCACCCAGGATACCATAGCAACACCTTAGCAACCACCTAGCAACACCTTAGCAACCACCCCGGATACCATTGCAACACCTTAGCAACCACCTAGCAACACCTTAGCAACCACCTAGCAACACCTTAGCAACCACCTAGAAACTCCTTAGCAACCACCCAGGATACCATAGCAACACCTTAGCTACTGCCTAGCAACCACCTAGCAACACCTTAGCAACCACCCAGGATACCATAGCAACACCTTAGCAACCACCTAGCAACACCTTAGCAACCACCCTGGATACCATAGCAACACCATAGCAACCACCTAGCAACACCTTAGCAACCACCCAGGATACCATAGCAACACCTTAGCAACCACCTAGCAACACCTTAGCAACCACCCCGGATACCATAGCAACACCTTAGCAACCACCTAGCAACACCTTAGCAACCACCCTGGATACCATTGCAACCGCCTAGCAACACCCTAGCAACCACCTAGCAACACCTTAGCAACCACCCTGGATACCATAGCAACACCTTAGCAACCACCTAGCAACACCTTAGCAACCAACCCGGATACCATAGCAACACCTTAGCAACCACCCCGGATCCCATAGCAACACCTTAGCAACCACCTATTAACCCTCTAGCAACCACCTAGCAACACCTTAGCAACCACCCCAGATACCATAGCAACACCTTAGCAACCACCTAGCAACACCTTAGCAACCACCCCGGATACCATAGCAACCAGTTAGCAACCACCTGGAAAATATTAGAAACTGCCTAATAACCACTTAAAAACCATTTGGAATACGTTAGGAGTTGCCTAGCAACAAGTTAGCAACAGCTTAGCAACCACCTTGAATATGTTCGCAACTGCCTAGCAACCAATTAGCAAACACTAAGCAACGATGTGGACTACATTAGCAACTGCCTAGCAACTACCTAGCAACCACTTAGCAACACTTTACTTTTTAAGATAATTATAAGCTTTTCACCATGTTAGCCAAAACTTTTTGGACTTCAACATTTAGCCGAAAGTCAACAGCATAGCAACCACTCTTCACACGCTTTAGACAGAAATATCTTAGCAACCATTTTAACTATTCAACGTTATTTAACTATTTAACGTACTTTTCCAAGCCAACTTAAAGTTCGTTATCGAACTTTCCTTTTCTAGTTATTATTATTATTATTATTATTATTCTTCCTCACTTTTGTTAAACGCATCTCCTCCTAGGGCTTTTAACGTAGAATCACGAAACTTTCAGGGATCGTGGGACCTATAGTGAATTACGTTGCTTGTGCTTTTTGGAGCAATATATCGTACGGTTTTCGTAAAAACTTCGTAAACGTACGCCCTTTTTTCCATAGACAATGAACTAGAAGATATTTGAACGGCTGTGAACGTCAGAATTTTTGAGATATGAAGACGAAATTCGGATGGTCTATAGAACTTAGTGAGTTCTTTCCGAAAATATGCTTTACGAAACGATACATCGTACGGATTTCGTACAAATGTCGTACGAAGTTTTCCCATAGAAATGAATGGGGGGCCCAGAGTTCCATCTCACACACGAGCAGCTCTGCGCACGGAACCCCTTCTCTCCCCTGCTCCTCCAGTACTGTGAGTGTATGGAGGAGCTGCTGTATGGAGCAGCTATCAGTCAAAAGTTTGGACACCCCGGCACCCCAGCCAGGTTTTAGCAACCACCTATTAACTGCTTAGCAACCACCTGGAAAACGTTAGCAACTGCCTAGCAACCACTTAGCAACACCTTAGCAACCACCTGGAAAACGTTAGCAACTGCCTAGCAACCACTTAGCAACAACTTAGCAAACACCTGGAAAACGTTAGCAACTGCCTAGCAACCACTTAGCAACACCTTAACAACCACTAGGAAAACGTTAGCAACCACTTAGCAACCACCTTAGAAACGATAGCAACTGCCTAGCAACCACTTTAGAAATGATAGCAACAGCCTAGCAACCACTTACCAACACCTTAGCAACCATTAGGAAAACGTTAGCAACTGCCTAGCAACCACTTAGCAACCACTTTAGAAATGATAGCAACTGCCTAGCAACCACCTAGCAACACCTTAGCAACCACCCCAAATACCATAGCAACACCTTAGCAACCACCTAGCAACACCTTAGCAACCACCTAGCAACACCTTAGCAACCACCCCGGTTACCATAGCAACACCTTAGCAACCACCTAGCAACCACTTAGCAACCACCTAGCAACCACCTAGCAACACCTTAGCAACCACCCCAGATACCATAGCAACACCTTAGCAACCACATAGCAACACCTTAGCAACCACCTAGCAACCACCTAGCAACACCATAGCAACCACCCCAGATACCATAGCAACACCTTAGCAACCGCATAGCAACACCTTAGCAACACCTTAGCAACCACCTAGCAACCACCTAGCAACACCTTAGCAACCACCCCGGTTACCATAGCAACACCTTAGCAACCACCTAGCAACCACTTAGCAACCACCTAGCAACACCTTAGCAACCACCCCAGATACCATAGCAACACCTTAGCAAACACCTAGCAACACCTTAGCAACCACCTAGCAACCACCTAGCAACACCTTAGCAACCACCCCGGATACCATAGCAACACCTAGCAACCACCTAGCAACACCGTAGCAACCACCCCAGATACCATAGCAACACCTTAGCAACCGCATAGCAACACCTTAGCAACCACCTAGCAACATCTTAGCAACCACCCCGGATACCATAGCAACACCTTAGCAGCCACCTAGCAACCACCTAGAAACACCTTAGCAACCACCCCAGATACCATAGAAACACCTTAGCAACCACCTAGCAACATCTTAGCAACCACCCCGGATACCATAACAACACCTTAGCAACCACCTAGCAACCACTTAGAAACACCTTAGCAACCACCCCAGATACCATAGCAACACCTTAGCAACCACCTAGCAACACCCTAGCAACCACCTAGCGACACCTTAGCAACCACCCCGGATACCATAGCAACACCCTAGCAACCACATAGCAACATCTTAGCAACCACCCCAGATACCATAGCAACACCTTAGCAACAACCTAGCAACACCCTAGCAACCACCTAGCAACACCTTAGCAACTACCTGGTATATGTTAGCAATTGCCTAGCAACCAGTTAGCAATAGCTTAGCAACCACCTGGAAAACATTAGCAACTGCCTAGCAACAGCTTAGCAACCTTTTCAGAAATGATAGCAACTGCCTAGCAACACATTAGCAATAAAAAGTTTAACCAAAAGTTTTACGATTTCAGCATTTAAACAAGCGTTTTTAGATTTCAGTGTTTAATCAAACGTTTTTAGATTTCAGCGTATAACCAAACGTTTTTAGATTTCAGCGTTTAATCAAACATTTTTAGATTTAAGCATTTAACCAAACATTTTTAGATTTCAGCGTTTAACCAAACGTTTTTTCGATTTCAGCGTTTAATCAAACGTTTTTAGATTTCAGCATTTAACCAAATGTTTTTAGAATTCAGCGTTTTTAGCATTTAGCGTTTAGCCAAAAGTTAACAGCATATCAATGACTCTTCACACTCTTCAGACGGAAAAAGCTTAGCAACCATTTTAACTTTTTAACGTTATTAGCGTTCTTTTCCAAGCCAACTTAAAGTTCGTTCACGAACTTTACCTTTTCTAGTTATTATTATTATTCTTCCCCACTTTTGTTAAACGCATCTCCTCCTAGGGCTTTCAACGTAGAATCACGAAATTTTCAGGGATCGTGGGACCTATAGTGAATTACGTTGCTTGTGCTTTTTGGAGCGATATATCGTACGGTTTTCGTAAAAACTTCGTAAATGTACGTCATTTTTTCCATAGACAATGAACTAGAAGATTTTTGAACGGCTGTGAACGTCACAATTTTTGAGATATGAAGACGAAATTCGGATGATCTATAGAACTTAGTGAGTTCTTTCCGAAAATATGCTTTACGAAACGATACGTCGTACGGATTTCGTACAAATGTCGTACGAAGTTGCCCCATAGAAATGAATGGGGGGCCCAGAGTTCCATCTCACACACGAGCAGCTCTGCGCACGGAACCCCTTCTCTCCCCTGCTCCTCCAGTACTGTGAGTGTATGGAGGAGCTGCTGTATGGAGCAGCTATCAGTCAAAAGTTTGGACACCCCGGCACCCCAGCCAGGGCTTTGCAACCACCTATTAACTGCTTAGCAACCACCTTAGCAACCACCTGGAAAACGTTAGCAACTGCCTAGCAACCACTTAGCAACACCTTAGCAACCACTAGGAAAACGTTAGCAACTGCCTAGCAACCACTTAGCAACTGCCTAGCAACCACTTGGAAAATGTTAGCAACTGCCTAGCAACCACTTAGCAACTGCCTAGCAACCACCTGGAAAACGTTAGCAACTGCCTAGCAACCACTTAGCAACCACCTGGAAAACGTTAGCAACTGCCTAGCAACCACTTAGCAACTGCCTAGCAACCACTTGGAAAACGTTAGCAACTGCCTAGCAACCACTTAGCAACTGCCTAGCAACCACCTGGAAAACGTTAGCAACTGCCTAGCAACCACTTAGCAACCACCTGGAAAACGTTAGCAACTGCCTAGCAACCACTTAGCAACTGCCTAGCAACCACTTGGAAAACATTAGCAACTGCCTAGCAACCACTTAGCAACTGCCTAGCAACCACCTGGAATACGTTAGCAACTGCCTAGCAACCACTTAGCAACCACCTGGAAAACGTTAGCAACTGCCTAGCAACCACTGAGCAACCACCTGGAAAACGTTAGCAACTGCCTAGCAACCACTTAGCAACTGCCTAGCAACCACCTGGAATATGTTAGCAACTGCCTAGCAACCACTTAGCAACCACCTGGAAAACGTTAGCAACTGCCTAGCAACCACTTAGCAACTGCCTAGCAACCACCTGGAATATGTTAGCAACTGCCTAGCAACCACTTAGCAACCACCTGGAAAACGTTAGCAACTGCCTAGCAACCACTAGGTTGCACCTGGAAAACGTTAGCAACTGCCTAGCAACCACTTAGCAACACCTTAGCAACCACCTGGAAAACGTTAGTAACTGCCTAGCAACCACTGAGCAACCACCTGGAAAACGTTAGCAACTGCCTAGCAACCACTTAGCAACTGCCTAGCAACCACCTGGAATACGTTAGCAACTGCCTAGCAACCACTTAGCAACCACCTGGAAAACGTTAGCAACTGCCTAGCAACAACTTAGCAACTGCCTAGCAACCACCTGGAAAATGTTAGCAACTGCCTAGCAACCACTTAGCAACCACCTGGAAAACGTTAGCAACTGCCTAGCAACCACTTAGCAACTGCCTAGCAACCACTTGGAAAACGTTAGCAACTGCCTAGCAACCACTTAGCAACTGCCTAGCAACCACCTGGAAAACGTTAGCAACTGCCTAGCAACCACTTAGCAACCACCTGGAAAATGTTAGCAACTGCCTAGCAACCACTTAGCAACTGCCTAGCAACCACTTGGAAAACGTTAGCAACTGCCTAGCAACCACTTAGCAACTGCCTAGCAACCACCTGGAAAACGTTAGCAACTGCCTAGCAACCACTTAGCAACCACCTGGAAAACGTTAGCAACTGCCTAGCAACCACTTAGCAACTCCCTAGCAACCACCTGGAATACGTTAGCAACTGCCTAGCAACCACTTAGCAACCACCTGGAAAAAGTTAGCAACTGCCTAGCAACAACTTAGCAACTGCCTAGCAACCACCTGGAAAACATTAGCAACTGCCTAGCAACCACTTAGCAACTGCCTAGCAACCACTTGGAAAACGTTAGCAACTGCCTAGCAACCACTTAGCAACTGCCTAGCAACCACCTGGAAAACGTTAGCAACTGCCTAGCAACCACTTAGCAACCACCTGGAAAACGTTAGCAACTGCCTAGCAACCACTTAGCAGCTGCCTAGCAACCACTTGGAAAACGTTAGCAACTGCCTAGCAACCACTTAGCAACTGCCTAGCAACCACCTGGAAAACGTTAGCAACTGCCTAGCAACCACTTAGCAACCACTTTAGAAATGAAAGCAACTGCCTAGCAACCACTTAGCAACACCTTAACAACCATTGGGAAAACGTTAGCAACTGCCTAGCAACCACTTTAGAAATGATTGCAACTGCCTAGCAACCACTTAGCAACACCTTAACAACCACTAGGAAAACGATAGCAACTGCCTAGCAACCACTTAGCAACCACTTTAGAAATGATAGCAACTGCCTAGCAACACCTTAGCAACCACTATTAAAACGTTAGCAACTGCATAGCAACCACTTAGGAACCACTTTAAAAATGATAGCAACTGCCTAGCAACCACTTAACAATACCATAGCAAGCACTAGGAAAACGTTAGCAACTGCCTAGCAACCACTTAGCAACCACTTTAGAAATTATAGCAACTGCCTAGCAACCACTTAGCAACCACCTGGAAAACGTTAGCAACTGCCTAGCAACCACTTAGCCACCACTTTAGAAACAATAGCAACTGCCTAGCAACCACTTAGCAACACCTTAACAACCACTAGGAAAACATTAGCAACTGCCTAGCAACCACTTAGCAACCACTTTAGAAATGATAGCAACTGCCTAGCAACCACCTAGCAACACCTTAGCAACCACCCCGGATACCATAGCAACACCTTAGCAACCACCAAGCAACACCCTAGCAACCACCTATCAACCACCTAGCAACACCTTAGCAACCACCCCGGATACCATAGCAACACCTTAGCAACCACCTAGCAACAAGTTATCAACCACCTAGCAACCACCTAGCAACATCTTAGCAACCACCCCGCATACCATAGCAACACCCTAGCAACAACCTAGCAACTACCTAGCAACACCTTAGCAACCACCTGTAATATGTTAGCAACTGCCTAGCAACCAGTTAGCAACAGCTTAGCAACCACCTGGAAAACATTAGCAACTGCCTAGCAACAGCTTAGCAACCACTTCAGAAATGATATCAACTGCCTAGCAACAAATTGGCAATCAAAAGATTAACCAAAAGTTTTACGATTTCAGCATTTAAACAAACGTTTTTAGATTTCAGCGTTTAACTAAACGTTTTTAGATTTCAGCGTTTAACCAAACGTTTTTAGATTTCAGCGTTTAACCAAACGTTTGTAGATTTCAGCATTTAACCAAACGTTTTTAGATTTCAGCGTTTAACCAAACATTTTTAGATTTCGGCGTTTTTGGCATTTAGCGTTTAGCCAAAAGTTAACAGCATATCCACGACTCTTCACACTCTTCAGACAGAAACAGCTTAGCAATCATTTTAACTTTTTAACGTTATTAGCGTTCTTTTCCAAGCCAACTTAAAGTTCGTTCACGAACTTTGCCTTTTCTAGTTATTATTATTATTCTTCCCCACTTTTGTTAAACGCATCTCCTCCTAGGGCTTTCAACGTAGAATCACGAAATTTTCAGGGATCGTGGGACCTATAGTGAATTACGTTGCTTGTGCTTTTTGGAGCGATATATCGTACGGTTTTCGTAAAAACTTCGTAAATGTACGTCATTTTTTCCATAGACAATGAACTAGAAGATTTTTGAACGGCTGTGAACGTCACAATTTTTGAGATATGAAGACGAAATTCGGATGGTCTATAGAACTTAGTGAGTTCTTTCCGAAAATATGCTTTACGAAACGATACGTCGTACGGATTTCGTACAAATGTCGTACGAAGTTGCCCCATAGAAATGAATGGGGGGCCCAGAGTTCCATCACACACACGAGCAGCTCTGCGCACGGAACCCCTTCTCTCCCCTGCTCCTCCAGTACTGTGAGTGTATGGAGGAGCTGCTGTATGGAGCAGCTATCAGTCAAAAGTTTGGACACCCCGGCACCCCAGCCAGGGCTTTGCAACCACCTATTAACTGCTTAGCAACCACCTTAGCAACCACCTGGAAAACGTTAGCAACTGCCTAGCAACCACTTAGCAACACCTTAGCAACCACTAGGAAAACGTTAGCAACTGCCTAGCAACCACTTAGCAACCACTTTAGAAATGATAGCAACTGCCTAGCAACCGCTTAGCAACACCTTAGCAACCACTAGGAAAACGTTAGCAACTGCCTAGCAACCATTAAGCAACAACTTTAGAAATGATGGCAACTGCATAGCAACCACTTAGCAACACCTTAGCAACCACTAGGAAAACGTTAGCAACTTCCTAGCAACCACTTTAGAAATGATAGCAACTGCCTAGCAACCGCTTAGCAACACCTTAGCAACCACTAGGAAAACGTTAGCAACTGCCTAGCAAACACTTTAGAAACCATAGCAACTGCCTAGCAACCACTTAACAACATCTTAGCAACCACCTGGAAAATGTTAGCAACTGCCTAGCACCCACTTAGCAACCATGTGGAATACGTTAGCAACTGCCTAGCAACCAGTTAGCAACACCTTAGCAACCACCTGGAAAACGTTAGCAACTGCCTAGCAACCACTTAGCAACTACTTAGCAACCATGTGGAATACATTGGCAACTGCCTAGCAACCAGTTAGCTACACCTTAGCAACCACCTGGAAAACGTTAGCAACTGCCTAGCAACCACTTAGCAACCACTTTAGAAATGATAGCAACTCTCTAGAAACCACTTAGCAACCATGAGGAATACGTTAGCAACTGCCTAGAAACTACTTTAAAAATAAGAGCAACTGCCTAGCAACCAGTTAACTACACCTTAGCAACTACCTGGGAAATGTTAGCAACTGCCTAGCAACCATTTAGCAACCACTTTAGAAATGATGGCAACTGCATAGCAACCAGTTAGCAACACCTTAGCAACCACCTGGAAAATGTTAGCAACTGCCTAGCAACCACTTAGCAACCACTTT